>NW_027316532.1:18959742-19022242 GCF_026437365.1 Eucyclogobius newberryi
TCCCCGTTGTCTCCTCGGTTCCCTGCGCCTGTCCCTGTCCTGGATCTGCTCTCTGTCCCCGTCATCTCCTCAGGTCACTGCGCCTGTCCCTATCCCGGATTGGTTCTCTGTCCCCGTCGTCTCCTCGGGTCCCTGCGCCTGTCCCTGTCCTGGATCTGTTCTCTGTCCCTGTCCAGGATCTGTTCTAAGTCCCTCTCGTCTCCTCGGGTGCCTGCGCCTGTCCCTGTCCTGGATCTGTTCTCTGTCCCTCTAGGCTCCTCGGGTCCCTGCGCCTGTCCCTGTCCCGGATCTGTTCTCTGTCCCTCTCGTCTCCTCGGGTCCCTGCGCCTGTCTCCGTCCTGGATCTGTTCTCTGTCCCTCTCGTCTCCTCGGGTCCCTGCGCCTGTCCCCATCCCGGACCTGTGCTCTGTCCCTCTCGTCTCCTCGGGTCCCTGCGCCTGTCCCCATCCCGGACCTGTGCTCTGTCCCTCTCGTCTCCTCGGGTCCCTGCGCCTGTCTCCGTCCCGGATCTGTTCTCTGTCCCTCTCATCTCCTCGGGTCCCTGCGCCTGTCCCCATCCCGGACCTGTGCTCTGTCCCTCTCGTCTCCTCGGGTCCCTGCGCCCGTCTCCGTCCCGGATCTGTTCTCTGTCCCTCTCGTCTCCTCGGGTCCCTGCGCCTGTCCCCATCCCGGACCTGTGCTCTGTCCCTCTCGTCTCCTCGGGTCCCTGCGCCTGTCTCCGTCCTGGATCTGTTCTCTGTCCCCGTCGTCTCTCACAGGGTTTGATTTCATCCCGAACAGCGGCTGTAAGACGAGCAGCGGCCCGCGGCTCCCGGCAGGCTCCAGGGAGGGGAGAGGGGCGCCTGGCCGGGTTTCATCCCAGGGAGGGAGCGGCGTTCTGGGGTTAGGAGTGGCCCCGGGGCCCCTCTAGGCTGGAGCCTGGGACGGATGGGTGGATCCACTGACTGATGATTGTGTTTCCCTGGAGGCGGAGGCAGAGATCACAGCCGCGCCGGTGGAAGAGGATAGCTCCAGAGTTAGCGCTTAGCTGTTAGCGCTGATGGTGACAGGAGTGACCTAGAACAGCCGCTCGCCAAGTCTCCTCACTTCACGGAAATATGACCAAGTAGTGACAGGAAGAGCTTGTTCAAATATGTTTTTTACCGTTTGTAATGTGCACATTTTTACTGTAATTATAGCTCTAAAATTCTGTATTTTTCCATAATGTTTAGTTATTATTTCGCAACAAACTTTCAAAAGACCCAGTTTCCAAGAAAAACACTTAAAAACATGGAAATTGTGTCACTTCAAAGCTGTTTTCTCTCTTTATAGAACTGCATATGTTACCTGAATGAAGTAAAAGTTCAGTACAGTGTAATTTGTCAGATTTAGTTCTTTTGTCAGTTGTACCAGAAGAAGGTAAAACAAAAATGGCAGATAAGATCCAGGCTCTTCAGTCTTAACCACAAGGCAAGTTTATTTGTAGTGCTTCACCCAAAAGGACAAATACATTAAAATCACAAAGAAATTACAGAAACAGAAATACAATAAAATTAACTAAATAAGAAAATTAAAAAAATTAAAAAAACACCTAGCCACAAAAGATAACGTGTTTTTGGAGTCCAACTCCCTTTTAAATCAGTCCAACTGATTGTATGTACTTTTACACGTCCAACGTGTAGCAGCACGTGAAACCGAGTGGTTCTGGTTTGGTTCTGGTTCTGGTTCTATTTAGTTTGGTTCTGGTTCTGGTTTGGTTCTGGTTCTGGTTCTGGTTCTGGTTTGGTTTGGTTCTGATTTGGTTTGGTTCTGGTTTAGTTTGGCTCTGGTTTGGTTCTGGTTCTGGTTTAGTTTGGTTCTGCTTTAGTTCTGGTTTGGTTCTAGTTCTGGTTCTGGCTCTGGTTTGGTTCTGGTTTGGTTTTGGTTTTGGTTTGGTTCTGGTTCTGCCTCAGGTTTAGTTCTGGTTCTGGTTCTGGCTCTGGCTCTGGTTTGGTTCTGGTTCTGGTTCTTTGGTTTGGTGGAACGGCCCGGAGCCTTGATGGTTCCTCTGGTCAGATCCATCTTCCTCTGGCACATTTACCTCCTGTAACTCTAGAGCTGTGAATCTGGACACAAGTCTGGACCAAATGTAATAACCTGATGTTTTGATTATCAGGATATTTTATTTTGCATTTCATTGTACAATGCATAGGGCATTTGTAATATTATTTGTTAAAATATGCATTTTGCATTGGGTTAAAATGTTCATTCATTGTATTTCAACTTAACAATTTTTAAGTTATATGTGCTTTTATTTTGGTTTTCTGCGCTCGTGTCTATCACGCACGAACGTGACGCAGAGCACGCGCAGAACAGGTGCACACAGAGAAACTCAGAGAAGCCACGAGAAGCACGTAGCAATGAGCTGCGCTGAGCTGCTGAGGACTGTAACTCGCTTAAAAATGATTAAACTTGCTTAGAGCTGCACTTCAATCGACCTGGTTAACTTCCCCTTGCGCCGGAGGACCGCGAAGGACTTGTGTGTGTTCAAGGGGGTGAGTTTTGTACTATTTTGCCATGGACGTAGCTGACGGAGCTAAGCTAATGCTAAGCTAGGCTAAAGCTAAAGATGCTATCGCGTCTGTGCTGTTTATATCAGACCCAGTCGGGGGAGGGACGGCGTGACCACTGCAGATCTGCACTCACCTTTGAGGACGTCGAGGGAGTGGATTGCTGTGCCCATCTTTTCTCCTGGTTGACTGAGGACCGAAGGGGTTTTTCCTGGTTGACTGGTAGGATTGAACGTGTCTGTTTTTCACTGGATAAGAGCTCCAACGCGCGCCAACGTTGCAAACTATAAATCGAGTGCACTCGTAGGTAATCTGGTACATTTTGACTCTGGGAGATAACTTGCTTGTTATTTGTGTATATACATTTTATATGTTTTCCCAAATACTTTCTTTCTGTTTAATACAATATATTAATAAGTACTACGGTGTATCTTTTTTGTACATTAACACTTCTGGGAAGCCTGATTTAAATCGTTTTCTACAGTGAGGATCATACTTTTAACCTAGATGGTTTTATACATTGGAATGTCTCTTTTACCTTTTTAGTTAAATTTGAGTTTAAAGGGGTTCTATCGGAACGTGTTATTACCTCTTTAATTTGAGCCGGTTGGTAAAAGGGTTACATTTTTGGGGGCTCGTCCGGGATGAAATTTAGCTTTTTCAAGAAGTGTGATTTCAGAGAGTACTTAAGTTTTTTGTGATTTTGTGTTTTGTCAGACAAAATGGAGTCAGTGCAGATTAAAGCATGGTGTGACAGACGTCAAATAGATCCTGCTCATGCAATAGTTTTAAGTGGTGTTCAAAATGTCCCAGATGATGTCCTACTTGAAGTCCTTGGCTCAGTTAAAGCTTTAGGAAAGACTAAGGTAGTAAATAGACACACTGACCCCACATCAAAAACTGACTTTGTGTTAGTCCAGACCTTATCTGACGTGACCACAGTGACTTTGCCTGACCAAGTAGGTGTTCCTGGAGAGTTTGGTCCCTGGCCTATTCACACAGTAACGTCTGAAGAAAATGAAGATTTCCAAACAAAGTTACTGTCATTTCTTCAGCATGAGGGCAAAAGTTTTGATGATATTAAAGGACTGTTAAATGCTCAGCCTCTTGATGTTAACACTGCTCTCATTAACGCCATCAGCTCTCTCGTGGACAAATGTAATGCTGCACCCACGGATACTCAAAGCTACAGAAAATTGCGGATGTTCTCCGGAATGCATCCAATCCCTAATGGTGAAGAGGAGTATGACGCTTGGGCAGAGCAAACCACACATATGCTTGAAGAATGGCAATGTAGTGACGCAATTAAGAGACAAAGAATTGTGGAGAGTCTTAAAGGTCCAGCTGCGGATATAATAAGATTCTTAAGAGCTCAAAATCCAAATGCCACTGGAAATGATTACATGCGAGCTCTAGAAACTGCTTTTGGAACCACTGAAAGTTCATCCGATCTGCTGGTCAAGTTCAGACAAACATTTCAAAGTGAAGGAGAAAAACTATCACTGTATCTGCTCAGACTTGACAAGATGTTGCATTGCCTTTTCAGAAAAGGAGGTGTCCAGTTAATTGACATGAATCGTCTTCGCATCGAACAAGTTGTACGAGGTGCTCTTCCACATGACATGATTGCAATGCGCATACGCATGACTCACAAGTTGAGACCGCCACTTTCCTTTAATGAACTTCTAAAAGAGATCAGAGAGGAAGAGGATATTTTGAGAGGAAGGAATGAAGTTAAAAGCACAGTAATGTCTAAAACTGTGACTTCTGTAACTAAACCTGCTCCTGAGCTCAAAACTGATCCAGAAATGGAACGACTCAAAAGTGAACTGAGCGAAATTAAAGTTGAAATGAACAATCTCAAAGTCGCAACTGTTGCAGCTGCAGCAATCAGTCAAACGGAGACAAAACGTCCTAAACCTGAGCAACCAAGCAAACACAAGTTTAGTAGGAATGCGCCTTCACACAGACAAAATACTAACTCAGCCCAACCTGGAATATTTTGTTATAGATGTGGCGAAGATGGACACTTCATGAGAGAATGTGATGGAGTTGAAAATCTTCAAAAAGTCAACAAACGCCTTATCAAGCTCACAAAGAAATCGGGAAACTACCAAGGGGCCCAGTAGTGGAACGGCCTGGCGTCCCAGAGGTAAAGACACGTTCCAAGAGCATCAAAACAGAGAAAATAGTGCAGGACACTATACCTGAAGGCTTAGTCGGCCCAAGTTCTACTGTACCTGTACAGATTGAAGGCATTTACGCTAAAGCTATTCTCGACACCGGTTCTCAAGTCACTCTGCTCTATCGATCTTTCTATGACAAGTACTTGAAACATCTGCCATTGATATCTATCTGTTCACTTCAGATCTGGGGTCTCAGTCCTGCTGATTACCCGTATGATGGTTACCTGTCACTCAAGCTACAGTTCAGAGAAGCAGATGTTGGCGTGACTGAGACCATTGATGCGCTTGTGTTGGTCTGTCCTGATCCCATTGTGAAAGACAATGCAGTTATACTTGTTGGCACAAACACCCCCACAGTCAGTAGGCTTCTCAAGAGTTATAAAGAGAAGGGAGTGAATTTAGCAACAGTCAAGCACATTCATCCTGCATTCAAGAAAGCTATGGAGGAAATGTCTGAGTCCCCTCATGAAACTGAAAGCAACCAAAGAGGATCTGTATGGTTCTCACAACCAAAAGCAATAATAATACGCCCAGGTGGTGTTGCAAGGGTCAAAGGTGTGCCAAAGTTTCGAGGAATCCCAAGTACCCAAGCTTTACTGGTGGACTCACCTGATGATCTTACAGAAGAACCCAGGTTCCCAGATCAGCTTTTTGTGAGATCGGAATTGCAGCCTGTCACTATTGTAAATTCCAAAAGAATAACTGTATTAGTCCGTAACAACTCGTCCAAAGAAATAACATTGACCAGAGGAATGCCAATTGCTCACCTGTTTCCAGTTGATGTGTTGCCAACACCTGTAGTCAATAAAGAGACAGATCTTACATCCTCAGAGAAAGTCACTGAAGAATCTTTTGATTTTGGAAATTCAACTGTCCCCACGAAATGGAAACAGAGATTGGTGAACAGAATGTTAGAACGTAGTGATGTTTTCTCAACTCATGATTTTGATGTTGGTTGTAGCAAAAGTACAACACACACCATTAAAACAACCGAAGATAAACCTTTCAGGGAAAGATCCCGTCGTTTGCCACCTGCTGATCTTGAAGCGCTCAGACAACACTTGGAAGACCTAAAAAAGGCTGGTGTTATCACTGAGTCGCGCAGTCAATATGCGTCGCCTATAGTGGTAGTTCGTAAGAAAAACGGTAAAATCCGTATGTGTGTGGACTATCGTACATTAAACAGACGTACTCTCCCAGATCAGTACACGGTGCCAAAGATTGAAGATGCATTAGCTTGTCTTAATGGAAGCAAGTGGTTCAGCGTCTTAGATCTCAGAAGTGGTTATTATCAAGTGCCCATGAATGAAACTGACAAGGAAAAAACAGCTTTCATTTGCCCACTTGGTTTTTACCAATTTGAAAGAATGCCACAAGGAGTGTCAGGTGCTCCCGCAACATTTCAGCGAATCATGGAAAGAACCGTTGGTGACATGAATTTGCTGGAGGTTTTGGTCTACTTGGATGATCTTATCGTGTTTGGTGCAACACTTGAAGAGCATGAACAACGGCTTTTAAAAGTGCTTGATCGTCTAAAGGAGGAAGGACTCAAACTGTCTTTGGATAAATGTCAGTTTTGTCAACCATCTGTGTCCTATGTTGGTCACATTGTATCTCAAGAAGGTGTATCTACGGATCCTAAGAAAACTGAAGCAGTCACCTCATGGCCGAGACCATCCACTGTAACAGCTTTACGGTCATTTCTCGGATTCTGTGGATATTACAGACGCTTTGTAAAAGACTATTCCAAAGTCGCTTACCCGTTGAATCAACTACTTTCTGGATATCCTCCTCACGCGAAAAAATCCAAGAAGAAACAGGATCAAACGTATCTCAACCCGTCAGAGCCATTTGGTTGTCGGTGGGATGACCAATGCGAAGCTGCTTTCAAGGAGTTAAAACAGAGACTTACACATGCTCCAGTTTTAGCTTTTGCAAACTCACAGTTACCTTATGTGCTGCATGTTGACGCAAGTCGAGAAGGACTTGGAGGAGTTCTATATCAAGACCAAGGTGATGGACTAAGACCGGTCGCTTTCATCAGTCGTAGTCTATCTCCATCCGAACGTCATTACCCTGCTCATAAATTGGAGTATCTAGCATTAAAGTGGGCAGTTGTCGACAAACTACATGATTACCTGTATGGCACAAAGTTTGAAGTCCGAACAGACAACAATCCATTGACCTATGTGTTGACGTCGGCCAAATTGGATGCAACAGGTCACCGTTGGCTTGCGGCTTTGTCTACATATGATTTCAGTCTCAAGTACAGATCAGGAGTTCAAAACATTGACGCTGACGCTTTGTCAAGGCGCCCACATCCTGACCATAACCCTGAAAAACAATGGACAGACATCTCTGCAGATGGTGTCAGAGCGATGTGTCAAACACCAAATGCATCAAAGACAAATACAAGTACTGAAAGAGCAGTCGACCACTTGGGTTTATCCGTATGTGCTTTACCCAAAGCCTACTGTAATCTATCTTCTCTCAGCCTAAAGGGAATGCCAATCCTAAGTCCCTTTGAGATCTCAACAGCTCAACAAGAAGACTCTAATTTGAGTGAGATATGGAAAGCACTGAAAGAAGGAAATTCAGACCAAGTAAAGTCAAAGAACCCAACAATTTCACTACTACTGAGAGAGTGGGACCGTCTGAAGTTAAAACAAGATGTTCTATATCGAATCACAATACCGCCTGGACGAAACAAACGTTCACAGCTCGTTTTGCCAGAAAAGTTCAGAAAAACAGTCATGAAAGCATTACATGATGATTCTGGTCATTTAGGCATTGATAAAACTTATGGACTCATAAAAGAGCGGTTTTATTGGCCCAAAATGAAATCGGATGTTGAAGAACACTGCAAACATTGTGCGAGGTGCATAAAAAGAAAGACACTTCCAAAGAAAGTTGCCCCTCTTTTTCACATGCAAAGTGAAGGCCCAATGGATTTAGTGTGCATGGATTTCTTGTCCATCGAACCGGACTCTAGCAACATTGAGAATGTCTTGGTGATTACTGATCATTATACCCGGTATGCACAAGCTTTTCCCACAAAAGACCAAAAAGCTGCTACCGTGGCCAAAGTTTTGATGGAGAAATATTTCCTCCACTACGGTTTGCCAAAACGCATGCATAGCGACCAGGGCCGAGACTTCGAAAGTCGTTTAATTCATGAGTTGTTGAGTTCGCTTGGTGTCGATAAATCAAGAACAACACCGTATCATCCACAAGGGGATCCCCAGCCCGAAAGATTTAACCGAACGCTGTTAAATATGCTTGGAACCCTTGAACCTGACAAAAAGAGGAAATGGAGTCAACACATTACACATCTAGTCCACGCTTACAACTGCACGGAAAATGAAGCTACTGGATTTTCGCCTTACTATCTAATGTTTGGGCGTGAAGCTAGAATGCCTGTGGATTTATGTTTTGGAACATCTAGTGACAACACGTGTAAAGAAACTTACCTAAAATATGTGTCTGACATGAGAAATGATCTCAAAGCTGCATATGAACTCGCAGAGTCCGCTGCTGCCAAACAAAACAAAGGAAACAAACAACGATACGACAAAGTCAAATTCACAAGATTATTGCCCGGAGACCGCGTTCTCATACGCAATCTCGGATTAAAAGGAAAACATAAGCTGGCAGATCGGTGGGTTTCAACACCTTATGTTGTGGAAAGTCAGATGTCAAACTTGCCTGTGTTTCGGCTGAAACTAGAAAATGATGATGGACCTATCAAAATACTCCATCGCAACCATATTTTACCTCTTGGAGAAAAAGTATGTTTGGATTCAAGTCAAAACACAGAACCGGTTCTCAAGAGAAAAATAAGGAGAAGGAGATGTAACAAATACAAAGATCATGACAAATATTCAATCAAGGATTCTGAAATGTCAGAACAAGACAACAAAGAATGCACTGATTCAGAAGATGAAGACCTTGGAGTGTGGTACGATTTGCCATTCAATGATCAAAATACCATACAAGATGTAACTTCAGAACCATTCAGTTTAGATCTCGACATGCAACCTGTAGAACAAACAGTTGACTATGTTGACATGAGACCTGACATAGCTGAACACTCTGACATGCAAGAGACATGTACTACTGAGAAAGAGACTCCTGTAATTCAGACTGTAGAACAAGACTCTCAAGAGGACTTGCAGACTAATGGTGAGACTAGAAAATCTCAGAGACTCAGAAAAGCTCCTTCCAGACTTACTTATGACTCGCCAGGTAGTCCTAGTTTTGTTTCTCCTACGGTTAAACATGTGTCATGTTTTTATAAGTGGATAAGCTCCCCTTTCATACTTTGAGTTTACTTTACCTGATATGCTCAGTCATGAGGGCATGCCTTATTTTGGTGAAGGGAGAATGTAATAACCTGATGTTTTGATTATCAGGATATTTTATTTTGCATTTCATTGTACAATGCATAGGGCATTTGTAATATTATTTGTTAAAATATGCATTTTGCATTGGGTTAAAATGTTCATTCATTGTATTTCAACTTAACAATTTTTAAGTTATATGTGCTTTTATTTTGGTTTTCTGCGCTCGTGTCTATCACGCACGAACGTGACGCAGAGCACGCGCAGAACAGGTGCACACAGAGAAACTCAGAGAAGCCACGAGAAGCACGTAGCAATGAGCTGCGCTGAGCTGCTGAGGACTGTAACTCGCTTAAAAATGATTAAACTTGCTTAGAGCTGCACTTCAATCGACCTGGTTAACTTCCCCTTGCGCCGGAGGACCGCGAAGGACTTGTGTGTGTTCAAGGGGGTGAGTTTTGTACTATTTTGCCATGGACGTAGCTGACGGAGCTAAGCTAATGCTAAGCTAGGCTAAAGCTAAAGATGCTATCGCGTCTGTGCTGTTTATATCAGACCCAGTCGGGGGAGGGACGGCGTGACCACTGCAGATCTGCACTCACCTTTGAGGACGTCGAGGGAGTGGATTGCTGTGCCCATCTTTTCTCCTGGTTGACTGAGGACCGAAGGGGTTTTTCCTGGTTGACTGGTAGGATTGAACGTGTCTGTTTTTCACTGGATAAGAGCTCCAACGCGCTCCAACGCGCGCCAACGTTGCAAACTATAAATCGAGTGCACTCGTAGGTAATCTGGTACATTTTGACTCTGGGAGATAACTTGCTTGTTATTTGTGTATATACATTTTATATGTTTTCCCAAATACTTTCTTTCTGTTTAATACAATATATTAATAAGTACTACGGTGTATCTTTTTTGTACATTAACACTTCTGGGAAGCCTGATTTAAATCGTTTTCTACAGTGAGGATCATACTTTTAACCTAGATGGTTTTATACATTGGAATGTCTCTTTTACCTTTTTAGTTAAATTTGAGTTTAAAGGGGTTCTATCGGAACGTGTTATTACCTCTTTAATTTGAGCCGGTTGGTAAAAGGGTTACACAAAGATGACCACGTGAAGACAAAGGTTCATTATTGAGATTCATGAAGAGCCGACCTCTTTGTCCAGCTGTTGTCTCAATCTAATTTACTTTTATTTAAGTACTCAACATTGACACTAGAACAATTTTGTCGAAACCTGATTTAATAATGAAACAAACTAGTTTCACACTTTCTAATAAGGGATAGTTATATTATGATATGATATTTGTGTGGTTCATTTTTATTCATGTTCATCAACCACAACATTTACAGAGATAATAGTTGTGTCAATTCCAAATACTCAATGCTCAAAGTGTTGAGACTGGGAATAGGTGTGGGGGCAGTGGGCAGGAGTGGTGGGCAGCAGCAGTGTCTCTCTACTGTTGCTGTGTCTTTAGGCCAGACACTCCACCTCTTCTCTGTCCAAACGGTGTGATACCACTTTCCCCTCAAGCCGCTTCTGGTCCGGTGCCAGTTTCTGCCGTTCTGCCGCTTTGCCACTCAAACAATGCTGGCTCTCATGCAGGAAACTGGTTCAGATTCTTCACCGGTCAAAAGCTGGGCCAGAACTAGGAACCGTACCGAGGGAAGAGTGAACATAAAAGTTACATACACACAGCACTTACTAAATGTGAGGAAAGTCAACGTCAGTCTGAAACGCAGAAAAACGGGTGGAGTTAGGACAAAACGATCAAACGCTCACTGCTCGCCCAGAACCTACACCTCGTGGAAATGCGGTGTAAGTGAGGGATCGATGGCACAGATTAGCATAAGTCTAACACCCGGATTGTTCCAGCAGCATTGGACGCAGGCTTTTAGATAGAAACCTGTTTTCCCGTATTTTGGACGAGGTATTTTAAAATGTGGACGGGCATTTGAGTGCAGGGACGGCCATTTTATTAATTTAGCTCAGATTAAATCGGGCTGGGAAGCATTTGACAATAGTCCGCCATTAAAGTTTACTGTTTACAAGTGAAAATTTGCATGCTGCGCGCTGATTGGTTGACGAAATTTGTGTGCTTGGCTCTGATTGGCTGTCGAGCCGTGGTCCGGAGAATGCTGAAGCTACTCGTTTTTTCGCCTAGTCGGCCCCCGTACAAAATTATTTAGTGTTTTCAAATCCTATCTAAAAGCCTGATTGGACGTAGGGGTCAAACACACTCACAGTAATAAATAAGAGGCATAAACCATTGTAAAAACCGTACAAACAGTTGGACTTTAATGCACACATTTTTAAATATCCCCATAAACTCTGTAATGAAACCGGAGGCATTTAAGCCGCCATAGTCATCGGAGTACAATATAGCTAATTTCTGATCGTGTAACATAATCTGCCGTCCCATAGGCCTGTTGCTATGGAGACTGGGGATCAATTAGCCCTAGCATGTCTCTTAATCCTTCCTAAATCATAACCCGCTCTTTAGGATTAACTCAATTACAACTGGCTCTTATTAAAGCGAAACGACTTAGATGCCGAGGTTGTGCAATAGCGAGTGAGCGGCACACGCCCTTCCACTGAACGCACGCTCTCATTCCGACGGTGGCAGGATGTACGGTGAAGAATAACCCAAGCTGACAAAAGGAGCATCAAAGGGTTGGCACAGGCATGGCGGAGGAAGAGGGATTCTTTAGCGTTTCCTCTTATTGACAGATTGACAAACAGCCGTAAATAACTCGGCTAATGACTTCCTCGCAGACCGGATGGAATTGAACATTTCCCAAACATGTTTTGTCTGTTCGGAGTCATGACCTCAGTTTGTGTATTAAAGTTTGTGTTGCGGCAGGCGTTAAAATGACACTGCATAACTGGATTTGTGTTCTTTGCATGCCTCGGCTGTAATGTTACATAAGAGGCTCTAAGCAGTGTGTGGTTTTAAAGAAATACTGCAGTTGCAACTTATAGTGAAATACCATTAGCTCTGGCGGAGCGGAGCGGAGAGTACAGGAGAACGTGTTGGTGGTGGTGGTGCTGGTGGTGGTGGTGGTAACCAAAGCAACGAGCTCATTCAGCAAGAGAAAATAGAGTTGCAAAATATGTTAAATATTCCCAAAGACGAAAATGTAAGGCTTTGTGTGAGTTTAAAAAGCCTTTATTACAGCGATGGAGCCCACCTGTGACGGCCCACCTCTCGGGTCCAGAAGTACATTTCATTAATTTCCCCCATAGGATTCAGGAAAAAAAAAAAGAAAAAAAAAATGCTTGAAAGCGTGCTCGGCTACTGTAATGAGCCTGAGACTATCATTATATTTCAGACGTGTTTCTGAGACGTTATAAACCACAAAGTTATTAAAAATGAATGTAACATTTGACATGTTTTTCAGGATGAAAACAACCATGAAACCACACACTGAGCGCTCTGAGCGCTGGCCACTGTGGTGTCGCCATTTTAAATACCCATGATGCATCGCGCATAGCGTCAGTACATCCATCCATCCATTTTCTACCGCCCCCTTTCGGGGTCGCGGGTGACTGGAGCCTATCCCAGTGACTTCGGGCCTTAAACGTCAGCCTGTCGCAGGGCCAACACAGAGACAACCCACGGTAACACGGGGAGAACATGCAGACTCCACCCAGAGAGATCATGTGATGTTGGTCTGGTGCAGGAATCGAACCCATGATCTCCTTCTAGGGAGACCGTGCACCCCGCAGAATTTTGGCAAAAAATTGCTTCACGCGCTCTTATCTTTTGACTTAATACCGCTTTTATATTTCATTTAATGCTATTTTGCGTTGTTGGCGGTACTTTATAAAAAAAAAAAAAGTATAATAATTTATTGTATTTATAAATTAAAAATCAATAATCTAACTGGGCCGGACCGTTGCGCTACATTGACATAAAATATGTATTGACGGCCCAGCATGACCCGGCCCAAGGTGCAAACTGGTTTACAGGGACGGACCACACACACACCTCTTACATTTAACATTTTAACACACAATCCGTCCCACATTCACCGCCATCCACACACCAGCGTGCATGGACACTACAGGCAAACAGGGTGAAGTGTCTTGCCTTAAGGCACAACAACAGCGTGCCCCCCTGTGGCACCTGGCATTCCAGCAGTGTCCCATCCAAGTACTAACCACGTCCAAACCTGTTATGGTTTAGGCTCATGAGCTCTAATGAGATCAGACCAATAAAAACATGTCCTTTCAATGAGTATTTAGGCTTTGGAGTGCCCCCTGCTGGCTGCTGACAAAAATAATCCTTAAAGAGTTTTTTTTTTTTTTTTTTTTTTATGGACTTAAAATCTGCACTGGAGACTTCTGGGTTTCTTCCTCGTGACGTAACTTTCCAGGGAAAATTCAAACAAAGTGATTCTGTGGCTCAGAGAAGACAACCTCGCAAACAGGACGAATGAAACAAGTGCCAGGATTTGGGTTATGGAAGCAGAATACAATGCAAGCCTTGTTTTCAATGACTGGACAACAAATGTTTAAAGTTGTGTCTCCCCTTTGACGTTTCCTTTTGGTCGGGGCAGAGTCATTAGAACAGCCATCTCTCATGCCTCAGACGGGACAGGCACCTCCCGAGACCCCCCTGAGACCTGCAGCGGGTCGGGCCTGAAGGCTGCCTACCTGCCTGGCACCGGGACACCTGAACCGGCTTCAAAGGCCAGCTGGACCCCTCATAACCCCACCTCCACTCACCCAAACTGAGCCCGTCCCATACCGACACACTGTCCTCCTCCAGCACACACGCATCAAATCAAATCAAATCAATTTATTTTTGTAAGGCCCAAAATCACAACAACAGTTGCCTCTGAGGGCCACAGGGAGAAATGAATCAACAATGTCTGTGGTGGCGATGGAGTCAGACAATGTCTGTGGTGGCGATGGAGTCAGACAATGTCTGTGGTGGCGAGGGACGATGTCCCAGGGTCCTCTGTCCTTAGACTCTCCTTCTCGGCCAGGAAAAACTACAAAAAAAACATCTTTGGGAAAAAAGCGTAGAAACCTGGAGGAGTTCCAGTGAAGGAGAGATCCGACTCTCACAGACGGACAGACGGACACGAGGAGACTGGAGCTGGACCCACTTTTCAGGCAGAAGATCTTCAGGCATCACACGTCACTTAGGTTTCCATGCGTTTTAGGAACTTACATTGACTTAAATTCATGGAGACCATTCCTAACTGTAACCATTTTAATACTTGTCACACCTTTGTTAAGCCCTAACCTTAACCTAAATTTACCTTTATCCAAATGTAAAGCAGTGTTGCTGATATAATATTGAAGGATTTACCTCATGAGCAGCAGATTTTTGGTCCCCACAATGCACAAGGTCCTGGTGTACAGGTCTTAGTCAGGGTCGTTGGAATTCAGAGCGACCGAGCCGGTGAAAGAAGTCCAAAAAAGAGCAACCGCAGCCAAAAATAAGTAAATAAATCAGTTTTCTCAATTAAATGTAAGACTCTCGTTATGCCGAAATGAACTTGAACATTGCACTTTGAACTTTGATCCTATTTTTTAGCTTCAAGAGTCAAAATGTTTCTTGGTACTGTAAGTATTTGTAACTGTGTTGTTATTTTCACATAGTTCCCAGAGCGGTTTTCAAACTACAACTGGCAATGTCAATAAAGTACAACCCGATTGTCAAAATTAGCTTGAAAGTTTTGGAAAATAAAAGTTGCGACAAAGACAAGGATCAACTCTGATTTCAGTCCCCGTAGTGTGACAAATACCTGCGCACCCCCCCACCTGGCGCCACCTTACCCCCCTGGCACGGACCGGAGCCCTGTCCCGCCCGGCGACGAAGTGTTCCAGTGAGTCAGCGTTGGACCTGAGAAAAACACGGGACAAAAGCATTAAACTGCAGCGGTGTGAGTCATTGTGCCGTGATCCTTTGTGTGCTAATTCACTCGCTGAGGAAGTAAGGGATATTCACTCGCTGATGAAGTAGGGGAAATTCACTCGCTGAGGAAGTAGGGGATATTCACTCGCTGAGAGGAAGTAGGGGATATTCACTCGCTGAGGAAGTAGGGGATATTCACTCGCTGAGGAAGTAGGGGATATTCACTTGCTGTGGAAGTAGGGGATATTCACTTGCTGTGGAAGTAGGGGATATTCACTCGCTGTGGAAGTCGGGGATAATCACTCACTGAGGAAGTAGGGGATAATCACTCGCTGAGAGGAAGTAGGGGATATTCACTCGCTGAGGAAGTAGGGGATATTCACTTGCTGTGGAAGTAGGGGATAATCACTCGCTGAGGAAGTAGGGGATAATCACTCGCTGAGGAAGTAGGGGATATTCACTCGCTGTGGAAGTAGGGGATATTCACTCGCTGTGGAAGTAGGGGATATTCACTCGCTGAGGAAGTAGGGGATATTCACTCGCTGAGAGGAAGTAGGGGATAATCACTCGCTGAGGAAGTAGGGGAAATTCACTCGCTGTGGAAGTAGGGGATATTCACTCGCTGAGAGGAAGTAGGGGATATTCACTCGCTGAGGAAGTAGGGGATATTCACTTGCTGTGGAAGTAGGGGATATTCACTCGCTGTGGAAGTAGGGGATAATCACTCGCTGAGAGGAAGTAGGGGATATTCACTCGCTGAGGAAGTAGGGGATATTCACTTGCTGTGGAAGTAGGGGATATTCACTTGCTGTGGAAGTAGGGGATATTCACTCGCTGAGGAAGTAGGGGATAATCACTCGCTGAGGAAGTAGGGGATATTCACTCGCTGAGGAAGTAGGGGATATTCATACTTAAATTAAATATAATGGAATATTTTTTTTAAGGGAGTGTCTGCAGAGCCGCGGCGGGCGGCCGAAACTGCCATGTTATTTTTGTGCCGGCCGCGCGCCGCGGCTCCTGAAACTGCAACGCTATTTGACCACGTTTTAGAGTTAGAGAGTTAGAGAGTTAGAGTGTTAGAGTGTTAGAGTGTTAGAGTGTTAGAGTGTTAGAGTGTTAGAGTGTTAGAGAGTTAGAGAGTTAGAGAGTTAGAGAGTTAGAGTTAAGGTTAGGGTTATGGTTAGGGTTAGCCATGATGCTATAAGAGAAGTCCCGCGGTTCCTGAAACTGCGCGGCCATTTGACCGTGGGCTCTGCAGCCACGGCCTTCTTTTAATATTAAATTTTTTCAATCTTACTTAAAAAAGTGAAAAAGTTAAATGTTTTTTAAGGCTCAAAGTTCAGATAGAAATTTATAAATCACATGTGTTTTTTTTTTTAATCCAGCACAATGTAAACCATTTTGATTTATGAATCAATGATGATTAATGAATAATTTGAAAGGTAATTAATAAAATGTCAATGTAAAAATGTACCTTCTATATTTAACAAGCTTTTAAACCTTACTAATGCAAAACAATAAATCATATTCAAATAGTAGTTTTACCTCCTTTATCATTTGTCATTAAAATACCTCAACTCATCTTTCCTAAAACCCAATAAGTAATTATGAAACGTATTACATTAGTATGTTAAAGTAACCGGTAAGAAACTAGACTAAACTAAATGATTGACATTCCCATAAAGATTTGTCCTCAAAATACTTAACAGTCACAGTGCATTTACTTTTACGACACTCGTACAAAGCCGCAATATTCTCAAACCTTTGCTCATGATCAAAGGCGTCAAACCTCAGACGATTACGCTTCAATCACACAGGAGCCTTGAGCGTGACACCTGTCGCCCGCTCCACCTGTCGCACGTCACACCTCAAAAACAATAAATACCCATAAAAATGTGTGACGCTGCTCAATAGTACTTCAATAATTACAACTATAACCACTATTTTCCAATAGGATTTCAAGCCGTTTTATGAGCCGTAAAGAAGAGGGGTGCCGCGTGCCTCCGGCAGTGTGAGTGTCCCGGGACAGACAGGTACAGCCCCTCCTCTTTCTCTACCTCCCCCCCTGCCTCAGATGCCCTTCCCTTCCCGCTCACCTGCCGCGGACGCCCCGGGGCAAAAGGGAAACACGCGAGCGCCATATGGAAGAGCCGCCCGCCGCTATCGGGACATCTCCACGCCGCACCGTGCTTTGACCAACAATCGCTCCTTATCTCATGGTCGACACGTTGTTTTCGAAGTACTTGACTCATCCGTTGGCATCACAGCTCCTGCGAAAAACGATTCTGATGAAGCCGTAACTGTGTTTAACTGTCAGAGGCGTCGTAACGAGGTTTAGGGGAATTACGACTCTCTATGAGGGTTGTCTCAGTATAATAAGACTATTCTAGAAGCAATAGTAAGCGTTTTTTATTCAATGTATGGTTCAAAATATATATCTAAATGTAAAATACTTTTCTTTTTGGTGCTTTTGGTCACATTAAATTTACGTTCAATGTCATAAAGCTGGAATAGTATTGTGTCATGACAATGGGAATGAAAGAGAATGAAAGATTTCATTGTGGTTTTCTCATGGTTAATTGTGAATAATCGTGTATATACAAATCTATCTAAATGTAAAATACATTTATTTTTGGCGCTTTTGATCACATTTACTTTATGTTCAATGTCATAAAGCTGGAATAGTATTGTGTTATGACAATGGGAATGGAAGAGAATTAAAGATTTCACTGTGGTGAAATGGTTAATCTCATCTCAATCTCATGGTTAATTGTGGATAATCGTTAAATATCAAGTTAATCGTTATTAACGTTATCGTTCATCGTTATTAACTTGACATCCCTATAGGCCTCTGTACTGTACACAGAAAATAAACAGATGAAGTTGGAGCATCATTTCAGCCATGTTTTATTGCTCATAATCCATTGTTGCGTGCTAGCTTAGCCTCCATAACGTCGCTATTTCAGTTATGGACCATTAAAGTTTTCGACCCCATCTCCACCATAGACATTTTTTACCAACAAATCTGCAATTCTGTCCTATATATTATCCATTTGCACAATAATTCAGCACAACGTAGGTTATTTATGATATATTTCCAGCAAAAAACAAATCACTTTTTCACGATGAAGTCCTCTTCCTTTGTTACGGTCCATGACGGAGAATTCCCAGTTAGCGTAACCTCAGTAGCGCAGCTAACGTTACTGTCTGTAATGGAAAACAGGGGCGTTGACAGGCAAAGCTTATGGACTGAATATGAGCAGACTGACGGCACAGGCTGTCCATTGGTCAGAGTTATTTTGAGTGGGCGGGGCTTCATGAGACCATTTGCACCGAGACAGTCTCTGGTGCCCCTAGTGTCTGGAACATGAAGGTGTTTGTCCTCTTTTATCAAGCCCCAGGGCAAGGAACACATTACCACAGATGGGCTCCAACAAGGCGAGGTACATGTGTAACTCAAGCTAACAAGAAGGGCGTGTTCAGACAGCATTTAAAATCACTATAACATCATTAAAAATCACAAAAATAGGCACAGTAAAATTACTTAATTAATTAATTGATTAATTTTATCATGGGATGTTTTCAAATGTTAATAAAGCAAAGTGAAAAAATATATCTTTTTTTCCCTTCTTTGATATATATTTATTTAAAAAAAATATTCAAGAAAAAACGCAATTAAAACAAAAATGTACAGAAAAAAATAAAATAAAAAAGACAAGACGGGGCTAGACACAAGACAGAATGAAAATGCAAATTTAGGAAAAATAAGGCCACAAAGAAAATTTAATAAAAATAAAAGATTAGGGCACACAAGGTCTATGATACGAGTCCCATTTTGTCCAGTTTGTTTTTTTTCATATTTCCAAGTTTAGTCTGTGTGTGATTTGGATTACAACACATCAACCTGAAAAATGGAATTAAATGTCTTTTTTAAATGTCTTCGTTGTGTCGACATTTTACAAAACAAATTCCCCCAACTATTTATTTTGGAACGAGGCTCCATATTTACGGCCGAACATGTTGCAACATTTCTCATCCCGGGCAGTGGGTTGTTCAAAACTCTGGAAAAGGCAGTCGTTTTCTGTTCGTCGTGTAAACTTCACGGTCGCCCCTTTGTCTCTTCACATCAGCCCCATTGTTCTCGCGACTGCTCTTCAGCTCTGGCTCCTGGATCTTCTTCCTTCAACCTGAACTTCCTCCGGGGGCCACGAGGGATCCCCTGTCCCACTGACCCGACGGGACGCACCCGATCCGAGGGCGCACTCCTCCGGTTTTCAGCCCCAGTTCCTCGTTCCTCAGCTCCTCCCCGTCCCCGGCCTCCCATTCGTCAGCCGGGCTTCCGCTGCCGCAGATCTGGCCTTTTGTCTCAGTGTAAAGAATCTGACACATGAAAGCAGCGGGACAATGGTAGGTGCAAACTTCACCCGATACGGCGGCTGTGCCCAGTCCCTGCGGGCGTGAACTGGGAGGAGTGAGAGCGAGAAGAAGCACCTGGCGTTTTATCCGGATATACAGTCGTTATTTCTTTACGTCTTTATTTAACCTGTATTTAACTGGTTTTAGTGGCGTCCTGGCCATTCAAACAACAGAGAAGCCTTCGGACGATCAATACTGTGATTACAAACGATATTAAAATGATAAAAGTCAATCGTGCAACACAACTACAGCGTGAACGACATTCCTACAAGACATTTAACAGGATAGACTTGTCCGTTAAAGGAGGCACATTAGGCAAAATCAATTGTTTGAGCAATCTTTGTTCTCCTGCTTCTCGAAACAGAGTTCTTCATAATAAAACGGTGATCAAAGGATAAAAGTGAGTATTAAGAAGTGATTTAAAAGATGATGGCGATGGTGCGATCTCCTCAGGCCGTTCCAAAGCTGAGGAGCCCGGACCGAAAAGCCTCGATCAGCCTTCGCCTCGGCTCTGGACCGGCGAACGAAGATCTGCCTGAGGATCTAAAGCGGCAGGAGCTCGAAAGGGGGTGAAACGAGCTTTAAAAGTGATCACTAACATCTTAAAATCAATTCTAAACCACACAGCCAGTTCTCCGAGGACAGGAGGCGCTCTGGGACACTTTTTTGGGACACCATTTGCTCGATTCTTGTGAACGACGGTCAATCCGCTCCCGTTATTGACCGATGATTTTCTTTGAAACACGCTTTTCTCTTTGCAGATGTCATCACTTATCCCAGAACGTTCCATTGTATGGCTTTAAGTCCGTCCGTCCCCATGGAGACGAGCCGCCGCCAGCAAGCCGCCGCCAGCAAGCTACAGGTCAGATCTGTGGAGAGGCGACGCCGCTCACAGTGAGAATGTTTTTCAAGGTATTTTCGAGCAACAAAACGCCTCCCATGGTAGGTTCAATGCCAGACCACGGAACGTTCCAGCTAAAGCATTAGTATCTCCATGGATTATTACCAGAAAAGTGACATAACGGACCTTTAGTTGACTTGTCTTATGCCCGTACTTTGGATTATTCCTTTTACTGAAAGGTAAATACTAAAAGTAAATACTGCTTCCGAAGAGTGCACACGCTTTTTTGCTCGCTCCGCTTGCTATCGCTGCTTTCCTTATTTATTTTGCTTTTTAATCAGTTTTTGTCTTCCAAACATTTTTGCTTTAGACTTTTTCAAGTAAACCAAGGATTTTAAGAACATTTTTCCAGTTTTAACGACATATCTGACGCCAGCGACATGTCCGGGAGAAGAAGGGAGAAAGACTGTGAACGCTGTCGGAAATATCAATATAAAAATATATTGTTTTGGAATTTGAAAAAGTTCTTCACGATACCATTCCTGTGTCAACCGATGGTAAGAAGAGCACACTTTTTACAAGAAAAACTGCTACTTTCAACCTAAACCGCAGTGACTGTGTCGTTTCCAAAACTGTCTAAAAACCAGAAAGACCAGGCTGATTCTTGGAACAAACTTGGAGCAAAGCCTAAACGATACAAAGATAACGTGAAGTCACCTAAAATACAGCTCACCAACAGATTTTTACCACTTTCAGAGATGGAATTAAATGAAAAAAGGAAAGATGACGTGGCCAAAATACAGCGAGGAGGATCTGTGCCAGGAGCCAAGGTCACGCAGATTGTTTTAGTTGGGGACGGCGCGATAAGTCACGTGACGCATGAAAAGATAAACACACATTCTTTTCCAAGCGCCACTGTTTCTGAGATAACGTCACTCCTTCCAAATATTATGGCTAAGCATGGAGGAGCTAAACAGCTGATTGTGCACGTGGGTGCAGTGGACATGCGGCGGGAACAGACTGAAGTTTTGAAAAAAGACTTCTTGAAGTTATTCGACGTGCTTGATAAAAATGGAAATCAAAACATTCATAAGTGGACCTCTTCCAAACATCGACAGGAGGATAAACAAGTTTAGCCGGCTTCTTCAGCTGAACACATGGCTGTCCAAAGAGTGTACCCCTAGAGGACTACACTACATTGAGAACTTCTATCTATTCTGGAAACGAGAGGACCCGTTTAAGAGAAATGGCCCCCACCTATGCAGAGGTGGAGTGAGGGTGCTGACAGAGAACCTGCTCCACGCTCTGAGGCATTGGACTGGGCCTGGACAGGGTCCTGAGCAGATAGCTAGAGAAGAGAGGAATGAGAGAAGAATTCCTGCTCCATCAGCCAGAGACCGAGCCAATGTTTCAACATCAAAAGCACCACAACCTCAGCCTCCACCAAAGGATTCATCAGCAGCTGCTCCACCACCACCAGCAAAGGATTCAGCTCCAGCTGCTCCACATTCACCTCCACCGCCTCCAGCAAAGGAACAATCTTCAAAGGCCTTGGACCCATCTGTGACAAGCCCAACAACATCCCTGTCATCGCCCCTGCCTTCACACCAGCCCTGGGTTCCACCTGCAACATCTACTCCCACTAAAGATTCATCATTCTCCTTCTCATCTCCACTCTCACCCATGGGCCTTCCCAGCCATTTTGAAAGTCTGATCAAATCAGGCATTAAGATGGCTCCACTCACGCCCAATATAGCAAGGGCTATGTCAATACGTATCAACTCTTCCCTGCACAAGCCGACTACACCAACAAAAGCCCCACCACCCATCCCCCCCTCGCCTCTCACCTGGTCCCAAACTCTCCTTGGCTACAAAAGCCCCACCACCCATCCAACCTCGCCTTTCACCTGATATCTCCCATAGCTAGGATGCACTGGGTCTCAGCGTTGCCGGGACTTATTGTCACATTAAAAATCAAACCAACCCGGGGCCCTATGTAAAAAGAGCCCCCCCTAGTGCTATTTCTGTAGTCACATCATCACACAGATGGAAAAACAAAATGCGAGCCAGGCCCAATCTGAGAAATGTGATTCATATTCCCTGTGAAAAGATAAAGCCCAGTCCCACTGAAACTAGTCTGAAACTTGCTGTGCTAAATGTCAGATCCTTATGTAACAAATCTCTCTTAATTAATAATTAGGCCCGAGCGCCACAAGCTGGCGAGAGGCCTATTAATCTCGTAAGGCCGTGCGAAGCACGGCTGCGAAAGTGCGCACATAGTGCGCACGAAATCGAGCGCGAAGCGCTCGCCCACTTCCAAACACTCACTAACGCACTCCTTCACTCATGCACGCCCCGTGCATACTAATTAGTAGGAAAATGGAACATTACCGTTGTAAACGGGCGAAGCCCGTGCAAAAGTGCGCACTAAACGAGCACTTTACATTACATATAAAAGCACTCATTTGCGCTAAGTAGCTCACGAATACGTTCCCATCTCTTGCATGTTCCGTGCATATAAGCATGTAATGCAAAAATTTAACATTATTACTGTATAGAGGGCCAAAAACACAAAGTGGGCGGAGCCCACTCAAAATTAACGAAAGTACCCGTCAGTGACCAGGAACCCACACCATGAGGTAGGAAAGCGCAAGCGCTTTCCGAAAATGTATAGTTTATGATATTTGAAAAATGGGAAACATTGTTTTCGCATCGGAATATTATTAGGCCCGAGCCCCAGCAGGGGGAGGGCCTATTGCTCCCGCAACGCTGCCGAAGGCAGCGTTGCAACTGTCTGACCAAACATGCGGGCGCAGCCCGCATGTTTGGTACCCCGTCGCCCCTGGCAAGTACAGTGAACTAGCCCATGCCGAAGGCATGGATCATGCATACTTACTCCTGCTATGACAGAAATAGTCAACAATTAGTGAATGGGCTACGCCCATTCACTAATTGTTAACAGCAGCGCGAAGCGCTGCATTCCTCCAAAAACCCTCCTGGCATCGTCCCGTATGCGAGAATCCATGCCGCAGGCATGGGCCATGCTTGTATCTGCTCAAATCAATGGAAGTCTATGGGGAGTGGGCGGGGCATCCCGACGGAATAGGGAGTGACGAGCGCGTGAGCGCTCGTAATGATAATTCCACCCCATGGCGGCATCGGGAAGGCTTAGAGCTTTCAAACGATGTATCATTTGTTGTTATAGTAAAAACGGCTATATTAATTATTATTATTATTATTATTATTATTATTATTTTTCTTGTTCTTCTTCAGCGCTTTGATCTCTAATTTGACCCCCTGAACATGCTCAAAAACTCACCAAACTTTGCCCAAAATTCAGAATCGGCGAAAAATTTTATTTTTTCTGGGCCATTTTTTTTTTCGTTAAAAAATGGCGCGACAGCGCCACCGACAAAAGTCAAAATACATTGCGCCTATGGGAGACGCCCCGAGGTCAACTTTGGCGTAAAGCTACGAAATTCGGGACACGCATTCCTCTCGTGAGGATAAACAAAAAAAATCATTGTGGCCACGCCCCCAAACTTACCCTATGGCCGCCATCTTCCTTTGGAAATGAAAACAAGCTGAGTTAGCCATTTTGTTTACGTCAAACTTTGACGAACTCCTCCTAGGGCGTTTTGCCCACCGACTTCAAAATCGGCGTACGTCCTCTGGACAAGTGGGGCATCTAAAGTTATTCCATTTTTTGAGATACCTTTTACGGTCTGTGTGCGGCGCAGCCGCAAAGTTGGACAACTTATTTTGGAATATTGCAGGTCTAAAAATTGCTCCCATTTGATCAAAACCAGTCCGATTAGGACCAAATTTGAATCAGTTGTTAAACTTTCTAGTTTGGACCAGTTTAGGCTGACAAAATTGAAATGGCAGTGATAGCGCCCCCTACAGAGTGACCTTTAAATTAACATTGAAGGTCAAAAATTAGTTTTACCAAAATTGTCTAAACTTTACCCAAAATTCTATTTTGCCGTCCCGATCACAAAAGCCAATCACAAAAATGCCTAAATTTTTACGCCGTAGTCGTAGCGATGACAGAAACCTCCCATGTTATCCCTATGGGAAAACTACAAAATCTCTCAAATTACCACATTTTTATGTTTTACACTTTAACGAAGTCCTCCTAGTGCGTTTTGCCCACCAACCTCAAAATCGGTGTACGTCCTCTAGACAAGTGGTGTATCTAAAGTTATCCAAATTTTAAGGATAACTTTTACGGTCTTTGTGCGACGGAGCCGCAAACGTTTCCCAGAATTCTGACTATTTGGCCTTCAGAGTGGCCTATAAACAATAGAGTTTTTCCAAATGACATGATATTTTGAACGAAATTCTAATTTGCCATCCTGATCATACAAGTATGAGAGCCAAAGTCATATTTTGTACGGCGTAACCGTAGCGTTGACAGAAACATCCCATGTTATCCTTATGGGAAAATCGTAGAATCGCTCAAATCACCACATTTTTACGCTTCACACTTTAACGAACTCCTCCTAGGGCGATTGTCCGATCAAGTTCATATTTGGAGAATATCATCTACACAAGCGGGGCATCAAAACTTACCCATATTTTGATTCTAAGTGCTACGGTCTCTGTGTGGCGGACCCGCAAATATATGTCAGAAATGGGAAAACAGCGAAATCTCTAAAATCACCACATTTTTACGCTTCACACTTTAACGAACTCCTCCTAGGCCGATTGCCCGATCAAGCTCATATTTGGGGAAAATCCTCTACACAAACGGGGCATCAAAAGTTATCCATATTTTGATTTTAAGTGGTACGGTCTCTGTGCCGTTGAGCTGCAAATATACTGTCACAAATGGGAAAAACGCCAAATCCTTGAAATGTTCACATTTACGCTTCACACTTTAACAAACTCCTCCGTGGGCAATAGCTCGATCAAGCTTTACTTTGGGAAAAATCATCTACACAAGCGCGGCATCAAAAGTTATCCATATTTTTATTCCAAGTGCTACGGTCTCTGTGCGGCGGCGCAGCAAATTTGACTGACACTTGTGTTCATTTGCACTGGATTGGCCATGTCCAATGTGTCGCCGTCTGTCAAGTTCTTTTTTTATTCAACACACAATAAGGGCGCCATCTTTATCAAGTCAAAAGCGCAGAGTCGGAAGGCCGGCGGCCCGCGAGGGCCGTTGGATGCCGCTTGCGGCTTTAATTATTATTTTTCTTGTTCTTCTTCAGCGCTTTGATCTCTAATTTGACCCCCTGAACATGCTCAAAAACTCACCAAACTTTGCCCAAAATTCAGAATCGGTGAAAAATTTTATTTTTTCTGGGCCATTTTTTTTTTCGTTAAAAAATGGCGCGACAGCGCCACCGACAAAAGTCAAAATACATTGCGCCTATGGGAGACGCCCCGAGGTCAACTTTGGCGTAAAGCTACGAAATTCGGGACACGCATTCCTCTCGTGAGGATAAACAAAAAAAAACATTGTGACCACGCCCCCAAACTTACCCTATGGCCGCCATCTTCCTTTGAAAATGAAAACAAGCTGAGTTAGCCATTTTGTTTACGTCAAACTTTGACGAACTCCTCCTAGGGCGTTTTGCCCACCGACTTCAAAATCGGCGTACGTCCTCTGGACAAGTGGGGCATCAAAAGTTATCCATATTTTTATTCCAAGTGCTACGGTCTCTGTGCGGCGGCGCAGCAAATTTGACTGACACTTGTGTTGATTTGCACTGGATTGGCCATGTCCAATGTGTCGCCGTCTGTCAAGTTCTTTTTTAATTCAAAACACAATAAGGGCGCCATCTTTATCAAGTCAAAAGCGCAGAGTCTGAGGACTACTTTACGGACTACGACAGAGTCTGAGGACAAAGCACTGGAAGTCAAGGCACTGGAAGAAGAACTTTTAGGACTATGACAAAGTCTAAGGAATAAAGTCTGGCGGTAATGCAACACTCGGATGTCAACCGCCATAAAACAACAACAACAACAAAAGCGCAGAGTCGGAAGGCCGGCGGCCCGCGAGGGCCGTTGGATGCCGCTTGCGGCTTTAATTCTTTCTTCTTCTTTCTTCTTCTTCTCGGGACCAACCCCCCTATTTTTCACCCAGTGAACATTGACGAAAAGTCACAAAAATGTTCACACCTCTAAAAATCGTGCCTCTCTACATTCTGGCTATTTCCCTTTTCTAAAACAAAAAAAATTGGCGCGTCAGCGCCCCCAAATGTACCAAAAATGCATTGAGAGATGGGAAATGACCCAAAAAAAATCTGATCGTAGAATCATGAAATTTGGCGCCGAGGTAGATGGTGACAAGAGAAGTAAAAAATATTATTACGGCAACGCCGTCCGCCCAACCAAATGTCGGCCATATTGGTTCAAAAATGGCTAAACATGACTTCGGAGTTTTTCCAAACGTCGTACTTTTACGAACTCCTCCCAGGGCGTTGGCCCTAAAAAGCTGAAATTTGGTGAAAATGCTACTGAGGAGTGGGACATCAAAAGTTATCCAAATTACATTGATACCTCTCACGGTCTCTGTGCGGCGAAGCCGCAAACTGTAGCTAGAATTTCAGAAATCTCCCATATTTAAAATTTCTGCCGTTTGCGCAGATAAAGTCCGAATTGCGTCAAATTAGAATCAGTTGTTAAACTCTTTGCCCTAAACCTACTTGAAGTGAAATAAATTCATTTGGCGCCACAGCGCCCCCTACAGATTTTATATGGAGGTTAAATGTTTAGTTTTGCGACATTATATGAAATTTGACACACAACTCAATTTTGGCATCCCCATCAAAAAAGTTAATGAGACCCATGTCATAATTGTTATGGCGTTGCCGTAATGATGACCGAAACCCTTCATGTTATTCCAATGGGGAAATCGCCAGAACATGTTTACACTTTAGAGACTTTCACAAACTCCTCCCAGGGCGTTAGACATATTAACCTGAAATTTGGTGAGACTCATCTTCAGGACCATCCAAAGTTATCCACATTTTCATTCAAAGAGTCACGGTGTCTGTGCGGCAAAGCCGCACATTTTGCCAAGAATTCAAAATAAAATAGCTTTTTGATGGTAAAACAAAGGGGAGAAGATGTGACAGCGTCACAGATTCAGCAGTAGGCGTAATAAAAGGACAATTGGGGCGCCTTAGCGCCCCCTCCTCTTGCGGCGTGGCGGCGGTATGGCGGCGGCGTGGCGAGGGCCGATCATTGCCGCTTGCGGCTATATTTTTATTTCTTCTTAATCTTGATTTTATGTTTTTAACTGAAACATGGCTTGACAAAAACACAGGAAATGTAGTTCTGATAGAATCTGCTCCACCCAACTTTAAGTTTGAATATGAAACACGAGAAAACAAAAAAGGGGGTGGAGTCTGTGCTGTCTTTAGAGATGAAATAATTACCCGCAGGTTGTCTTCATCATTTGAGTATGTATCCTTTAAAATGGAGCTAAAACGGTCTCCATCCATTCTCTTCATTGTTTTATACAAGCCTCCCCAGCACTGCCAACATTTTATTGATGATTTTACTGAGATGCTTTCAGTCATATGCACAGACTTTGATGGTTTGGTCATTACAGGTGATTTCAATGTGCATGTTGATAATATTTGTGACAGAAACGCTAAAGAGCTTGACGCTGTCCTTGAAACCTTCAGTCTTACTCAGCATGTGAGAGGCCCCACCCACAGCAAAGGACACACTCTAGATCTCATAATTACAAAGGGGGTAAATAGTTCAAATGTTAATGTGATCGATGTTGCTCTGTCTGATCATTTCTGTGTCTTCTTTGACCTGTCTGTTTCTCCCAAACCTGCGGTTGGTCCTGCAGTTGTTCAGAGGAGACACATAAGTGATGGCACAGGTGCACTGTTTATGGAAATGATAAACTTTGAAAATGTTTCATGTTCTAATATAAATGATTTGTTGAACTCTGTTACATCGAGTGTTTTGAATGTTCTGGACACCATTGCCCCTATAAAGGCTAAAATGGTTAAAAATAAGCAGAAGGCGCCGTGGAGAAATGATGATTCGGTCAGGGCACAGAAAAGGGAGTGCCGCAGGGCCGAACGGAAATGGCGCAAGTCAAAGCTCCAGGTTCAAAAAGAGATTTACAAAGAAAAGCTGAACATGTACAACCTAATCTTATGTAGAACTAGGGAAAGATATTTTTCTGAAATAATTGTAAGCTGCAGTAACAACTCGCGTGTCCTGTTTGCCACAGTAAACAGATTAACAAACCCTCCAGCTCAGCTGCCGTTAGAACTCATTTCCACATCCAAGTGTAATGAGTTTGCATTATTCTTTAATGACAAAGTTCAGGGCATTAAAAATGCTATAAATCCCACAATGCAAAAAATTACCCTAAAACCACCAAGACACTTAGAGCTAACTCACTTTGCACCAGTAACTGACAAAACTGTCCATGAGATCATCACCAGTCTGAGTTCATCTACATGCTGCCTTGATGTGTGACCCTCCAGATTTCTAAAGTCTGTGCTGAACAGTTTGTTAGCACCATTATCTCACATAGTTAACATGTCGCTTCAATCTGGAACATTACCAATGTCTTTGAAAATTGCGGTCATAAAGCCTCTCCTAAAGAAGAGCAGTCTTGATGCCGCAGTACTGAGTCATTACCGGCCCATCTCTAATCTGCCATTTTGGGGCAAAGTCCTTGAAAAGGTTGTTTACCAACAGCTCACAGACTTCCTCTTAATAAACAACTCATTTGATGTTTTTCAGTCAGGTTTTAGACCTCATCACAGCACTGAGACTGCTCTTGTCAAGGTGACAAATGACATCCGCCTGAACACTGACACGGGCAAAGCCTCAGTCTTAATTCTGTTAGATCTGAGTGCTGCTTTTGACACTGTCAATCATGGGATCCTCTTACAGAGACTAGAGGACTGGGTGGGCATCACTGGCACTGCCCTAAACTGGTTAAGGTCCTATCTGGAAGACAGGAAGTACTTTGTTGAAATTGGTAGCTGTGTCTCAGACCACATGACCCTGACCTGTGGAGTGCCCCAAGGGTCAGTCCTGGGTCCCCTTCTGTTCAACCTCTACATGCTGCCGTTAGGTCAGTTGATACGCAGTGAAAATGTGTCCTATCACAATTATGCAGACGACACTCAGATCTATGTTTCACTATCGGCAGGTGACTATGGACCAGTAGATTCACTCTGTCACTGCATCCAACAGATCAGTTTGTGGATGCAAAACAACTTTCTCCAGCTGAACTCAGACGAGACTGAAATAATCGTTTTTGGCCCACAAAAACAAAGAGAAAGTGTTAGCGTCACCTCCAGAGTCTCGCTCTAAAACCTACAAACCAAGTTAGAAATCTGGGGGTAATAATGGACTCAGACTTGAACTTTAATAGCCACGTCAAATCAATAACATCAGCAGCTTTTTACCATCTAAAAAACATTGCCAAAATCAAAAATATAGTGTCAAAACCAGATTTGGAGAGACTTATCCATGCGTTTGTGTAGCATATATAATGCTGCAGTGCATTAAAATTGGAGTTGGACTAGTACCAGAAGTTTAAGGTTCGGCTCGGAGGAAAATGAGGTGTATTCAATGAGGCAACTGACAAAATGCTTGTATCGCTGAGTGGTGTTATTTACAGTGATTGACAAATATATACAATATTTACAGTTGTGCACAATTAGAATAATGGTCCATATTTCTGAACTTAATCAGTTCAACGCGTTAACAAAGTTCCAAGTGCAGTGCTGCATAGCTCAGTCCACAAAAATAGAATCCACGGGTAACTTCCAAGGGTTTCAGAGTATGAATCAGTGTATCCACTAGCAGGGGATATTGTGTAGGATATAATGTATGTGTGGGGAGCGGCTGCAGCGCCTCCTACCGCACCGGCAGATGTTTGCACTCTCTCGGTTCGTTCTGGTTTCTTTAGCTCGCCATCCAGTTCTGGAACCTGGCCTGTTCAAAACAGGACCATGAACAAACAACAATATTATTATTATTATTATTAATTAATAATAATAATTATAATTCAACATTTAGATCATGCTTAGATACAATATTTCATGTCATCTGTTCATCTCAATCAGTAATTAATATTCCCAGTGTTTGGGCAGAAAGTGAAATTAACTTTTAATAATTTAACTTTAAATCATTAGATTTCAGTGTCAGATTCAGCAAAAGTTGAAGTGCAAAAATGATACAATTTAACATGAACGAGTGCAGCCAGCGCCCGCACCGGCTGACAAGTCTGTGTAACTGATTCAATCAACAGTAGCATAGCATGTTAGCTTCGAAAAATAACAAAGCACTCACCAGGTCCACTTTAAGTATATCAGTCAAACAAAACACAAGATCACAGGCAGAGGCATCTGCAAAGTCGATGGCATAACAGTGAATAAGCAGAATATCCGTAAAATGTAACGTTTAGAGGGCTAACCGCCTACCTGCAGCCGCTTAACAACCTCGAGGCCCACACTCCTCCCGAACAACCGCGCGCGGCCATGTTTTAAAGAGCTTAGCGCCGCAAATCTCGCGATACATGATCGAAGTCTAACGATAGTTCGGCAGAGACGGACCAGGCAGGCAAAAATGAAGCAAAGGGACCAGGCAGGCAAAACGGAGGCAGAAACGGTCCAGGAGCAGAAAATCACCTGGGTTACATTTGTCTCCAGTAGATAAAGGCCTGCTCACTGGCCTCTCCAAACAAGCTGTAAAACAGCTGCAGTACATCCAGAACGCTGCTGCTCGGGTCCTGACTAGAGCCAGGAAGTACCATCACATTAGTCCTGTTCTCAGGTCTCTGCACTGGCTCCCTGTGACTTTAAAGCAGCTCTGCTTGTGTACAAGTCTCTCCATGGCCTAGCACCAAAGTACATCTTGGACATGTTAGTGCCATATGAACCATCTCGGACTCTGAGGACCTCAGGGACCGGCCTCCTGCTGGTGCCAGAGTCAGGACTAAACATGGACCGGCCTCCTGCTGGTGCCCAGAGTCAGGACAAAACATGGGGAATCTGCGTTTCAGTTTTATGCAGCTAATACCTGGAACAGTCTTCCTGAAGATGTGAGACAGGCTTCTACTCTGACAATGTTCAAATCTAAGCTAAAAACAGTTTTGTTTAGCTGCGCATATGACTGAAACAATTTTTTCTTTGCACTCTTCTCTTTTGTTTGTGATTTTATTAGTTTAGAAAATCAGTTGGATTGATAATTTTTAATTTAGTTAATTTTATTGTATTTCTGTTTCTGTAATTTCTTTGTGATTTGAATGCATTTTTCCTGTTGTGTGAAGCACTTTGAATTGCCTTGTGTATGAAATGTGCTCTACAAATAAACTTGCCTTGCCTTTACTGCGTGTTTTTGAGACATTCTGTGCAGTAAAAACACCGGTAATTGAATTAAACGCCTTTATTCTGTGTATGTAATGGCTGAAATGTAACACAATGGGGCTTTAAATGTACTGCGCTCGCTCAAATCAGTTATTCCATTCTTCCCCTGACCCTCGAGTCGGCCGCGTTGTCCAATCGCAGCTGAGTGTTCGTCAGTCGTTCCGTTTAATCCACCTCTGATAGACTTCCGCGGGGTTAATAAGGCCCGCGACCTCCGATAAAATGCGCGTTGTATTAGTGACAACGTTGTTTTGCGCGTCGTACGATTGTCTGCGAGCGACGCCATGACAGATAAGCTCCAGACGAGACGCAAGTCAAGAAGAACAACTTTGTAATTACATCAACCGACTCCGATACGATGCGGAGTCAGAAAAGGCCAGGACGCACGCCGTTCATTACGCCGGGAGCTAATCTGTGTTTATGATAAGAGATAAGAATGTGTATAGTACTCCAAACGACACAAATAGGCTTATGTTACGACGAGGCGTTCATCTCAACTTGTGTTTACCGTTTTATGTAGGCGTAAGAGATGCCTTTGTCTTCACAACGCGACTGACTGGCAGCGGTTGAGAGGACTTAAATTTATGGACCAAATACCTAGCAAAAAACAATCAGGTGTAATCTTTGTAGATTTTGGTCTGGAGTAATATCGTGCCAGTCGATTTAGAAACGCAGGCAGCTTAAACGAGGCAAGAAATGCACGGTCCGAGGAAAAAAGGAAACCAAATTAACACGGAAGACTGAGAAATGTCAGCGAGCGACGCACTAAACTCCGTAATAATTGAAGTTATATACTTTGTTCTGAATGTTACGAAAAGACGTCTCCCGCATTTGAGAGACAAATTAGGATCCGTTCTAGATCAGACACCCGCTGGCTCACGGAAGTCAGAATTGGCTCCAATATGGCGGCCCAAAAAGACAATAATTATATAGCGGCCCTCGATACGCTTCCTGACACCGGGTTAGGGTCAGGGTTAAGGTTTGGGACAAGAGAGCGGATTTGAACCCAAGAGAGAAAATTATTGCCTGAGCTGTATCAGAGGGACCGGTCTTGGTCGCCGCCATGTTGGGGCCAGTAACTTCCGTTTCGGTCGCCGTCATATTAGAATTCTGACTTCCGTGAGCCAGCTGGGGTCTGATCTAATGCCAACCGACAAATTAGCGGCCGTGGTTGGACCGTCCCGAGTTAGAAGAGCTTTATTGACATCCCGTGTGGTCTGATTCCAAGCCCTTCTGCGTTTGAACAGAATGTGTGAGGGACTGGCAGCTCAGGCAAACCCCAACCCTCAATCTAAATCTAATTCAGGAATCAGCCGCTAACAAACCTGCGCGTTTAGCTTTGCACCAAGACTAAGTGGCAGTTGTTTTAAGGTGAGCCCACACGAGGCCAGTGACAAGTGCAATACGTTGGTCCAGTGTGCGAGCGAACAATCCGGATGCTTCAAACATTGGCCCTTACTATAAGTACTTTTGGACGGCGACGGGACTATTGAAGCCCCTTGTCTCCCGTTGGCCCCTGTGTTGCTCTCGCCGCCCCACGCTGACGTTTAAAGAAGACATACTTTACGCTTTTGTCTGCTATATCATTGTCATCTACGGCCGTCTTGTGGACTATCTCGGCAAAGAAAGTACAGCTTGGGATGGAACGTCGAGAAACATCCATTATTGTGGAAATTTGTTCTTTTTGTTGAATATGTCCAGATATTAGCCAATATAATGTAAAAAGTCAACAAAAGAGCTGTGGAACAACACGATGAGCTTCTGGGTCACTGCTCGTAAACACATCGATCACTCCATGGCGTCAGAATACACTTTAATGAATGCTAAGTTTAGTATTTAGCATCTAAAATCAAATTAAAATCTGTGCTTCCCCAGATGCTTCTGCGCAAGATCATAAACAAATCACATCTTACAAATATCTTTTATCTTCAAACAGGTCTATTTTAAATTAAATGTGAGCTCAATGTTTGTGAAAACTAAACACTTAACTAAACGAGAAAGCAGAATCATCAAGGTCACCTGATTTTATATTGAATTATTAAATCAACTTAACTTATATGACAGGAAAACTAAGGCTTCAGATTACTTTATAAAACTATTTTTGTTTATTTAAATGATGAAAATACGGCTAGAACAATGTATATTAAAAGCAAATGGGATTCTTTGTCCGTCAAAACAAAATGACCCTCTATTTTGTTTTGACAGACGAAGAATGGGAACATGTACTTCACAGTGGAGGGCAACAAAATCACATGTTTGGAAAGAATTCTGTTGGAAGAACGTGACCCATTTTCGTTTTTAAATAACACCACGTTAAAGCGCTCATTACTCACAAGGAACCGCTGAATGTCGAGGAACTTGTTGCCAGGAAACAAACCAATCATCATGAGTTCTGGGACTGTCCTCTAGCACAAAAACACTGGACAGAAATGAACAAGGCAATCTTTTCGACACCATCATCCCACTCAATTTCGGAACTATGTATTTGGGCCTCAAAACCCCCGCAGTGGACACAATGCGGGGGTTAGCAACTCGGTTTGACGCATATTCGGGGCAAAAGACTCAAAAAGGCCCTCGTCTGAAATCGTATCGTCAAACTGCAGCACAACATGAACCGCCCATAGACAAAAGGCCCCACGGTCGAGTCTGAGCTCGGGCTGTTCGTCCGCCCAGCCCCAGAGGAGTGACAAAGGTGCGGGACAAGACACAATCCGGTCCCTTTTGTCGTCCTCGGAGTCTCTGCCAACTCCTCGGAACTGATCCGTGCGGCGATCCCGCTTTTGTCCCACTTCGGAGCCCACTGGGACCGACCCGTGTCCAGATCTGCGGCTGTTTACCGTCGGGTTTGGTATCGTCATGGCAACAATCAGAAAACATCCAATGGAAAATCGGTGTGAATTCGAACGGTTCACAGGCAAAGGCATTGTGCATAAATAGTCATATTTTCGGGATAAATTTCATTTTTATTTCTAATTTTTATTTGCCTTATTTTACAAAGCTTTATCGTTTGCTAGCTAGCTATTTTTACTTTACTTTATTTTTATTCTATTATCATTATTTTATTATTATTATCTGATTATCTTTATTTTTTATTTTAATTTATTTATTTTATTTTAGTTTATTTCCCCCCCTCCATTCCCTATTAAGATAGGAGAGGAGTTTTGTTAATAAGAGGTTTTTTTTTTGTTTTTTTCATGAGAGTTCTATTAAGAGTGTGTTTTGAAACTTCCTATAATCTGTCCTTTCCTCCTGTTCTACTGCGTTGTAACAACTAAATTTCCCCTTGTGTGGATATTAAAGGATTATCTTATCTTATCTTTATGATCATTTATATTGCAATAATTTGTACTCATTGCTTTATGTGGCGGGTCCCAGTTTTTGAATTTCCTTGACAACGGCAATAAAACCTTTCTGATAATGATTCTACGATTTCATAGTCCTCAGTAGGAACCTATACCGCACGATTTACGGTGTATGATTTATGATTTATGATGGATTGTCATATTCTAACAGTGACAGTGAACCACCTTTGCCTCCCAAACATCAAACAAACATAGTGCGTGCGAGGTTCTAGTCGAGATCAGAGTTGTGCCACTTCTGCTCGCTCGCTCGCGCCGACCACGCCAAGGTTTTGCGCGGCTTCTTCCGTTTAATAAGACCGAGACCTGAACGATCACAATTTCTCACTAAGGAACTATGCGCGTCGGTGGAAGTATTTTGGGTATTCATTCAGATTAAATTAAAGTGCGGGGACACGTCTGAGCGGAATCTGAGGCCCCAAGGCCGAGCGCGCCGGAGCAGCAGCGGCGGTGGCCTTGGGTGGCTCTCTCCGTCGGCCCAAGGAGAAGCCCTCTGCGCCCCGGCCTCCAGGCGCTCCTCGGCCTCCAGGCGCTCCTCGGCCTCCAGGCGCTCCGTCAACACGTGTTTGTCACTCGCAGTTCCGATGTGTGTCCTTGGCTTTGGCGTCACCGCGTTTCCAGATAATATGCATACAGTCTGATGATATCTTTGATTTCTACGGCGTCTTTCAAGACGCACAGAGCATTTTGCACTGATTTTGCCACTTTCCATTCCTCCTTCGAGGTCAAAAGTGACGTTTTCTCTGAGTTTTCTTGCCGTTCCAGTCGTCGAATTGGAAAAACAATGAGCAGTGGATTACAAAAACGGCTCGATCAAGTAATACAAACTAGGAAAGTGCTCAGTTAGATCCAGTTCCAGTGCAAATCCACAAGTTTAAAATCATAAAATCGTCTCCAAGGACGACTGGAATGCAGCATCAGCCTTCAGTGTTGGTGATGACTGTAGCCACAGCTGCCCTCAACAGCACAACACTCACTCACCACATTCAAGGTGGGTGAAGTGTGTTGCCTGAGGACACAACAGCAGTTTGCACTCCTTACATAATGATAATATGTATATAAGTATAAATAAATATATATAAATAATAAATATGATAACTAAGTATAAGTCTTAGTTAGCACCCTTTGCTCCACTTTTCTGATGCTGTAACTAATATAGTAGATTATTTGTATTTTAAACTTGTTTTGTCCATAAACACCCAATTTGAAAAACATGTTTAATACTCATTTGATTTTAATATCTAATAGTCATTCGATTTTGATAGTTAATTGTGATTTTGATAATTGAGTTTTTGATGGTTCACGAAACGTTTTTTTGGATAAAATATGAACATGTCAGTTTCACTGCTAAGTTTGGTTAAAGTTTTTGTGGGAGCAGTTTGAACAGGATTGAGACTGGAGTGAGACCAGAGTGAGACCGGAGTGCGACCGGAGTGAGACCGGAGTGAGACTGGAGTGTGACCGGAGTGAGACCGGAGTGAGACTGGAGTGTGACCGGAGTGAGACCGGAGTGAGACCGGAGTGCGACCGGAGTGAGACCGGAGTGAGACTGGAGTGTGACCGGAGTGAGACCGGAGTGAGACTGGAGTGTGACCGGAGTGAGACCGGAGTGAGACTGGAGTGTGACCGGAGTGAGACCGGAGTGAGACTGGAGTGAGACCGGAGTGAGACTGGAGTGTGACCGGAGTGAGACCGGAGTGAGACTGGAGTGAGACTGGAGTGTGACCGGAGTGAGACCGGAGTGAGACTGGAGTGTGACCGGAGTGAGACCGGAGTGAGACTGGAGTGTGACCGGAGTGAGACTGGAGTGTGACTGGAGTGTGACTGGAGTGAGACAGGAGTGAGACTGGAGTGAGACTGGAGTGACACCGGAGTGAGTCTGGAGTGTGACTGGAGTGAGACCGGAGTGAGACTGGAGTGAGGCTGGAGTGAGACTGGAGTGAGGCTGGAGTGTGACCGGAGTGAGGCTGGAGTGAGACTGGAGTGAGACTGGAGTGAGACCGGAGTGAGACTGGAGTGTGACTGGAGTGAGACTGGAGTGAGACCGGAGTGAGACTGGAGTGAGACCGGAGTGAGACCGGAGTGAGACCGGAGTGTGACCGGAGTGAGACCGGAGTGTGACCGGAGTGAGGCTGGAGTGTGACCTGAGTGAGGCTGGAGTGAGACAAGAGTGAGACTGGAGTGAGACCAGAGTGAGACTGGAGTGAGACCGGAATGAGACCGGAGTGAGACCGAAGTGTGACTGGAGTGAGACTGGAGTGAGGCTGGAGTGTGACTGGATTGAGAGTGAGACCGGAGTGAGGCTGGAGTGAGACTGGAGTGAGGCTGGAGTGAGGCTGGAGTGAGACTGGAGTGAGGCTGGAGTGAGGCTGGAGTGAGGCTGGAGTGTGACTGGAGTGAGGCTGGAGTGAGGCTGGAGTGAGACAGGAGTGTGACTGGAGTGAGGCTGGAGTGAGACTGGAGTGAGGCTGGAGTGAGGCTGGAGTGAGGCTGGAGTGAGGCTGGAGTGAGGCTGGAGTGTGACTGGAGTGTGACCGGAGTGAGACTGGAGTGTGACTGGAGTGTGACCGGAGTGAGACAGGAGTGAGACTGGAGTGAGACTGGAGTGTGACTGGAGTGAGACCGGAGTGAGACTGGAGTGAGGCTGGAGTGAGGCTGGAGTGAGACTGGAGTGAGGCTGGAGTGAGGCTGGAGTGTGACCGGAGTGAGGCTGGAGTGAGACTGGAGTGAGACTGGAGTGAGACCGGAGTGAGACTGGAGTGTGACTAGAGTGAGACTGGAGTGAGACCGGAGTGAGACTGGAGTGAGACCGGAGTGAGACCGGAATGAGACCGGAGTGAGACCGGAGTGAGACCGGAGTGTGACCGGAGTGAGGCCGGAGTGTGACCTGAGTGAGGCTGGAGTGTGACCTGAGTGAGGCTGGAGTGAGACCAGAGTGAGACTGGAGTGAGACCGGAGTGAGACCGGAGTTAGACCGGAGTGTGACCGGAGTGAGACCGGAGTGTGACCGGAGTGAGGCTGGAGTGTGACCTGAGTGAGGCTGGAGTGAGACTGGAGTGAGACTGGAGTGAGACCAGAGTGAGACTGGAGTGAGACCGGAATGAGACCGGAGTGAGACCGAAGTGTGACTGGAGTGAGACTGGAGTGAGACTGGAGTGAGGCTGGAGTGTGACTGGATTGAGAGTGAGACCGGAGTGAGGCTGGAGTGAGACCGGAGTGAGGCTGGAGTGAGACTGGAGTGAGACTGGAGTGAGGCTGGAGTGAGGCTGGAGTGAGGCTGGAGTGAGGCTGGAGTGAGGCTGGAGTGAGGCTGGAGTGTGACTGGAGTGAGGCTGGAGTGAGGCTGGAGTGTGACTGGAGTGAGGCTGGAGTGTGACTGGAGTGAGGCTGGAGTGAGACTGGAGTGAGGCTGGAGTGTGACTGGAGTGAGGCTGGAGTGAGGCTGGAGTGAGACCGAAGTGTGACTGGAGTGAGACTGGAGTGAGACTGGAGTGAGGCTGGAGTGTGACTGGATTGAAAGTGAGACCGGAGTGAAGCTGGAGTGAGACTGGAGTGAGGCTGGAGTGAGGCTGGAGTGAGGCTGGAGTGAGGCTGGAGTGAGGCTGGAGTGAGGCTGGAGTGTGACTGGAGTGAGGCTGGAGTGAGACAGGAGTGTGACTGGAGTGAGGCTGGAGAGTGACTGGAGTGAGGCTGGAGTGAGACAGGAGTGTGACTGGAGTGAGGCTGGAGTGTGACTGGAGTGAGGCTGGAGTGAGGCTGGAGTGAGGCTGGAGTGAGACTGGAGTGAGGCTGGAGTGAGACTGGAGTGAGGCTGGAGTGAGACTGGAGTGAGGCTGGAGTGAGGCTGGAGTGTGACCGGAGTGAGGCTGGAGTGTGACCGGAGTGAGACCGGAGTGAGACTGGAGTGTGACCGGAGTGAGACCGGAGTGAGACAGGAGTGAGACTGGAGTGAGACCGGAGTGAGTCTGGAGTGTGACTGGAGTGAGACTGGAGTGAGACTGGAGTGAGGCTGGAGTGAGACTGGAGTGAGGCTGGAGTGAGGCTGGAGTGAGACTGGAGTGAGGCTGGAGTGAGACTGGAGTGAGACTGGAGTGAGACCGGAGTGAGACTGGAGTGTGACTGGAGTGAGACTGGAGTGAGACCGGAGTGAGACTGGAGTGAGACCGGAGTGAGACTGGAGTGAGACCGGAGTGAGACCGGAGTGAGACCGGAGTGTGACCGGAGTGAGACCGGAGTGAGGCTGGAGTGTGACCTGAGTGAGGCTGGAGTGAGGCTGGAGTGAGACTGGAGTGAGACTGGAGTGAGACCGGAGTGAGACCGGAATGAGACCGGAGTGAGACCGAAGTGTGACTGGAGTGAGACTGGAGTGAGACTGGAGTGAGGCTGGAGTGTGACTGGATTGAGAGTGAGACCGGAGTGAGGCTGGAGTGAGACTGGAGTGAGGCTGGAGTGAGGCTGGAGTGAGACTGGAGTGAGGCTGGAGTGAGGCTGGAGTGAGGCTGGAGTGTGACTGGAGTGAGGCTGGAGTGAGACAGGAGTGTGACTGGAGTGAGGCTGGAGTATGACTGGAGTGAGGCTGGAGTGAGGCTGGAGTGTGACTGGAGTGAGGCTGGAGTGTGACTGGAGTGAGGCTGGAGTGAGGCTGGAGTGAGGCTGGAGTGAGACTGGAGTGAGGCTGGAGTGAGGCTGGAGTGAGGCTGGAGTGAGGCTTGTTTTGTCCATAAACACCCAATTTGAAAAACATGTTTAATACTCATTTGATTTTAATATCTAATAGTCATGCGATTTTGATAGTTAATTGTGATTTTGATAATTGAGTTTTTGATGGTTCACGAAAAGTTTTTTTGGATAAAATATGAACAAGTCAGTTTCACTGCTAAGTTTGGTTAAAGTTTTTGTGGGAGCAGTTTGAACAGGATTGAGACTGGAGTGAGACCAGAGTGAGACCGGAGTGCGACCGGAGTGAGACCGGAGTGAGACTGGAGTGTGACCGGAGTGAGACCGGAGTGAGACTGGAGTGTGACCGGAGTGAGACCGGAGTGAGACCGGAGTGTGACCGGAGTGAGACCGGAGTGAGACTGGAGTGAGACTGGAGTGTGACCGGAGTGAGACCGGAGTGAGACTGGAGTGTGACCGGAGTGAGACCGGAGTGAGACTGGAGTGTGACCGGAGTGAGACTGGAGTGTGCTGGAGTGTGACCGGAGTGAGACTGGAGTGTGACCGGAGTGAGACTGGAGTGTGACCGGAGTGAGACTGGAGTGAGACTGGAGTGAGGCTGGAGTGAGACAGGAGTGAGACTGGAGTGAGACTGGAGTGAGGCTGGAGTGAGGCTGGAGTGAGACTGGAGTGAGGCTGGAGTGAGGCTGGAGTGTGACCGGAGTGAGGCTGGAGTGAGACTGGAGTGAGACTGGAGTGAGACCGGAGTGAGACTGGAGTGTGACTGGAGTGAGACTGGAGTGAGACCGGAGTGAGACTGGAGTGAGACCGGAGTGAGACCGGAGTGTGACCGGAGTGAGACCGGAGTGTGACCGGAGTGTGACCGGAGTGAGGCTGGAGTGTGACCTGAGTGAGGCTGGAGTGAGACTGGAGTGACACTGGAGTGAGACCAGAGTGAGACTGGAGTGAGACCGGAATGAGACCGGAGTGAGACCGAAGTGTGACTGGAGTGAGACTAGAGTGAGGCTAGAGTGAGGCTAGAGTGTGACTGAATTGAGAGTGAGACCGGAGTGAGGCTGGAGTGAGACTGGAGTGAGGCTGGAGTGAGACTGGAGTGAGGCTGGAGTGAGGCTGGAGTGTGACTGGAGTGAGGCTGGAGTGAGGCTGGAGTGAGGCTGGAGTGTGACTGGAGTGAGGCTGGAGTGAGGCTGGAGTGAGGCTGGAGTGAGACTGGAGTGAGGCTGGAGTGAGGCTGGAGTGAGACTGGAGTGAGGCTGGAGTGAGGCTTGTTTTGTCCATAAACACCCAATTTGAAAAACATGTTTAATACTCATTTGATTTTAATATCTAATAGTCATGCGATTTTGATAGTTAATTGTGATTTTGATAATTGATTTTTTGATGGTTCACGAAACGTTTTTTTGGATAAAATATGAACATGTCAGTTTCACTGCTAAGTTTGGTTAAAGTTTTTGTGGGAGCAGTTTGAACAGGATTGAGACTGGAGTGAGACCAGAGTGAGACCGGAGTGCGACCGGAGTGAGACCGGAGTGAGGCTGGAGTGTGACTGGAGTGTGACTGGAGTGTGACCGGAGTGAGACTGGAGTGTGACTGGAGTGAGACTGGAGTGAGACCGGAGTGAGACTGGAGTGAGACCGGAGTGAGACCGGAGTGAGGTTGGAGTGAGACAGGAGTGTGACTGGAGTGAGACCGGAGTGAGGCTGGAGTGAGGCTGGAGTGAGACAGGAGTGTGACTGGAGTGAGGCTGGAGTGTGACTGGAGTGAGGCTGGAGTGAGGCTGGTGTGAGGCTGGAGTGAGACTGGAGTGTGGCTGGAGTGAGACCGGAGTGAGACTGGAGTGTGACTGGAGTGTGACTGGAGTGTGACTGGAGTGAGACCGGAGTGAGACCGGAGTGAGACCGGAGTGAGGTTGGAGTGAGGCTGGAGTGAGACAGGAGTGTGACTGGAGTGTGACTGGAGTGAGGCTGGAGTGTGACTGGAGTGAGGCCGGTCAGCGCGTGCAGATAATTGACGTCGTGGACCTGAAGTGTGATGCTTATTAACCGTCCTTCCTCTGGGGGCCCGAGCCTGTGCGGGACACTGCTGCTGCTTCTTCCTGTCCTCTCTGGTTTCGGGACGGGTCAGGGTGCATGAGAATGACCCGGCAGGTGGGGTCAGGGGGTCAGAGGTTGCGGGGTCAGGTTTCACAGGAGACAGGAGAGAGCTGTGTCCGTCACCGTCGGCACATCACAGCAATGAACCAGAACCTTCTGCTGGTCTCCACGCTCTCAGACCGAGGGCTCATGTGAGGCCCTTTTACTTTCATTATCTCCATTATGTTCAGGTATCACCATGACAATCCATCAGAAACGCTCAAACGGGCCTAAAAAAAGTCAAGCATCAGTCAAGCATCGTACTGAATATGAATGTAATATTTAAAATAATCCCACACAAGTCATATATCTCACATTCAACAACAAACGGATTGGATTATTCTACTTTTTGCCTGTGACGGCGACTCAAGCTAAGGCTAACGCTAGCAACGGAGTATTTTGTTCATATTCTGCGTTTAAACAGCTTTTCACCTGCTGGACATTCGGACACAACTGCCACGTGATTAGCGCCCTCTGTAGGTGATAGTGTGGACATTCAGACACAGCCTCTGTGTTTTCAACAGCACCTCGCACATTGATGACATCACATAGGGATTCAGCTCTACTTCCTGTCATTTTAAACTCTTATTTGTCAAAATGTTTTCACAAACTGCAGCTGAAACCATGATAAATATTTACCACAGGTTCAATGACACTAAACTAAGTCATAATTAGAAGAGAGCTCTTTAAGTTTAAGGACTGACGAATTTGCTGTAGAATCTACACCAATCTACAAGTATCAAAAGTACTTTTTCACAAGTAATTTTCAAGAGACCAGATGACCAGATGAAAATTTTATTTTTGTCGTATTCTGTTCTGTCCGCCTTTGAAACTAGTATAAACAATGTAAAAAATTTGATTAGAAAATGTCGACATTAGTGTTCATAACACACACAGGTAGAGCGCACAGGTAACACCCACAGGTAACACCCACAAGTAAAGTGCACAGGAAGCATGTACAAGTAAAGCGCTCAGGTAACAGCCACAGGTAATGCGGGCAGGTAACGCGGACAGGTAACACCCACAGATGACGCGCACAGGTGACGTCCACAAGTAACACCCACAGGTAGCGTGGACAGCTAACACCCACAGGTTACGCGCACAGGTGACGCCCACAGGTAACGCCCACAGGTAACGCAGGCAGGTAACGCGGACAGGTAACACCCACAGGTGCCATGCACAGGTGACGCCCACAGGTAACGCGGACAGGTAACACCCACAGGTTACGCGCACAGGTGACGCCACAGGTAACGCGGGCAGGTAAGACGGACAGGTAACGTGGACAGGAGATGCGCACAGGTAACGCCCACAGTTGACGACCACAGGTAACGCGGCCAGGTAAGACGGACAGGTAACGCGGACAGGTGACGCCCACAGGTAACGCAGGCAGGTAAGACGGACAGGTAACGTGGACAGGAGATGCGGAGAGGTAACGCGGACAGGTGACGCAGACAGGTACTGAGCATAGGTAACGCCCACAAGTAAAGAACACAGGTAACGCCCACAGGTAAAGAACACAGGTAACACACACAGGTCGTGATAAGAAAATAGAGCAAACTGTTGAATAGTTTGAGCTCTATTTAAAAGGCTACTTAATAATCCTCATTTACATTCACTCCGTGTCTTTTCGCGACCGTTGAACCTGAGACGTCCAGATTTGCGGGCGGCCGGAGCAGAGGTGAAAGTGGATCTGTAAATGCTGCTGCGGGAGGCGGACTGTTATCAGAGACGCCCCGCTCCGGTTTCCCTGCCGGGGGTCACGTGGCGCCGGCTCCTGGGCCGCGATTGGCCGACGGTGCCGTGCTGCCAGGTAATGATGTAAGGTGAGTGTGTGGGAACGCGGCGGGCGATAAAGCGCTTTGTGGGAACGGGACGGGCCGATAACGCGCCTGTTTCTCTCTCAAAGAACAGGGACCGGCCTCGACCCGAGTGCAGAGTCTGTAAAAACGACAACATGTACATTAAAGGGGCGCTAAAGTCTCTAAACCTACTGCAGATTAAGGCTGGGAATCACGGGGTACGATTCGATACGACACACGAGACGAGGCTCACGATACGATAAAATGCACTATATTTTAACAACCAAATACAGTTTAACAAGTGTTTCTTTGTCAAACCACGACCTTAAACTTAATGTGAAATGTGTAATTTTTTAAACATCAGAACAACAATATTTTCAGTCTATCAGAGATTGTGGATTATTTTTGCAGCAGAATTTACACTTGTACAGAGACTTTTACAGAGATTTTTACAGGATCGACAGAGAAGTGTATTTCTGCCTCTAAACGGACTGTAGAGAGTCAAGCCCCACATTAATGAAGATACAAGTGTATTTCTGCATTAGTTTCGGGTTTTCCTCATATATTTTTTTTAATGAAAACTTCACAAATGCTTTTCAAAAACACCTGACTGTTTAATAAAATCACAAAATAAAGTTAAACCAATGATTTTTGGTGCATCAACCTCTGTCGTGTACAACTGCTTCACATTAGTTTGTACACAACATTTTTCACTCTTTCATCAAGAACACATCATTTAATTGTCAAATATCTTTTTTTCCTGGAGAGAGATTTTATCTCCAGGGTTTTATAATAAAATGTATTTCTCACAAACATCTCCAGAGACACTTTCTGTTGACATTAGAAGGTAGAAAGTGACACATTTTTAAGATTTAGAGCTCAATCTAAACTCTTTAAACACACTTTTGGACCAGGCTCACTCATGTTTAATCTGATTTGTTTTTAAGATGTTTTGTTATTCACGGCTTCATTTACTGACAAAGACAAACTCCAGCAGAGGCTAAATCTCAGTATGGTTGTCACGCGCTCTACACATTTACAAGATGTGCTGGAAAATGAATATAAAAAACACCAAAACATGCCACAAAACCAACCGTGTACCTCGTGAGGGTATAAGGGTGATTGTTGTGTGATTGTTGGGTGGTTGTTGGGTGATTGTTGTGATATTGTTGGGCGATTGTTGTGTGACTGTTGTGTGTTTTTTGTGTGATTGTTGTGTGATTGTTTGGAGATTGTTGTGTGTTTGTCGGGTGATTGTTGTGTGATCGTTGGGTGATTGCTGCGTGTTTGTTGGGCGATTGTTGGGCGATTGTCGTGCGATTGTCGTGTGACTGTTGTGTGGCTGGTTTAGCGTTGTGTTCCTTGAGTCCTGCTCGAGTGGGGCTTTCTGGAGGGGCCGTGGAGGAGGAGGAGGGCCCAGACCCTCTGTCCTGGTGTTGTGTGGAAGGAGCTTGGCTGCCTCGCCGACACCTGCTCATTACCAATGCTAATTAGGCTCCATTAATCAGGCCCATGTGTGCGAGGCCCGAAGTACAGCGGGATGTAACCACGGCGAGCTGCGCCTTCGTCCTCAAAACGGCCGACAGCGTGAAAATACAACTTCAATATTTTGATTCACACACGACAAACAGTGAAATACAAACCGATGTTATTTTACGATACATTTTTTGTCTTTATTTTGGACACAACGTGAGTCTGAATCGTCCAGCTCTGACCTGTGTGTGAATTTTTCCATGACTTTTTCACTCTAACCCTAACCCGATACGTTTTTTTTTTATTGCATTAAGGTGAGAGACTACAGCCCATGTTTAATTTTTTTCTCACTTTGCTCTCACAGCACAAAGGCTTTTACATAATGTGTCCAATCTGCTCCTAATTTTTTTTTATTATTTAGTTTAATCCACTTCATTCATTGAAATCTTTGGGACATTGTGACTTTAAAAGGCTGTTTTCTTAAAGCACATTTTTCTCCCACATTGACATAAATATAAATCCCCTTAAAGTAGAACCTACACACACCAAACTTTACAATCTTGAACTTAACAAGATTTTGACAGAAAGTACAGAAGGATTTGTTCATATCTCTTTTTAAATCTGATTTATTAAAGTTTAAAGTTTTTTTTTTTATGCATGAAATTAGAATTTTTAGGCAAATTTTCAGTAAAATCTAATTTATTCAAAAACTGAATAAGAAATATAAAATTCCCTTTGTACATTTTTGTGTCACTAATATGTGTACAAAATGAACCAATAAATTTAAGCTTTAGCTTCATCCATTTTTCATATTTAAATGTCCAAACGATTTTTGGCTATTTTTACACATAAAACGCCTTTTTTCCCCCTGTCACCTGTCTCGCCTTAACAGTCACAACACGTCCCCGTAAACTTGATTTAGCTTTTATTCTAACGTCTCCCCAAAGCGCGGGTCAAAGCGCTCGTCTGGTTTTTATTCATTCAGAGGTTTTTGTGACGTTTGTGAAGCGTTTACAGTGAGTCGACCCGGAGCAGCTGAACACGCCGAGCAAACAACACAGGGAGCGTTTGTGCGCCGTCGTAATGAGAGCGATGGACCAGTGGGCTGTGTCGTCTGGCCCGGGACACCATGACGACGACAGGGGTAGGGGGGGCAGGCATCCGGGACATTCCGCTGCTCCGGTTCAGTCCCGAGCAGACACGCCTCCAAAAGCAACACAAAAGCGGTTCAAGATCGGGATTTTTTTAAAATATACCGTGTTGAATTTACCATGTTTTCCAGACTATAAATCGCACCTTTTTTCATAGTTTTGGCCGGGGTGCGACTACTTATACTCCAGTGTGACTTATATATGTTTTTTTCTTCTCTATTATGCATTTTTTGGCTGGTGCGATTTATACCCCGGTGCGACTTATAGTCCGGAAAATACGGTAAATGAACTGTTTTTAGAGCATACAGTGGGGAAATAAAGTATTCCATGTTTCTACTCTAGTAAAAGTACAAATATAGGCGGAAAAGTGAAATGGTAAATGGTAAAATAAAGTGTAATTCTGTCAGCCGGACGAGAGTTTGAAGACGTTTCGCCGCAGCTTCTCAAGTAAAAGTAAAAGTATCACACGGGAAATTAAGTAAAAGTATTGAGCTATGCTTTAAAAATGTATTTTCAGAGTGAAATAGTACTGCAATGTCACACAGTTTTAGCAAACGTTAACAGAGAATTTCAGGATTGTGTCGAGTCATCAGAAGCGACTCGATCCGTTTCTTCATTTTCCCAAACATTTTTATTTCCACATTTGTGTTTTTGTTTTTTAACTTTAAGTCAAACGCTCAAAATAAACCTCTCATTTCACCATTTTCATCATCTCAAACAAAGACAAAATACTTCACATTGTAGAGTAGAAAAAAACGTAAAAGTAAAAAGCATCTACTGTGAAAGTAAAAGTAAAGTACAGATACTTGAGAGCAGTACTTTTGTATATTGTATTTGTTTATTTTTTCACTTCATGAATACAGAAGTTTACATGAAATAAATGAGGCCACACACAAGTAAATATTTAGCTCAAATTGACAGAAACATTTCAATTCTGGTCAGATGATTCTCAGATAAAAGTCACATTGAACAGATTGTTGTTGTTGTTGTTGTTTTTTCTGGAAAAATGTTTTATTTTATTTTATAAAATATACATATATTTTGCCTGTTGCTAATCAAATCAGAAGTTTATGTACATAAGATCTATATTTATTGATCAATATTTCTTTCCGAGTACTTTCAAGTACTTTCACTTGTGTACTTGTTACTTTGCACCAGTGACACTCAACAAACATCAAATAAATCCCATTTTCACAGCCACATCCACATTTGACACATTCACCTTAAAGAACCACTGTGTAACTTTTCTGGTGGATTGTGCTCGTCTCCATGGAGATGTTATTGCTTTGCATGCATGTTCCACAGTATGACATTAATCTATCTACACGGTTTATCGCATCTAGAACATTAAATAAACAGAGAAAGAGTATTCAGGAGTATTCAGTCCGTAACATTAGCCAAACCCATTTCATAAAGATGTGTTCACTAGCAAGGACCACGCCCCCAGCTACGATGCAAAGTGTTTATTGGCAGGCGAGAAACATGAACAACACAAATGTACAGAAGTTTATGCTGCTTTGGGGCCTCTGGCGATGAGGGCTGAAGGCTCCCGGGCCTCGATACCTCCATCTAGGAGATGAATCAGAATCATTAGAACAATTAAAAAGAGGTGCATGACGTCATGAACATAGGTGTATGTGATCTGGATGATTAAATAGTATAGCTGCAGGAAGGGGCGTGGTCCTGCACTCGAATTTAAGACAACAATCTTATCTTCATTTAAAACATGGTGCAGAGGCGCAGAAAAGTGAAATAAATGGAGAAAAAGCTGACGATAAACCAGATTTCTTGTGTATGTTTTGTGTTTATTTTTGCCTTGTCTCAGCCACACAAACTTCAAAAGCCAAACGTCTTTTTGTGAATTAAAAAGAGTCAATTTATTTTTTATTCATCAAGAAAACATTTGTTAAGTTTGGGTGAGTCGCCCGTTAAAAGAAACCCGTAAGGTGAAAGGGTCTGGTGGATCAGGACCAGTCGAAACATGGCTTTTGTATCTTTTCCCGATGTAATTCACTCTGCTGCCTGTAGATGGAGCGCTAACACATATTCACATGAGATAACGCCTGATATCGGTCAGTTTAAAGGCCAAAAACAACACAATAAATGCGTATTATGTGTCTTTTAAACTAAACACCAGAAAAAGGAATGCGTCTCATTTTAAACGGTCACTTTTAAAGAGTTTATTTCTAAAAAGACGGATATTGTTATTGATTATTGGCACACATGATATCACTTCACCCGGTTTGATAAGAATGTGTGATTTTACTTTATTTTGAAAAGCTAAGAAAACAAGCAGGAAGAGTAGAGGAGGAAGAGGAGGATTAGATTATTACAGAAGGAAGAAGGAGGAAGAACAAGGAAGGAGAGAACTAAATGTGGATGAGACGAGTAGAAGATGTAAAGAACGGTGGATGACAGAAGGAGAATGAAATGAGCAGAAGAAGAAATTTCCAGATATTGAAAACAAATTAGAAAAAAGTCTAGTCACTTTTAGTTTTTGTGGGGGAAGTACTCTGAAACTGACCAAAAATGCAGGAAATTGCGCTTATTTTGTACAATGTTTTAAACAATAAGATTATAAGAGTTATTCCTAAGTTATCTGTTTTTATTATAATACTTCTGTACCTAATCTGTGTTGCAACACTGGAATTTCCTCATTGTGGGAAAAATAAAGGTTCTTTTATCTAATTTCTTGGGGGGAGGACACCCAAGCCCCCCTTCACCTCTTTACGTTACCTTTGTGTCTCATATTATGTGTCCCTTATTTCCCAGTGTTAAAAGTGAGATATTTGACACACAGAGCCAGTCAAATTACAAAAAACGTCTTCATTTTGACACTCAAAAGACACAAACTACCACAGAAGAACATCCCGCAATGTATAATTTAACCTAAATTATATTTGTTTTAAATTTTTCACATTTCCTCGAATGCTAAAAGCGAATAATTGAATGTAAAAACTCTTAATGCGTCATCATTATTGACTCGAGCAATACAATGAATCGGATTAAACTGTATTCACAACTAAGCAATTAAAACATGCACCATTTTGCTCGAGGCCTTTGCTTTTCTGGCGTAAATAATAAAAAATGTATGTATTTCGCCCGCGCGTTTTTGTGTCGGATTCAATTAGTCTGAACCAGTGATGCTTTTTTTTTAAAATTTCAAATCGTTGTAAGATTACGCGGATTTCAGCAGACGTCTTTTGTGTTCCTGTCTCTCCGTGAACGTTATTGGGCTAATTAAGCTTCACAATGGCCTGAATAGACGAGGCTGACGGAGACGCAGACGGCGAGTTCAGGGTTTCGTGGGAGGCCGACGCCAAGTGCCGTTTTGGGGGACACGAATATGACAAACTGCGCCGGAGACGTTTCTCTTTTCTCTCAGCCAAACTCTTGAATACGCACAGTGAGGAAATCTTCCACCGAAAAACAATAAACAGGTCAAAACAACGTATTTAAAAATGAGGCTCCCGAAACCTTCCGCAGTCTGTCCGGGGGCCGCGTTCAGGAACTCGGGATCCGGAAATGTTCTGAATTGTTTTACGTTCAGGTGCTTTTTATCTCGGAAAGGAAGGATTTTTGATGTCTCTGAGTCGTTAACAGCGTTTAAACGAGCTAACCAGTCAGTTTGGTTGTTGTTAGCGTTTTCCAAAGCTAAACGTTAGCGAGTTTAGCCCTTTGTCCTTTGTTAGCTAGCTCATATTACGTCTTATTTAAACAGAGTCTGGTCTTTTTGCACAAATAATGTTGCTCTTGAACTGACCGTAAACCCGTAAATGTAGTAACGTTTAGTCAAAGAGCTCAAATGCTTAAGAGGAATCAATGAATCGACCGATGTTGGTCCGTCTCCGGGCGACGTCAGGCTTTTGATTCGCGTTCCTTTCCGAGTTCTTTCCCGACTTGTCTGAGTTTCATGTGCATTTTTCAACTTGGAATAAACGCTTTCCCGAGTTCCCGAGGAGCACATGAATGCGGCGTTAGCATTGTACTTTTTTTTAGCAATGTTTAGCATGTTAACTCTATATTACGTCTATCCAGAGTCACGCTAAAATAATCAATATCCAAAGATGAGTCAACAGACAAGTCATGGGTTTATTACAGTGATAAAGTCTCTGTTTGGCATTTCGAGTTTCGAGTTCATTTGAATACGCAAAGTACATTTCGCACATGTGCCTTGTGCCGTAACCAAGAGCGAGAGACGATCACACTTTCTAATCACCACAAACACGTTCCCCTCGAATTACAGCGGTTCCATAAATGAATAAAAGTGAAATGAAGACTTGCGGCCGATATTAAATGTGCTTTACAAACAAAACGAGGAGAGTGCGACTAGACAAAGACGCGGCCCAATCCACTCCCGCACAGCCCCGCCGCCGCGCACTCGGAGCCTCGCGCTTATTCAAACGCAGTATTAATAGCACGTTTCAATGGCGGCCTCCCAAATGGATGGCGCACTCATTACCAGTAAGAGCATTGGGAGTGCAGGGGCGTGAGGGAGATCAGGGTCAGGGAGGAGGTCAGCCTGGAACAGCCCATTAAGTCATTTATGCGAAACTGTTAGCTTGTTAGCGATGCACGCGCTCATTCATTTCGCACACGCTCGGATCGTTTAGGAGAGGGAGGCATTCAGCAGAGAAATTACATACGGCGTAAGGTTTAGTGCGAGCCGCAGGGAAGAATATGAGTTATGAAAATAGCTTGTTTGGGAGGAGAAGAAAAAAATATCTAGAAAAGGTGTTTTTACGGTTCCTTACTATTGGTAATTCTAGTTCTGTTTGTATTTTGGTGATGCTGAAAAGTTGTTCTTGATTTTTTTTCATGGTTTAAAAATAAATACTAACATCACAAATGCGTTTCGATGGTTTAAAAAAATGGTTTACCTGATTTTTACAGTTTTGAAACGTAACGAACATTTGAACTCTTCACGGCTCCACGTGTGTCGCTTACTTACATAATACATTCTGAGCGTTCTTAATATTCACCGCGATGAGTTTCAAAGCGATTTTCACGAGTCTTTGGGGCGAGTTTAGCCGTCACAGGAACGCTAACAAACATTAGCATGCTAGTGTTGGGAAAGTTCACTTTCTACATGAACTAGTTCAGTTCATAATTCAAAATTTTGAACTAAGTTCACAGCTCCAAAAAATGAACTAGTTCAGTTATTTTTATCAATATTATGTTATAATGTTTCTAAATTATTTCCACAGCCCAAATACAACCACAGGCAGCAATTGTTTTATTAGTTCAATGCTGAAACTATGTGTCAGATTTCATCTTCATATCCAATTTTGAATCCTTCCCCAGGATTTACATTCACACTGAAGGGACAGACTTCCCCAGAGGCAAAGTTTGCACAGAAATGTTAGATTGTTCCTATCCTCACCGACCTTATATAAAACTGGTCGTAGGGCGACTCCTGCTGCTCTGTTGCTGTCGCGTCCATGCTGCTTTTTGTATTGATGCGCATGCGCAGTGCGGTGCGACACGCGAAATCTCTGTCTTCGTTATCGGCCTCTACAACTTCAGAGCTCTCACACTTGCCAGACATGGGCTCTGGTTGGGCAACTTAACGGTGTGTTTTTCGCCTGGAAGTCTCTAGAAATCTGACACTTTATTGAACGAAATTAAAAAGAACGAACATGCCGTTCACAGACACGTTCGTTCAGTTCACGTTCACCAAAATTATGAACGTGTTCATGAACTTCGTTCAATGAACGCGTTCAGGTACAACACTGCTAATGGTGAACTTCCTGTTTTGCTGAGACTAAAACGCTCGATATGTAGATGCAGACAATGTTCCGTGTTCTCATTTTCACCCGAATAAGATGCATTTACCATACAGATTTGACTTAAGATGAGGTATAAGCCCTTTAATAAACCACATGACCGACTTAATCATTTTTTTATGACTTTTTAATAATTTTCAAACAATTATTTATATACAAGTATTTACTTAAAGCAGAACTAAGTAACATTTCTACCTTATAGATTGTCCTTGTCAGTCCCTGTGAGGGTTAAATCTGTATTTTTGGGGCGTTTGAAGTGTCTGTCGTCGCCCCCTGCTGTCACTGGACGGAAAAGCAGCCTTTAGCAAGACAACTCTCCTGAGAAACCCTCGCTCTTTTTATAATTGGCCATGTTAAATGTTTTAGTATGCGATTATGTTGACTTATTATCATAAAAAAAAAAGAAAAACAAAGGGGTAAATTTGTTTTGCGTCTGTTCTCTGACAGTGTATTTTCACATGAGCGCTGCAGGGGGCGCTCTACCACCAACGTCTCTTACTGTAGTTCAGCTTTAAAGAAGATGTATACGTTTAAAATCAACTTTCATGAGCGTTTATGCGTTTTTTAAACAGTGTTCCCTCATCGTTAACTTCAAAGTTGTATTTTGATTGCTTCATGCTCGTTTGAGTGTTTTCACCTATCTCCTGTCTCCGCCCACTGCTCTGTACTTGGATTAAATGATTCCACAAGTTCTGACTCTGGTTCGTACATGTTGCGTTAAAAAATGTCAATTAGAAACACAGGAATCTAAAATATGCCGCTTGTTACGGTGAAATGTGACTATGATCAGTTCTGCAGCAAAACATTGAGACAATTTATCCAAGATCAATCATATACAATCGTGTAAAATAATGATCTTTGTATATTATTAATACTGCATATCACATATTCAGTATTAATGATATACAAAGATTATTATTTTATTTATTTAACATTTTGTTAATCAATTTCAATCACTTCAATCACAATTAAAACCTTAAAACGCTGTCACGTTACGGGTCAGACCTGCGGAGAGGCCATTCTACTCACAGTAAAGTTTTCCCATGTACCGTATTTTCTGGAGTATAAGTCGCACCAGCCAAAAAATGCATAATAGAGAAGAAAAAAACATATATAAGTCGCACTGGAGTATGAAATGCGGTTGCAAGTGTGAAAATAACAAATAATGTCACATATAAGTCGCTCCGGATATATATAAGTATATAAGTATAAATATAAGTATAAGTCGCACCCCGGCCAAAACTGTGAAAAAAGGTGCGACATTTAGTCCAGAAAATACGGTATTTCTAAAGCAATAGAGGAATGAAATAAAACGCTAGATAGTCATAGCAATACTTGATATCGCCATGGAGACGAGCATGAAAGTTACGTCGGTGCAGAAGAACAAAAATGGTACAACGATCCTGTTCAAATGTAAACCAGCTTCTGAGCGTGTTTTATTCCTTGATTCTTGTCGCGTCGAACCAAAATTACCAAGAAGTCGAAACGTTTCTTGTATTTCTTTTCTTTCATTGAGAACGAGGCTCCGTCTGACGTTCTTCTGATCCGGGACGCGAGGGAGACGGAAAGCCCAATGTTCTGCTCCAAATTAGTGACATTACATTAAAACCACATCACTTAGACTGTCATTAGAAATACTGACAGGGTTTAGAGCATTAATTAGCGCGCCGATGCTAATCTGGGGATGACGGACTTATTTCTGAACTCATTTCACACCAATTTTGCGACACTTTTGACACAGATTTGGCGCGCGCGTTTTCTCCTTTTTCCAGCGTACGATCTGGGCCGGCGCGTTACTCGTCGCAGATTTGTATAAATGTTCCTTCTTGCGCTGCGATAGCTCCTGACGGGTTAGCGCCTACGAGTTGAGGTTGGACTCAACTGGGTTTCTACACAATGCAAATCTCTGAAATCCTTGGAAATGGACGAATTCGACATAAACTGGACGAAATGGGACTCACATTATGGATCTGGTGTGCTTTAACCTTGTATTTTATTTTCATCTGAATGCTTTATTCTAAAAACATTCATCTCAAACAATATACACTTTGTATTTTCTCTGGTACCGCACATTCCGTACTTCTTTTTTTTTCTCTCTCTTTTCCTTTTTAATTTTTAAAAAAAATATTTTTATTTTCTTCTTCTCTTTTTTCTTTTTCTTCTCCCTGCCGTAGCTGTTGTTGCCAATGTTACTGGACTGTATCTTTATTTACACACAAGTTTTGATAAAAAAAAAAAAAAGGAAAAGCAATGTACCTGTGAATACTTGCGTACATGTGTTTTTTTGTATTTATTTTCCATACATTTGCTAATATTTTTTATAAAAAGCAAATCTCTGAAACCATTTAAATCGGCAAAAGTCCAGCAGATCGAGAGCTCGACGTCCGAGGGTCTCATTTATAAAGCGTGCGTAGATGCTTCAGAAATGTTACCTGTGTGATATGAAAAGACAACGTGATGTGGAAACGCGGCGTCTGGTCCACAGTCTCTGACCCTTACGAGTCGGGTCTTTCGGAGGCGAGGCCGTGTGAGTCCCGCGCTCGAGGATTGTGCAGGTTTGAGGGTGTAGTTTGTGTTTGTTTGTGTATCCGTACTGTACACGTTTAGTCAGAATTCCGCATGGATTCCGATATCAAAAAAGCGTTCCAATCATTAAAAAAAAAATGGTGTACTTGATTTTAACAGTTTTTAAACATGACGTGATGAGTTTCAAAGCGCGAGTCTCTGGGGCGAGTTTAGCCGTCACTGGAACGCTAACAAACATTAGCATGCTAACGGCGCACTTCCTGCTTCGCTGGGACTAAAACGCTCGATATTTAGTAGCAGAGAATGTTATGTGGACTCATTTTCACCCAAATAGATGCTTTCACCGTACAGATTTGACTTAAAATTAGGTACAAGCCCTTTAATAAACCACATGACTGACTTAATAAAACATTTTTGAATGACTTTTTAATATTTTTTCAACAACGTGATGTGGAAACGCGCCGTCTGGTCCACAGTCTCTGACCCTTACGAGTCGGGTCTTTCGGAGGCGAGGCGGTGTGAGTCCCGCGCTCGAGGATTGTGCAGGTTCGAGGGTGTAGTTTGTTTGTGTGTGTTTGTGTTTGTTTGTGTGTCCGTACTGTACACGTTTAGTCAAAATTCCGCATGGAGTTGGATGAATGAAACTGCCAGGCCGTTCCTGACCGGTCACACTGAAGGACGGGCCAGATCTCGCCGCGGGAACGATAAAGTGCCGGGAACGTTACGGCGCATCGAGTTTGTGGCGACAGAACTGATGCGACGCGACAAACGTTATGTGTGTAACTGTGGTTCTACGAGTCCCAAATGACTGAACGATCATCTGTGCACATGTGCAGGTCGAGCTTGGATAATTGTTACTCATGGGATAAAAAGAGGGAAAATAGGCAAAAATGAAGTCATATTTGGCCAACATTTTGAAATAGACCTTTTTAATAATGATGCGCAGATCCATTCATTCATTCATTTTCCATCGCTTGTTGAAAATACTGATATATATCGATACTGGCAGAGGTACTGAAAAGTATCAGAACTCCTGCAAATATATCAATACTTAAACTTTCCCCCAAAATAATCTGTTTTTTAATACATTTTGTTTATAATATAAACAAAATGTATTAAAAAACTTGTGATACATACAGTATAGTCGTGTATTAGTCGTAAAAGATCAAGCTGAGGTCGAAAGAAACTAATGATGGCCACAAAACGCATCGGCATCGGATCGATATCGTAATATTTGCCACAGCATTACTTGGTATCGGATCAAATCAAGAATCAGCGGTATCGCCCATCACTAATGTCTGACTTTGGACAGAGGGCACTACATAGACCATGATCCTTTGCTCCAATTCAGTGCGGACGACACGAGAAAATCACCGTTTTTCAGCCGTTCCATCACGTTTTATCGTCTCATTATTCGGAACGTGATCAAAGGCCCGTTGTGGCACCGTAAGAGCGCCACCGACAGCAGCTTGCGCGCCAACGACGGGGGCCGCGGCACCATAATTTGGGAACCTCTCGTCTCTAAACCATCACCTCGCTTCCTTCCTCCCTTCCGTCTCCCCTTATGAGAAGTATTCCACAGTCGGCAGCGAAATGAGGCTGTGATTAAAGACTCTTGTTCGGGACAGTGGACCCTCTCTTCTGTTTCCTGCCCCCCCTCCGCCCCCTCCGCCCCCCGTTGCCCCCCGTTCGCTCTCCTCCTCCTCCTCCTCCTCAATGGGAACCACCACTTCTTTTTCGCATGATAAATCTGACGGGACCCGAACCCCGTCCAAGAGTCCACTCCACCCAAACGAAGGAGCCTGGAGCCGAGCCAGGAGCTAAAAACCTAGCAACAAAATTAGCTTTGGCCGCGGACCTGTGAGACGGGGGGGCGTGGGGGGAGCGGGGGTGGTCCGCGGGGGGGCGAGCGCGGCGGGTGGGGTGCCCGGGGGCTTGGCATGGGCACAGTTTGGGCATATGGGGCTTTGTTCGCTGTGTTGGGGGCATTTAGTCATCCTGTCAGCCGACTGGCAGCGGCGCGGAGACTGTTGCTGCCGGAGAGAGCGAGTTTAACTGTAACTAAGGCAGTCGTCACGTGGTCGCTCAGGTTTAGTCGATTAATCCGGCGATGCTGTTGTTTTATCAGTCAAATTGATCTTTTGGATTGTAAGGATTTGTGTTTTTACTCTCTGGCTCGTGTGTCATGTGTCTTTTGATTTTACTTTATCTATTTTATTTAGTTTTGTTCGTTTAGATTTTTTCATTTTGTTGGTTTGAAACGTGCATTTGTCGTGTTTCAGAGTTTGTTTTATATAAATATTGCGCGATCCAGTTTGTAAAATGTGCCGTACAAATAAAGTTGGATTGGATTTTTTTGATTGAACCGTGAGTTTAATCTTCCTTTTTCATATAATACATTTTCCTGCAGTATTTTTCTGTGTTTTTAGTGTTTTTAGTCCACCACAGACTCTTGACCAGAATAACAGTTACAAAAGGTGGTTTTGCAAAAGAAAAACATGGTAAAACGTTGGCTTTTTCCATCCAATTCAACTCGAAACAGCAACAGTTTTATGGATATAGAAATACGAACATTTGCTGAATGTCTTCCCTGCTCTTCACCTCGCTGTTCGGTCAAATAAGTCCATAAACCCTCCCCTTTTCTAGTCTAGCTTTAACTGTAGACCATCATTCTGAGTTACGCTGAGGCGTTTGTGTGACAAAAAGCGTGTTTCAAACCTCGTCTGGGTGAATAAAGCTTAATACATTACAGTAAAACAACAGTTCCACTTTAAATTCTTACAATACTTTACAAAAACGTGTCTTCTGATCAAGTGTTCTGTCTTTACGGATCTAAATGGATTGACAGGCGGATCGACCAATCAGAGAAGCGTATCGTCCGTCCTGCTCAAAGGATTTAAAAGAAACAGATGTTAAAATCCTCACTAACGTCTGTGCCGGCGCTGAAGGGGCGGAGTCTCCTCCATCTCAGAGTCACGTGACCCCGAGAGGCCGTCTGTGATCGAGTCGTCATGACGTTGGACTGAAATGAACGACGTGGAGGGTTTTTAAGACTTTGAAACTCCGAATCTGGGCCTCAGAACTCCAGACGTGGACACGATGAATGGAAACTTCTGGAATATAATCTTTGAGGCAGGAAACAGGCCAAAACAAAGAAATGACAGACACAAACTGCACCAACGATTAATAAACATCAAATGACATTCAGAATTAATTTGGAAATGGACAAATTTGACCAACTTTGGACCAAACTTTTATTTTAATTCTCAAATGCTGTGATTTTGTTCATATTTATGTTTTTATTTTATGTCTATTTGTGTTATGTTTTTGGATTTACACTTGGTCGTTTTGTGTTTTATTCTGTGTTGATTTGTGTATAAAAAATGTTTTAATTAAATTAAATACAAAAATAAATAGTAATACATATCAATAAAACAATAAAGAAAATTGTCACCATTCAGAACCTGCTATAAAAATAATAAAATAATAATAAGCAGTACTTTTATTACCCATTACATCATCATCTGAAATATAAGTAATTGAACACACAGACATGTCGTCACAATCTGCTCCACGATAACAAAGACAAATTAAAAGAAACATAAATCAAATACTGTGTTGTTTTAATGTGTTTTGAGAAGAAAATATCCTGCAAATACATATATTATAAATAATTTTTCTCATTTGTATTGTCAATTTAAAGCCACTCTAGAGCTGCAACTAACGATCAATTTAGAAGTCAACGAGTCAAACTATTATTTCTATTGCTCATTGTGACTTTTTAAACACATTATCGACTAAATAAAGATGTAAAGACGGCGACTGAAGCTTCTGGACGGGGAATATTTATAAAAGTGTATGATTCTGACATTTTAATTCAATAACGCAGCGTTGTTTCGTCTAAAAAAGCTCTTTCCATGTGTGTATAAGAGTTTGTAAGGTCCAGATTACGACTATGATCACTTCTTTGTTATTGTTAGTTGTAATTGAAATGCCAAAGTCTTTTAAATATTACACCTAAATAATGGCCAGGTGTATTTGGAGGTGCTCCGCGTGGGCCTCAGTGTCATTTCACGTTCAAAAAATAAAATGCTGTCTTTTAAATTGCCGATCGCTATGGCAACGGCGCTCAGTTGTCATGGACTGCAGTGGGACGCCACACTATGTTTACCTTTCACAGTGAAAACACAAAAAGCGACACCTGCGTTTATTATTATGAGGCTCCAGATTCTGTCCTTGAATCTGAAAAAAAAACATGTTCAAAATGATTAACAATTGACTGTATTTATTAAACTTTTTGCTGAACGATGTGCGGGCGCCGCGGCGACGGAAACAAAAGATCATAGAGAATAATAAATATCAGTAAAGCTAATTTGACTGTAAGACATGCTTATTTTATTTAGTTTTATTTAATTTATTTTTATCTATTTTTTATTCATTTTATTCATTTTATTCATTTTATTCATTTTATTCATTTTATTCATTTAGCATCAGTAAAATAAAAAACATAGATAAAAATATTCACATAATGTTTATAGAAAAGTTTATGATGCTCAAAAAGGGGAGGAAGTTTTAAAACATATTTTTATCTTAGTCTTTACGTCAGAAAGATGAACGTTAACGACACGTGCAAAACTGATCATATTCATCATAATATTGCAAAGATATAAAAGTGATTATGCCTCGACTTAGTGTTTAAAATATAACTTCTTCCTCCAGTTATTCCCTCTCTCTCTGAACATGAACTGAATTTGTTGACTTTATTACTTTGTAATTTTATTCTTTACTTATTCTGAGTTCTTGAATGTTTTTCACAGTTTTACATCCGTTTCGTTGCAGTTTGTGAAGACATTTTGAAAAATAAGAGTTTAAAATGACAGGAAGAAGAGCTGAATCCCTCTGTGATGTCATCAGTGTGCGACACAGAGACAGTTTACACTCACACACTTTTCTGGCAGTTTAAACCATCGTTGGACTAAATAAATGATGTTATTATTATATTATAATATATTGTTGTGTCAGATCAAAACTGTTAGGTAACAGCTGTGGAATTACTTCTACCTATGTACAATTCTATTCATTTTCTATCGCTTGTTCCCTTTCGGGGTCGCGGGTGACTGGAGCCTATCCCAGTGACTTTGGGCCTTAGGCGGGGTACACCCTGGACAGTGGCCAACTCATCGCAGGGTTAACACAGAGACGTAGACATTACAGACAATTATTCACTCTCACATTCATTCACTGGGGCCAATTTAGAGTCACCAAGTTTGTCTCACACATGCATGTGTTTGGACGGTGGGAGGAGCCGGAGAACCCGGAGAGAACCCACGGTAACACAGGGAGAACATGCAGACTCCACCCAGAGAGATTATGTGATGTAGGTCTGGCCAATCACATGGGGACAAACGGGCAAAATGTTTAGTCAAATCTGATCAGGATCAAACTGACCAGCGCTGACCTCATTCTCCAAACAGAACGACAGGGTGTGTTTGGTCCACCTGCGGGACACGCCCCTCGCCCCGTCCCGTGTGTGGGTCCCGTGTGCGTCCCGTGTGTTTGGTCCACCTGCGGGACACGCCCCTCGCCCCGTCCCGTGTGTGGGTCCCGTGTGCGTCCCGTGTGTTTGGTCCACCTGCGGGACACGCCCCTCGCCCCGTCCCGTGTGTGGGTCCCGTGTGCGTCCCGTGTGTTTGGTCCACCTGCGAGACACGCCCCTCGCCCCGTCACATATGTGCGTCCCGTGTGCGTCCCGTGTGTTTGGTCCACCTGCGGGACACGCCCCTCGCCCCGTCCCGTGTGTGTGTGTCTCGTGTGTGCGTGTCTCGTGTGTGCGTCCCGTGTGTTTGGTCCACCTGCGGGACACGCCCCTCGCCCCGTCCCGTGTGTAAGTCCCGTGTGTGTGTCCCGTGTGTGTCCGTCCCGTGTGTGTGTCCCTTGTGTGTGTCCCGTGTGTGTCCGTCCCGTGTGTGTGTCCCTTGTGTGTGTCCCGTGTGTGTTTGCTCAGTGCAGCTGCAGTCTGTGTGTGCTCGCTTTCATACTGGGTCAATATTGGCTCACGCAGATTCGAAACGCCGCTTCGGGCTCGTCCATTGTCGCCGAGCGCCTTCGGGCTTTCGGGACAAAGCGTGCGGACGGACGGCGCCGGGACGACACACACGGACATGGAGACGATTATGAACGCTTCAAACTCAAGGAACTCTTTTCAATGACTTTTTTTTGGCAACAAACTGTCATTTTCAACACAATAAATAGTCGTTTCTTTATGTTTAGGTTTTATCTGTGTCTTAAAAGTACTTTACTTGAGTCACTTTTACACTTTCTACTGCACTGACAAAGTACTTTACCTTAGTCACTTTTACACTTTCTACTGCACTGACAAAGTACTTTACCTTAGTCACTTTTACACTTTCTACTGCACTGACAAAGTACTTTACTTGAGTCACTTTTACACTTTCTACTGCACTGACAAAGTACTTTACCTTAGTCACTTTTACACTTTCTACTGCACTGACAAAGTACTTTACCTTAGTCACTTTTACACTTTCTACTGCACTGACAAAGTACTTTACCTTAGTCACTTTTACACTTTCTACTGCACTGACAAAGTACTTTACTTGAGTCACTTTCACACTTTCTACTGCACTGACAAAGTACTTTACTTGAGTCACTTTTACACTTTCTACTGCACTGACAAAGTACTTTACTTGAGTCACTTTTACACTTTCTACTGCACTGACAAAGTACTTTACTTGAGTCACTTTCACACTTTCTACTGCACTGACAAAGTACTTTACTTGAGTCACTTTTACACTTTCTACTGCACTGACAAAGTACTTTACTTGAGTCACTTTCACACTTTCTACTGCACTGACAAAGTACTTTACTTGAGTCACTTTCACACTTTCTACTGCACTGACAAAGTACTTTACTTGAGTCACTTTTACACTTTCTACTGCACTGACAAAGTACTTTACTTGAGTCACTTTCACACTTTCTACTGCACTGACAAAGTACTTTACTTGAGTCACTTTTACACTTTCTACTGCACTCACGAAGTACTTTACTTGAGTCACTTTTACACTTTCTACTGCACTCACGAAGTACTTTACTTGAGTCACTTTTACACTTTCTACTGCACTGACAAAGTACTTTACTTGAGTCACTTTCACACTTTCTACTGCACTGACAAAGTACTTTACTTGAGTCACTTTTACACTTTCTACTGCACTCACGAAGTACTTTACTTGAGTCACTTTTACACTTTCTACTGCACTGACAAAGTACTTTACTTGAGTCACTTTTACACTTTCTACTGCACTGACAAAGTACTTTACTTGAGTCACTTTTACACTTTCTACTGCACTGACAAAGTACTTTACTTTAGTCACTTTTACACTTTCTACTGCACTCACAAAGTACTTTTCTTTTAGCTTCAGGGGTCATTTTTAGCATGCGCCTGGAGACGACAAGGTTTTGAGTCAAACTAAACTATGTGTCAAATTCACAAGAAAAATAAAGGAATTTACTGGAATTGCTACAGTTAATTTATAAAATCTGCCCAATAATTTGTCCAAAAAATCCAAAGCTTTAACTTCTAGAAATCTAAACACTTTTATTTAAGTGGATTTTTATGTGATACTTTTATTTTCCTTGAGACATATTTTGCTCCATTTGAGGTTTAATCCAGGTTTAAACCTGGTTTAGTCCTGGTTTAGACCTGGTTTAGACCTGGTTTGGTCCTGGTTTAGTCCAGGTTTAGTCCTGGTTTAGACCTGGTTTTTGTCCTGGTTTAGACCTGGTTTAGACCTGGTTTGGTCCTGATTTAGTCCAGGTTTAGTCCTGGTTTAGTCCAGGTTTAGTCCTGGTTTAGACCTGGTTTGGTCCAGGTTTAGTCCTGGTTTATTCCTGGTTTAGTCCTGGTTTAGGCTTGGTTTGGTCCTGGTTTAGTCCTGATTCAGACCTGGTTTAGTCCTTGTTTATTCCTGGTTTAGTCCTGGTTCAGTCCTTATTTAGACCTGGTTTAGTCCTGGTTTAGTCCAGGTTTA
>NW_027316532.1:19027242-19337242 GCF_026437365.1 Eucyclogobius newberryi
ACACTGATCGACTAATTGATTTGGTTTATTTATTTATTTAAGAGAAAATTACGACATAATTAACGCATTTATTAAACCACGGAAAAGCACGACTCTCGAAAGGGAAAAAAAATGTATTCTAACCCATATTTATTGATTACAAACTTAGTAAATAGCTTCACTAATAGCTTATTCATGATGTAGTTGTTTGCAGAGCTTTAATAATCATTGAATATTTATATTTTTCCTGGTATTTGCCGCATTTTGTACTGTTTTATCCATGCATTTGTTAACTCCAGGAAACTGCTAAATAAATAAAGCTGCGTGACCCCGAAGGTCTGGACCGCCCGGGATTAGACTGGACGTGGTGGGCAATATGAACAAAACGTTCAAACAATATTTTTAACAAAGCTTCACAAATGTGCCAAAAAATGTCCGTGAATGTTGAACGGACCAGAAAATGAAAATAGTGCAGAAATATCACATTATACTGGAGATCACACTCTTTTATAAGCTTTAATTATAGATATTACACATTCTAATATAGCGTTTGTCCAAACCGACTGCTGCAGATGTGTATTTCCTTTAGTTTAAACATTGAAATAATCTCTTTGTGTCATGTGACCGTCCTGACCCAACGTGTTTATGGTTTTTTTCTGGTTTTTGTCAGTTTTCTCTCTTGACAAATGAGGAATATCCACTTGATCCACAGAAATACGCATTTTACTCGACCTTAAAGCATCTCCGACACACGCCAAACTGTACAATATTGGACTTAAAAAGAGATTTTTACTGATCAGAAAGAAGGATTTTTTTTATATCTACTTCCAAGGCTGTTTTATTAAAGTTTTAACAGCAAAAAAAGAGGCCAAATCTGAATTTTTACACCAATTATTATTATCTTTTTTTTTTTTTAATTTTACATTTATATAAAACACTTAAACACAAAAGACCAGAGAGATAAAAAACATAGATATAAATAAAGCATTATAGTAAACAGAATGATAAAGAGACATCCTTAAAAAAATTAAATATAATAACATTAAGTCCAAAATAAACGTCCCATTTTGGTCCAGAGTCAGTCAAAGTGGTCCAAACATGATACTCGCCATTTTCTGAAACGTGACACATTTTTCTAACAGAATTCCCTCCAACATTTTCCCATTCTTCGTCCGTCAAAACAAAACAACCGTCTTTTTTACGCCATTTTTCATTAAGATCTTGTTTTATAAAATACTAAATTGACTAAATTGAAATAAATTTTATAACACTGTCCGGACGACTGCGGTTGACATAATATAATATAATATATCCTAAAAACAAATAATCATCAACTATATGAAGCAAACATTTTAATCTGGCTCCATCCATTTTATTTTTCAGATTCAAATGTCCCAAATATTTTACACATTATGTTAAAGGTTGTGATACATTCTTTTGTACCTTTAGCCTGCAGCGTCTGCCTTAACTCCGCCCCTTTATCATCCACCTCTGAAATACCTGCACCGCCTGCAAGGCCCGGCGCGATAACAAAAGTGTGAAGCAAAGTGTGAAGCAAAGTGTGAAGCAAAGTATGAAGCAAAGTGTGCCGGTCGCTCCCCGCGCCAGCACCAGATGCCGATCAGAGCCAGGACCCGATAACCCGGGTTGCACCCTCAGAGCAGGGCCATGTGGGTGGTCCAGACCCCCCCTGGGACCACCCTGCCCCCTCCGCCCCCTCCCTCATCTGCCCTGCTCAGATGAACGCACTGACGGACATGTGTGTGTGTGTGTGTGTGTGTGTGTGTGTGTGTCTGTGTGTGTGTCTGTGTGTGTGTGTGTGTGTGTCTGTGTGTGTGTGTGTGTGTGTGTCTGTGTGTGTGTGTGTCTGTCTGTGTGTGTGTCTGTGTGTGTGTGTGTGTGTGTGTCTGTGTGTGTGCGCGTGTGTCTGTGTGTCTGTGTGTGTGTGTGTCTGTGTGTGTGTGTGTGTGTGTGTGTGTGTCTGTGTGTGTGTCTGTGTGTCTGTGTGTCTGTGTGTGTGTGTGTGTGTGTCTGTGTGTGTCTGTGTGTGTGTGTGTGTGTGTGTGTCTGTGTGTGTGTGTGTGTCTGTGTGTGTGTGTGTGTGTCTGTGTGTGTGTGTGTGTCTGTGTGTGTGTGTGTGTCTGTGTGTGTGTGTGTGTGTCTGTGTGTGTGTGTGTTTGTGTGTCTGTATGCGCGTGTGTGTGTGTGTGTGTGTGTGTCTGTGTGTGTCTGTGTGTGTCTGTCTGTGTGTGTCTGTGTGTGTCTGTGTGTGTCTGTGTGTGTCTGTGTGTCTGTGCGCGTGTGTGTACTAACATTTGATGATGATGAGGAGAGACTTTATGCTCCTTATTTACAAAGTCCTATTCTAATGTAAAATGTCATTTTTCAAGAGCGAGAACTACTGTTGTTGTTGTTGTTGTTGCTTTTAATGATGGTTGGCAGCCGACTGAAAAGGTGCATTTTCCGCCACCTACTGTAATGTACGTCTTCTGTAGTTGTGCGTTTTCTGTAGTTATACGTCTTTTATAGCTGTACGTCTTCTGTAGTTGTGCATTTTCTGTAGTTGTACGTCTTTTGTAGGTGTACGTCTTCTGTAGGTGTACGTCTCTTGTAGTTATACGTCTTTAAAGCGTCAGAGGTTGGAAACAGTGAGCTGCTGGAAATGACGATGATGTCACAAAGATCCTCGTGTATTTTAGCGTTAAAGTCTCATTCTGGAGTTGAATAAAGAAGAAGAAGAGAAGAAGAAGGAGTTAAAGCTGCGAGCATGGGGAGGAAGAAGAAGAGGGCTCAGGGCTGTACAGTGGGCAGTCCAGAGGGACAAGAGATGGCGGAGAGGAGTGGACCGATGGTCAGTAGCGATCTGCAGAGTGGGGCGGAGCAACCTCCTGTGGATGTTGGTACCCGGAAACGTCTGTCTGTGCCGGAGGGCTCTGGCAGTGAGAAGCAGGATGGAGATGCAAATGTCGGGAATGAGAGCACAGAGTGTAAGGTGTTCATAAAGCTTGTGCGCCCTTTAAGGAGTGGAGTCCAGTGGCATTGACGTTAAGCCTAAACAAGGCTGTAGGAGAGATCAAGGATGTGAGAGTCTTTAGAGATGGCTTGCTGCTGGTTGTGTGCAAAGGAAAGCGAAGGAAAGCGATTGAGATTAAATGTCTGGGTGGAAAGAGCGTTCTCGTGTCTGATGCTGAAAGAAACACGGTCAGAGGAGTTCTCCCAGGCGTCCCTACGGTGAGGACTGTGGATGAAGTAAAGGAGAATTTAACTGGAGCAAAGGTTGTGGACACTAGGTAGTTGAAGACGACCCGGTTTGGAGAAAGATGTGACAGCCAGTCGGAAATGATAAAACTTAAAGGTAAATGCCTGCCTAGTATGGTGTTCATTGGGTACATGTGCTATGGCGTAAGGCCATATGTTCCGCCGCCCCTCCGTTGCCTCAAGTGCCAGCGCTTTGGACACATAGCAGCGGTCTGCAGAGGGAAGCAAAGGTGTGCTAAAAGTGCAGGAGATCACGAGTATGGGAAATGTGACGAAGGAGCAAAACTGAAGTGCTGTAACTGTGGGGAAGAACATAGCTCTGCCTACAGGGGATGCAGGTTTAGCAAAAGAGCTGCTGAAGTGCAGAAAATTAAAGACTCTCAAGGCACATCCTATGAAGTCAAGAAAGTGTTAAGTAAAGAGCTGAAAGTAGATACAGTGAGAGAAGCCAGCGCTGCTCCCAAGTGTGAGGTTCCAAGTGTGGAGGTTCCAAAATTAAGGAGAATACCTTGGCTGTGGATAGAGAAGATTTTGTACTCTTTATGGTGGATGTTATAAACTGTGCTGCTCAAACTCAAAAGAGAACTGAAAGGATCAGGATCATTGCTAAAGCTGCAGGGAGATTCCTTGGAACAAAAGAGCTTGATTGGGCAGAAATAGAAAACAGGCTAAATTCGCTAAATCGAGTCGGAGTGACGGAGGTCTACTTTTACTTTTCACTGTATTTACGTTAACCTTGTTACTTGACACTTTCTTGACTGCATCCGCGTAGGATATACCTTGGGAGACCCTGATTTTCTGCACCTGAGCAGCTCTTTTGTTAAACTTGCATCCCCCGTAGGCAGAGTTATGTTCTTCCCCACAGTTACAGCACTTCAGTTTTGAGCCTACGTCACATTTCCCATACTTGTGGTTTCCTGCACAATTACCACATATTTGCTTCCCTCTTCAGACCACTGCAATATGCCCAAAGCGCTGGCACTTAAAGCAACGCAGGGGCGGCGGAACATATGGCCTAATGCCATAGCACATGTACCCAAGTGATCTCTCCTACAGCCTTGTTTAGGCTCGTCGTCAATGCCGGTGGACTCCACTCCTTAAAGGACGCATTGTCCTGTACAAGCTTTATGAACACCTTACACTCTGTGCTCATTCCCAATATCAGCAGCTTCATCCTGCTGCTCACTTCCAGAACCCTCGGACAAGCTAGAGGACATGTTACGTTTCCGTTTTTGTTGTTGTTGTTGTTGTTGTTGTTGTTGTTGTTGTTGTTTTATGGCGGTTGGCATCCAATTGTTGCATTACCGCCAGACTTTATTCCTCAGACTTTTTGTAGTTGTTGTTGTTGTTGTTTTATGGCGGTTGGCATCCAAGTGTTGCATTACCGCCAGACTGTATTCCTCAGACTTTGTCATGAGATGCCTTCGTTATTGTATCCTATAGTAGTCCTCAGACTCCGTCGTAGTCCGTAAAAGTACTCCTCCCATTGCTTTGGTGTTACAAAGCCCATGAGGTCATGATATGTCTTTGTGACTTGTCGTAGAATAGTTGTTGTTGTTTCAGAGTCCGACCGGCTTTATTCCAGGGAGACTCTTCTTCATCTTCCTCTCCTTCTTTGACATCCGGTGCTTCCCACCGTACAGCTTTATTCCTCCTACAAATAATGCCAAAAAGTCACATCTCAGAAAAAATATTTCAGGCGTCAGACCAAATAACTTAAGGAAAATAACAATCACAAATGACACAAATACACAAATGAATAAACACGTAAAATGTGGACTGCTAAACATTAGAGCAATTTCCTCCAAATCGCTCTTAGTTAATGAATTAATTAGTGACTATAACATAGATCTTCTAGCTCTAACTGAAACGTGGCTTCAACAAGACGACTACGTCAGACTAAATGAGTCCACCCCACCCAGCCATGTTAACTTTCAGACTGCCAGGAGCACAGGCCGAGGTGGTGGTGTGGCAGTGATCTCCCACTCAAGCCTACTCATGAGCCCTAAAACTAACAATGCATTTCACTCATTTGAAAGCCTTATGCTGTCAATCACATGTCCAAATATGAAAAACCAAAAAGGAGTTTTGTTCATAGTTATCTACCGACCTCCTGGTCCCTATTCAGAGTTTTTAACAGAGTTTTCTGACTTTATATCAAACTTAGTGTTAGCCTGGGATAAAATAGTTATAGTTGGAGACTTTAATATCCACGTGAACATGAGTGATGACGCTCTCAGTAATGCCTTCAGCGCCTTGTTAGACAGCATTGGTTTCACTCAGAATGTAAATAAACCGACTCACACTCACAAGAACACTCTGGATCTTGTCCTAACGTATGGAACAGAGATTAGTGACCTCATTGTCCTCCCTCAAAACCCTATATTGTCAGATCATTTCCTAATTACCTTTCAGTTTATTCTTAAAGATCATCCAGTCCCACAAAATAAAGTTATAATGAAAAGGACAATATCTGAAAAATCTATCTCAAAATTCAAAGAAATAATAGAGCCAATATTCAGTGACATGTCATGTGATCCTGCTGAGAACAGTTTTAGTCCCAGTTTAAGTGATCAATGTGTCGACTTGACCATGAATTCTCTGAAGTCTGCTCTTGACGTTGTCGCGCCGTTAAAACAGAAGGTCATTAGGCCAAAGCGCGCCTCCCCATGGTACAACCAAGAACTGCGTTCACATAAACAAAGAGTTAGAAAGTTAGAGGGATTATTTCGTCGCTCTCACACAGAAGAATCCCTAAAAGCATGGAAAAGTTGCCTGCTGTCCTATAAGCAGGCTCTGCGTAAGGCCCAAACCAGATATTATTCAAATCTAATAGAAGTCAACAAAAGTAACACTAAATTCCTTTTCAGCACTGTAGCTAGGCTAACAAACTGTCACAGTGCAGTAGAGCCCTCAATCCCAGCTACACTTAGCTCTGATGATTTCCTCCTATTTTTTAACAATAAAATAAAAACAATCAGAGATAAATTAGATGAAACTACCCCGCTATTAGCCCTGAACTAGCCCAAGCTGTAAATCTAACGTCCCATATAAATCCACCTGTAAACTTAGAAAGGTTCACAGCTGTTGATCAAGCAGAGATAACTTCAGCCATTATGTCCTCTAAAAGCTCAACTTGTGTCCTAGACCCCATTCCAAGCAGACTCCTCAAAGACATTCTCCCCCTAATTATAGACCCTATTCTTAATATAATAAATACTTCACTCCTTTTAATGCGCATAGCGCTTTGTGGGGCGGTAGTGGTACCGATAGGTATGGGCAGGTGGTAGAGGGTTTTATCAATCAAAGGGAGTTGGTTTGTCTGAATGATGGGGGTGGGACCCGCTATGATATGGGGACCGGTGCGGAAAGTGCAATAGATCTTACACTTGTGTCCAAGGAGTTAGCTGGTGTTTGTAGTTGGGAGGTTCTTGGTAATCTTTCTTTTGGTAGCGATCACTATCTAGTCCGCACCGTGATTGGCTTTGGGAGCTGTGTGGTCAGGGGGACGAGGATCCAGAGGTGGCAGTTGGTAAGGGCGAACTGGGGGGCTTTCCTGAGGAAAGCTGATGATGGTTCTAGGGTTCTGCAGGAAGGAGGATTGACTCAGGTGGATGATCTCAATAGTGCAATTGTCTCGCTCATCACGCAGTCAGCGGTAGGCACGATTCCTAAGAGTGGTGGTAGTGGACATAGGAAGCGGGTGCCGTGGTGGACTGAAGCATGTGGTCATGCTGTTAGGGCGAGAAATGCGGCGTTTCGCCGGCTAAGGGTTGCCCACACTGAGGGTGCCCTCATTGACTACAAGAGGGCCCGCGCTGTTGTGCGGAAAACTGTGAGAACGGCCAAGAGTGCCTATTGGAGGCGGTATTGTTCCAAAATTGGGAGAGAAACGCGTCTCGGGGATGTTTGGGGGATGATTAAGCGGATGCATGGGGTTGAGCGCCGTCGTGGGACCCCGGTCCTAATACTGAATGGTGTTGAAGCAGTCAGCGACGTTGACAAAGCTGAACTGTTGGCCAGCACCTTTGTGTCGGTGCACAGCTCTGACAATCTCTCACCTGCGGAAAGGCACTACAGGGAGAGTACTTTGGCCCAGAATTCTGAGCTGATTGGGCACCAGCCTTCGACTCAAGATGACCTTGACCTTCCGTTTAGTTTGTTTGAGCTAAGGAGAGCACTTTCTAAGGCGAAACAGACAGCCCCGGGTAAAGATGAGGTGTGCTATGACATGCTCTCTCATTTGACTGATGACACGCTTGGGCTAGTCCTGGGTCTTTTCAACCGTGTTTGGGATTCAGGTTGTGTTCCATCTGCGTGGAAACAGTCTACGGTGGTGCCGGTTCTGAAGCCGGGTAGGCCAGCGTCTGACCCTTCAAGTTATAGGCCGATTGCCTTGACGTCGCAGCTCGGGAAAACGATGGAGCGCATGGTTACCGAGCGGTTGGATTACTTCTTGGAGAGTCAGGGTTTGCTTCCCGCGCACCAGAGTGGTTTCCGTAGGGGCAGGAACACCATGGATTCCGTGTTGTGTTTGGAATCTGATATCCAGCTGGCCAGGGCTCAGAAAGAAAAGGTTATTGCGGTGCTCTTTGATGTGGAGAAGGCGTACGATATGGTTTGGAAGGATGGGCTCCTCATTAAGCTGCGGAAGTGTGGTGTGAAGGGTCAACTGTTTAACTGGGTCCGGAGCTTTCTGTCTGGCCGGCGTATCCAAACCAGAGTGGGCGCTGCTTACTCTGGGGTCTATGGGGTGGAGAATGGGATCCCGCAGGGGAGTGTGTGTAGCCCTATCTTGTTCAATGTTATGATTAAGGACATCTTTGACGACGTGGATGGGTCTGTTGGGAGGAGCCTTTATGCTGACGATGGTGCTCTATGGGTGAGAGGGAGGAATCTCCGGTTTTACGAGGCGAAACTGCAAAGGGCAATACAGCAGGTGGAGCAGTGGACCCTGAAGTGGGGGTTTAAACTGTCCGTACGGAAGTCTCAAGTGATCTGTTTCTTCAATGGACATAGGGACGTCTCCCTTCGACTGCATGGGCAGGTGCTCGAACAGGTCAGGGAGGTGAGGTTCTTGGGGGTCACCTTTGACGAGAGGCTTAGTTGGCGTCGGCACATTGATGAGGTCAGTGGTAAATGCAAAAGGGTGAATAACTTGCTTCGTTGTCTATCCGGCCAGGACTGGGGGGCCAGCAGAAGGTCGCTCCTGGGTATTTATCGGGCCGTCATGAGGGCGGCTATTGATTATGGCTGTATAGCCTACATGTCTGCGGCTGAGACTAACTTAAAGAAGCTTGATGTGGAGCAAGCCCAGGCCTTGCGCATCTGCTGTAGGGCTTTTAGGACCTCCCCTGTCTCGGCGCTGCAGGTTGAGTTGGGGGAATTGCCGTTACGGCTCCGGAGGCTAGAACTTCTGTTGGCTTACTGGGTGAATGTGCAAGGTCATACGAGCTCTCACCCGGTGAGGGACTTTCTCAGGGTTGATGGGGGGCAGAGTGAGGCTGGCGGTATGATTTTCAGCCAGGTAGGAAATGCGAAGGCGCGGCTTGCGGGGGTTGGTGATCTGCGTGTGAGCCCTTCGGTGGCTTTGTCTGCTATAGCTCCGTGGAAGTTTGTCCCGGCTCCTGTTGATGTTAGCTTGCATGGCAAGCTTAGAGGAGTCGCTGGGAGGGCACCGCAGTTTGCCGTTCAAGCGCTCATCGATAAGCACTCAGGTGATGTGTTTATTTATACCGACGGGTCTAGGGATCCTGAGAGTGGGCGTACTGGCGCCGCTTATTTTGTGCCTGACCTGGGGCTAGCGGTCAAGAAGAGGTTGACAGATCGCCTTTCTGTTTTCACGTCGGAACTTATAGCGATACGGTTGGCGTTGGAATGGGCGGAATCTGCTTTGCAGTGTTGCGGCATTGTGGTGGCCTCTGACAGCCTTTCTGCATTGCAAAGCATTAAATCTGGGAAATCGGATTGCAGACAGGATGTGTTGAATGGCATCTTCTGTCTGATGCTCTCCCTGTCCAGGAAGGATGTGAGGGTTTCCTTCATTTGGGTCCCTGCGCATGTGGGGGTGGATGGTAACGAAATGGCTGATGCACTGGCTAAACGTTCCCTTCGGCGGCCATCAATTGATGTGGCGGTTGAGTTAAGCAAATCTGAAATCAAGCCTGTTATCAAGAGTCATGTGGTCGGCCTTTGGCAGGAATTTTGGAGCCACTGTGTTACTGGACGGCATCTCTATCACATACAGGGTAGTGTGGGTCCTTGCGGGTCTATGGGCAGGAACGCGTGGGAGGAAAGGGCCTTCGCCCGCATGAGGATTGGCCATACTGGACTCAATTGGTCACTGAGTAGGATAGGCAAACATCCGACCGGTCTGTGTGGTCACTGTCGGGTGCCAGAGACTGTCGAGCATGTGCTGATTTGCTGTGAGGCTTATGATAGGGAAAGGGCCGGGTTGGCCTTGTGGTTTCGGAATAATGGGCGGGAGTTCAATCTGCGGAACGTTCTGGCGATCCAGTCACAGGGTTTGTGTCAGGCTGTGGTTGCTTACTTATGTAGCACAGGGCTGGGTAAACGTTTATAGAGGTGGGGGGTGTTGGAGACTGAGCCGAGGATGAGGAGCAAGAGGATGTTCTAACGCGCTTGGACTTCATGGGCCTAGAAACGCCAAAGTGATGGAAGAAGGACTTCTAAAGGATAAAACGACAAAGACGTCCCATGACCTCATGGGCTTTGTAAAACAACAAAGACGTCCCATGATCTCATGGGCTTTGTACTTCCAAAGCACCGAACGTCAAAGAGGGCGAGGAAGGTGAAGAAGAGTCTCCCTGGAATAAAGCCGGTTGGTCTCTGACACAACAACTATTCTAGTCACAAAAACACATCATGACCTCATGGGCTTTGTAACGCCAAAGCGATGGGAGGAGTACTTTTACGGACTACGACAGAGTCTGAGGACTACGAAACGTCTGAGGAATAAAGTCTGGCGGTAATGCAACACTCGGATGCCAACCGCCATAAAACAACAACAACAACAACAACAACAACAACAACAACAAAGTGGCTATGTTCCACAGTCCTTCAAACATGCAGTCATTAAACCTCTTCTGAAAAAGCCTAATCTAGATCCCGACCTATTGGTAAACTACAGACCTATTTCAAATCTTCCCTTCGTCTCTAAAATCCTTGAAAAAGTTGTAGTAAAACAGCTTTGTCGCCACCTGCAGGACAATAACTTATTTGAAGTTTTCCAGTCAGGGTTCAGAGCCCACCACAGCACTGAAACTCTACTAGTTAAAGTCACAAATGATTTGTTATTAGCCGCTGACGATGGACTGGTCTCAATCCTGGTTCTGTTGGACCTCAGCGCAGCGTTTGACACCATTGACCACAACATTCTACTGCAGAGGTTAGAATGTGATGTAGGTGTTGGAGGAACAGCCCTCAGCTGGTTTAAATCCTATTTATCTGATAGGTTCCAATTTGTTAATGTAAACCAGAGCTCCTCACCAAGCTCTAAAGTAATTTACGTGTGCCACAGGGTTCGGTACTCGGTCCAATTCTGTTTACTCTTTATATGCTGCCATTAGGCAACATTATCAGAAAGCATGGCATCAACTTCCACTGCTATGCAGACGACACTCAGCTGTATTTATCAATGAAACCTGATCAGAGCGATCAAGGAGACAGACTTAGTGCTTGTGTGAAGGAGATAAAAACCTGGATGACACTAAACTACCTGCTTCTTAACTCTGAAAAAACCGAGGTCATTGTGCTTGGCCCTAAGCATCTACGAGATGCTCTATCTGAGCAGATAGTCACACTGGACAGTGTCAGTGTAGCCTCCAGTTCTACTGTAAGAAACCTTGGAGTCTTATTTGACCAGGAGCTCTCATTTAAAGCTCATATAAATCAAGCTTGTAAAACAGCCTATTTCCATTTGCGCAACAAGAGCCAAAATCAGAAGAATCCTGCCTAAAAGTGATTCCGAAAAACTTATCCATGCATTTGTAACGACTAGATTAGACTACTGTAACTCCCTGCTTGCAGCGTGTCCTAAAAGCTCCATAAAAAGCTTTCAACTGGTTCAAAATGCAGCAGCAAGATTACTAACAGGAACAAAAAGAAGAGAGCACATTACGCCGGTGCTGAAGTCTCTTCACTGGCTCCCCGTCGAGTTTAGAATCAAATTTAAAATTCTACTCTTGACCTACAAAGCCATAAATGACATGGCCCCATCCTACCTCAAAGATGCTATAGAACCATATCATCCAAACAGAGCTCTTCGCTCTCAGAATGCTGGCCTTCTGGTGGTGCCAAGAGTCTCTAAAAGTACTGTAGGAGGTAGAGCGTTTAGCTACCAAGCTCCTGTGTTATGGAATCAGCTCCCGACCCATGTTAAATATGCTGACACAGTCTCTTCATTTAAGTCCAGGCTTAAAACGTTCCTCTTCGAAATCGCTTATGGTCAGACTAGTTAGGAACAGAAACATAAACCCACAGCTTTAGCTACGCTGCCTTAGAAGTAATTATGCTGGGTGAAGTATGACAGCTTGAGCACTATCCTCTTCTTCTGACTACTTATGCTATCAAACAATATTTATTTTTTAATTCCACTTGCAAACTGCTCACCGCCTTCTTTTTCTTTCTTTCACTCCTGAGGACCTGTGGACCCAGATGCCCCTCCCTTGGTGAAGTGGTCCCTGCCCTGTGTGGACGGTCCCTCATCTGCCTGAAGAGTGGGCCCAGCTCGACTCCGACGGTCCCTCATCTGCCTGAAGAGTGGGTCCAGCTCGACTCTGACGGTCCCTCATCTGCCTGAAGAGTGGGTCCAGTTCGCCTCAGTCGGTCCCTCATCTGCCTGAAGAGTGGGCCCAGTTCGCCTCAGTCGGTCCCTCATCTGCCTGAAGAGTGGGTCCAGCTCCAGTCTCCCTCGTGTCCGTCTGTCCGTCTGTGAGAGTCGGATCTCTCCTTCACTGGAACTCCTCCAGGTTTCTACGCTTTTTTCCCAAAGGGTTTTTTTTGTAGTTTTTCCTGGCCGAGAAGGAGAGTCTAAGGACAGAGGACCCTGGGACATCGTCCCTCGCCACCACAGACATTGTCTGACTCCCTCGCCACCACAGACATTGTCTGACTTCATCGCCACCACAGACATTGTTGATTCATTTCTCCCTGTGGCCCTCAGAGGCAACTGTTGTTGTGATTTTGGGCCTTACAAAAATAAATTGATTTGATTTGATTTAGGCTTCATTCTTTAGGCTTTGATACTTCCACTGATGTCGCTGCTTGGTAGCCGCGCATCTACGAGACTGGGCGAGGACAGGAGACCACCCCCACCCCCATCTCGTCACTCTGATCACTCTGACTCCCCAAAAGCAGACCCCCATCACTCCGACTCACACTCAGCACCTTTAGCCTGTTCTCTATATCTGCCCAATCAAGCTCTTTTGTTCCAAGGAATCTCCCTGCAGCTTTAGCAATGATCCTGATCCTTTCAGTCCTGCTTTGAGTCTGAGCAGCACAGTTTATAACATCCACCATAAAGAGTACAAAATCCTCTCTATCCACAACCATTCTCATTAATTCTGGAACCTGCACACTTGGGACCTCCACGCTTGAAACTTTCACACTTCTTGGGAGCCACGCTGGCTTCCCTCACTTCGCTCTGGCTGGGAGCAGCGCTGGCTCCTCTCTCTGTATTTACTCTAAACTCGTTACCTGAAACTTTCTTGACTGCATCCGCATAGGAAATACCTTGAGAGACCTTAAAATTCTGCACCTGAGCAGCTCTTTTGCTAAACTTGCATCCCCCGTAGGTAGAGCTATGTTCTTCCCCACAGTTACAGCTCTTCACTTTTACTCCCACGTCACACTTCCCATACTCTTGATCTCCTGCACATTTACCACATCTTTGCTTCCCTCTACAGACCACTGCAATATGCCCAAAGCGCTGGCACTTAAAGCAACGCAGGGGCGGTGGAACATATGGCCTAACGCCATGGCACATGAACCCAATGAACACCTTACTAGGCAGGCACCTCCCTTCAAATGTTACCATTACCGACAGGCTGTCACATCTTACCCCAGACCGGGTCACCTTCAACCGCCTAGCGTCCACCACCTTAGCTATAGTCAAATTCTCCTTAACTTCATCCACAGACGTTGCCGTAGGGACACCTACGATAACTCCTCTGACCGTGTTTCTTTCAGCATCAGACACAAGAATGTCCTTTCCACCCAGTCGTTTAGTTCCAATCGCCTTCCTTTGCTGAGTCGCGTCCTTGCACACGACCAGCAGCGAGCCATCTCTAAGGACACTCGCACTCTTGATCACTCCCACAGCTACAGTTAGGCTCTTTGACAATGCCACTGAATTCCACTCCTTAAAGGATGCACTATCCTGTGCAAGCTTTATGATCACCTTACAGTCTCTGCTCTCAACCCGGATATCAATAGCTTCAGCCTCATACTGCTGCTCATTCCCAGAACCCTCGGACGAGCTAAGGGACTTTCTACGTTTCTGGGCACCAGCAGCCAGAAAAGGCTGCTCCTCCACGCCGTCCAGAACGCCTTCGACCATCGATCCACTCTCCTCCACCATCTCCTGTCTCTCCAGACCGCCCACAGCGCAGACCCGACTCTTCTTTTTCTTCGTCTTCACCAGGCTGGCCAGGGACTCTGGAGAGACTCCTTCTCCGGCTGCTTAGCGGCTTGAGCAGCGGTGTGGAACACGTGGCCTTTGAACTAAAGAATAAAGTCTAAAGAATAAAGTCTGAAGAATAAAGTCTCAAGAATAAAGTCTAAAGAATAAAGTCTGTCGGTAATGTAACACTTGGACACCAGCTGCCATAAAACACCAAAAAAGAAGAAGAAGAGTTGACTTCAGTTGTGTTCTCCTGTCGTGAAAAGTCGGCGTCACTCGTCTCTTTTCTGCTTTTGTGATCAGCAGAGTCGGTCTCATAACTCACGAGACTTCACCGACCGATGAGGGTAAGAGACTTTTCTTTGGTAGAGTCCGGGCTCGAACTGTGAACTCCTGAAGCTTCTTCCACACCAGAAGAACGCTTGATGTGAATCAGATGTAACTGCAGTGCTTGTCTTTGTCCAGCAGAGGGAGATGTCTTCTCACGGTCCAGCGGTGGGCGTAGCCCCGATCACTGAAGAGGCACAAAAACTACTGTAAGTATTGTATTCATAATCTTCACAATCTTCCTGTTGATAGGCGCCATTTTGAGTACTTTTTAACTTTGAAAATACATCATATTTAGTGTAGAATTGTTAATCGCCATGACATCATTCTGAAAGCCATAAATAACACATTTGTTTTACTTATTCAAGGAGAATGAAGGGCGAACGGAATTGAAATAGAAATGTCTTTGTGACATCAGATCTAAATGCTTGTGATTTTAAGTCTTTATAACAAAAACTAAAGTCTAAGAGTGGGCGTACTGGCGCTGCTTATTTCGTCTCTGAACTGGGGCTGGCGGTCAAGCAGAGGTTAACAGATCACCTTTCTGTTTTCACATCGGAACTCATAGCGATACGGCTGGCATTGGAATGGGCGGATTCTGCTTTACAGTGTTGCGGCATTGTGGTGGCCTCTGACAGCCTTTCTGCGTTGCAAAGTATTAAATCTGGGAAATTGGATTGCAGACAGGATGTGTTGAATGGCATCTTCTGTCTGATACTCTCCCTGTCCAGGAAGGATGTGAGGGTTTCCTTCATTTGGGTTCCTGCGCATGTGGGGGTGAATGGTAACGAAATGGCTGATTCACTGGCTAAACGTTCCCCATCAATTGATGTGGCGGTTGAGTTAAGCAAATCTGAAATCAAGCCTTTTATCAGGAGTCACAAGGCCAGGAATTTTGGAGCCACTGTGATACTGGACAGCACCTCTATCAGATACAGGGTAGTGTGGGTCCTTGCGGGTCCATGGGCAGGAACGCGAGGGAGGAAAGGGCCTTTGCCCGCATGAGGATTGGACATACTGGACTCAATTGGTCACTGAGTAGGATAGGCAAACATGTTGTTGTTGTTGTTGTTGTTTTATGGCGGTTGGCATCCGAGTGTTGCAAACATCCGACCGGTCTGTGTGGTCACTGCCGGGTGCCAGAGACTGTCGAGCATGTGACGATTCGCTGTGCGGCTTATGATTTCGGAATAATGGGCGGGAGTTCACTCTGCGGAACGTTCTTGTGATCCAGTCACAGGGTTTGTGTGAGGCTGTGGTTGCTTACTTGTCTAGCACAGGGTTGGGTAAACGTTTATAGAGTTGGGGTGTGTTGGAGACTGAGCCGAGGATGAAAAGCAAGAGGATGTTCTGTTGTTGTTGTTGTTGTTGTTGTTGTTTTATGGCAGTTGGCATCCAATTGTTGCATTACCGCCAGACTTTATTTCTCAGACTTTTTGTAGTCCTCAGACTGTCGTAGTGCGTAAAAGTACTCCTTCCATTGCTTTGGTGTTACAAAGCCCATGAGGTCATGATATGTCTTTGTGACTAGAATAGTTGTTGTTGTTGTTGTTGTTGTTGTTGTTGTTTTATGGCGGTTGACATCCGAGCGTTGCATTACCGCCAGACTTTATTCCTTAGACTTTGTCGTCTAGTTGTTGTTGTTTCAGAGACCAACCGGCTTTATTCCAGGGAGACTCTTCTTCATCTTACGGCGGCTTGTTGTTGTTGTTGTTGTTAAGATAAGATAAGATAAGATATTCCTTTATTGTCCCACATGGGGAAATTTCATTGGTGCAAGGCAGGTAGATCCAGAGGTAGATACAGAAGAACAGATCACTTATAGGAAGTCTGAAAAACACTTTCAGTAGAAGATCTCCTATAAATAAATAAAAACTCCCATAGACAAATAAATAAATAAATACCATTGCATGTGATCCCGACAGTAATTGCACATGAATATGTGTCACGACAGCACATAGATTGCACATGAATTTCACAGTAATTGCACATGAATTGCACATGAATTTCACAGTAATTGCACATGAATTGCACATGAAATTCACAGTAATTGCACACGAATTGCACACATTGTTGTTGTTGTTGTTGTTGTTGTTGTTGTTTTATGGCGGTTGGCATCCAATTGTTGCATTACCGCCAGACTTTATTCCTCAGACTTTTCGTAGTCCTCAGACTGTCGTAGTCCGTAAAAGTACTCCTTCCATTGCTTTGGTGTTACAAAGCCCATGAGGTCATGATATGTCTTTGTGACTAGAATAGTTGTTGTTGTTGTTGTTGTTGTTGTTGTTGTTGTTGTTGTTGTTGTTGTTGTTGTTGTTTTATGGCGGTTGGCATCCGAGTGTTGCATTACCGCCAGACTTTATTCCTCAGACGTTTCGTAGTCCTCAGACTCTGTCGTAGTCCGTAAAAGTACTCCTCCCATTGCTTTGGCGTTACAAAGCCCATGAGGTCATGATGTGTTTTTGTGACTAGAATAGTTGTTGTGTCAGAGACCAACCGGCTCTATGACCAACCGGCTTTATCCAGGGAGACTCTTCTTCATCTTCCTCTCCTTCTTTGACGTTCGGTGCTTCCACCGTACAGCTTTATTCTTTAGGCTTCATTCCATAGGCTTTAATATTTCCACTGATGTCGCTGCTTGGTAGCCGTGCGTCTCGGAAGAAGGGTCTCCCTGGAATAAAGCCGGTCGGTCTCTGAAACAACAACAACTAAAACACCAAAGGGTCTGAGGAAGAACAAGCCCTGGACTAAAACTGTGAGGAGACCTTGCTCAACACCCGGTCTGGAGAGACGGGAGATGGCGGAGGAGAGTGGATCGGGGATGGAAGATGTTCTGGACGGCGTGGAGGAGCAGCCTTTTCTGCCTGCACGTGCCCGGAAACGTAAAAAGTCCCTTAGCTCGTCCGAGGGTTCTGGGAATGAGCAGCAGGATGAGGCTGAAGCTATTGATATCCGGGGTGAGAGCAGAGACTGTAAGGTGATCATAAAGCTTGCACAGGATAGTGCATCCTTTAAGGAGTGGAATTCAGTGGCATTGTCAAAGAGCCTAACTGTAGCTGTGGGAGTGATCAAGAGTGCGAGTGTCCGTAGAGATGGCTCGCTGCTGGTCGTGTGCAAGGACGCGGCTTAGCAACGGAAGGCGATTGGAACTAAACGTCTGGGTGGAAAGGACATTCTTGTGTCTGATGCTGAAAGAAACACGGTCAGAGGGGTTATCGTAGGTGTCCCTACGGCGACGTCTGTGGATGAAGTTAAGGAGAATTTGACTGGAGTTACGGTGGTGGACGCTAGGCGTTTGAAGGTGACCCGGTTTGGGGTAAGATGTGACAGCTTGTCGGTAATGGTAACACTTGAAGGGAGGTGCCTGCCTAGTAAGGTGTTCATTGGGTACATGTGCTATAGCGTCAGGCCATATGTTCCGCCGCCCCTGCGTTGCTTTAAGTGCCAGCGCTTTGGGCATATTGCAGCGGTCTGTAGAGGGAAGCAAAGGTGTGGTAAATGTGCAGGAGATCATGAGTATGGGAAGTGTGACGTGGGAGCAAAACTGAAGTGCTGTAACTGTGGGGAAGAACATAGCTCTGCCTTCGGGGGATGCAGGTTTAGCAAAAGAGCTGCTGAGGTGCAGAAAATAAAGGTCTCTCAAGGTATATCCTATGCAGATGCAGTCAAGAAAGTTTCAAGTAACGAGTTTAGAGTAAATACAGAGAGAGGAGCCAGCGCTGCTCCCAGCCAGGGCGAAATGAGAAAGGCCAGCGTGGCTCCCAAGAAGTGTGAAGGTTTCAAGAGTGGAGGTCCCAAGTGTGCAGGTTCCAGAATTAATGAGAATACCCTGGTTGTGGATAGAGAGGATTTTGTACTCTTTATGGTGGATGTTGTAAACTGTGCTGCTCAGACTCAAAGCAGAACTGAAAGGATCAGGATCATTGCTAAAGCTGCAGGGAGATTCCTTGGAACAAAGGAGCTTGATTGGACAGATATAGAAAACAGGCTAAAGGCGCTAAATGGGAGTCGGAGTGATGGGGGTCTGCTTGTGGGGAGTCAAGAGTGATCAGAGTGACGAGATGGGGGTGGGGGTGGTCTCCTGTCCTCGTCCAGTCTCGTAGACGCACGGCTACCAAGCAGCGACATCAGTGGAAATATTAAAGCCTATAGAATGAAGCCTAAAGAATAAAGCTGTACGGTGGAGGCACCGGGCGTCGAGGAGGGAGAGGAAGATGAAGAGGAGTCTCCCTGGAATAAAGCCGGTTGGTCTCTGAAACAACAACAACTATTCTAGTCACAAAGACATATCATGACCTCATGGGCTTTGTAACACCAAAGCAATGGAAGGAGTTATTTTACGGACTACGACAGAGTCTGAGGGCTCCGGCCCCGCCCCCCGGCTCCGGCCCCGCCCCCCGGCCGGCGCCGTACCGCGTTTCCACAAAGGAGGAACTCATGAAACTGCGGAGAACTTCTGTATCTACCTCTGTATCTACCTGCGCTGCACCAATGAAATTTCCCCATGTGGATGCCAACCGCCATAAAACAACAACAACAACAACAACAACAACTACGACAAAGTCTGAGGAATAAAGTCTGGCGGTAATGCAACACTTGGATGCCAACCGCCATAAAACAACAACAACAACAACAAGATAAGATAAGATAAGATATTCCTTTATTGTCCCACATGGGGAAATTTCATTGGTGCAGCGCAGGTAGATACAGAGGTAGATACAGAAGAACAGATCACTTATAGGAAGTCTGAAAAACACTTTCAGTAGAAGATCTCCTATAAATAAATAAAAACTCCCATAGACAAATAAATAAATAAATACCATTGCATGTGATCCCGACGGTAATTGCACATGAATATGTGTCACGACAGCACATAGATTGCACATGAATTTCACAGTAATTGCACATGAATTCCAACAGCAATTGCACATACGACAGAATTGCACATCAGTATTAGGTTAGGTCAGTATTGCGACGGGATAACGTGACGATCTCCGGGTAAGACGACTGTTCTCCGCAGTTTCATGAGTTCCTCCTTTGTGGAAACGCGGTACGGCGCCGGCCGGGGGGCGGGGCCGGAGCCGGGGGGCGGGGCCGGAGCCGGGGGACTCAGAGCCAAGACACATCGCCACGACACGACGAAAACACTCAATCCAGCCGAATAAAGTCAAAACAAGTCAATTTAAAGCGATTCCAGTGCGTGTCCCGATCGTTCGTGAAGTTCCTCTTTCATATAAACTTGTACATAAACGTGTACCGACGACACGCCGTACTTTAGCGCGGCCGGAGGGCGCGGGGGGGGGGGGCTGGTGGGCTCGCTCGGAGCTAGCTCACGTCACAACAACACAACGAACGCAACGAAAAACGCTCAAATCCAGCCGAAAAAAGTCAAAAACAGTTGAATTAAAAAACTATTCCAGCGCGTATCCCTATCGTACAGTAAAATAGAAAAAATATACTAACAATATTTACAAAATATAGGAGATAAAGCACAATAAGTGTGAGAAAGAAGAGAGCGTTTACACCGGGCTGCCAGCTGTACCAGCGCCTTATGACGACTGGGCGAGGACAGGAGACCACCCCCATCTCGTCACTCCGATCACCCTGACTCCCCAAAAGCAGACCCCCATCACTCCGACTCCCATTTAGCGCCTTTAGCCTGTTTTCTATATCTGCCCAATCAAGCTCCTTTGTTCCAAGGAATCTCCCTGCAGCTTTAGCAATGATCCTGATCCTTTCAGTTCTGCTTTGAGTCTGAGCAGCACAGTTTACAACATCCACCATAAAGAGTACAAAATCCTCTCTATCCACAACCAGGGTATTCTCATTAATTCTGGAACCTGCACACAATTTAACTTGTTGTTGTTGTTGTTTTATGGCGGTTGGCATCCAAGTGTTGCATTACCGCCAGACTTTATTCCTCAGACTTTGTCGTAGTCCTCAGACTCTGTCGTAGTCCGTAAAAGTACTCCTTCCATTGCTTTGGTGTTACAAAGCCCATGAGGTCATGATATGTCTTTGTGACTAGAATAGTTGTTGTTGTTTCAGAGACCAACCGGCTTTATTCCAGGGAGACTCTTCTTCATCTTCCTCTCCTTCTTTGACGTTCGGTGCTTCCACCGTACAGCTTTATTCTTCAGGCTTCATTCTATAGGCTTTAATATGTCCACTGATGTCGCCGCTTGGTAGCCGTGCGTCTACGAGACTGGGCGAGGACAGGAGACCACCCCCACCCCCATCTCGTCACTCTGATCACTCTGACTCCCCACAAGCAGACCCCCATCACTCCGACTCCCATTTAGCGCCTTTAGCCTGTTTTCTATATCTGCCCAATCAAGCTCCTTTGTTCCAAGGAATCTCCCTGCAGCTTTAGCAATGATCCTGATCCTTTCAGTTCTGCTTTGAGTCTGAGCAGCACAGTTTACAACATCCACCATAAAGAGTACAAAATCCTCTCTATCCACAACCAGGGTATTCTCATTAATTCTGGAACCTGCACACTTGGGACCTCCACTCTTGAAACCTTCACACTTCTTGGGAGCCACGCTGGCCTTTCTCATTTCGCCCTGGCTGGGAGCAGCGCTGGCTCCTCTCTCTGTATTTACTCTAAACTCGTTACTTGAAACTTTCTTGACTGCATCTGCATAGGATATACCTTGAGAGACCTTTATTTTCTGCACCTCAGCAGCTCTTTTGCTAAACCTGCATCCCCCGTAGGCAGAGCTATGTTCTTCCCCACAGTTACAGCACTTCAGTTTTGCACCCACGTCACACTTCCCATACTCATGATCTCCTGCACATTTACCACACCTTTGCCTCCCTCTACAGACCGCTGCAATATGCCCAAAGCGCTGGCACTTAAAGCAACGCAGGGGCAGCGGAACATATGGCCTGACGCTATAGCACATGTACCCAATGAACACCTTACTAGGCAGGCGTTGCCGTAGGGACACCTACGATAACTCCTCTGACCGTGTTTCTTTCAGCATTAGACACAAGAATGTCCTTTCCACCCAGACGTTTAGTTCCAATCGCCTTCCGTTGCTGAGCCGCGTCCTTGCACACGACCAGCAGCGAGCCATCTCTAAGGACACTCGCACTCTTGATCACTCCCACAGCTACAGTTAGGCTCTTTGACAATGCCACTGAATTCCACTCCTTAAAGGATGCACTATCCTGTGCAAGCTTTATGATCACCTTACAGTCTCTGCTCTCACCCCGGATATCAATAGCTTCAGCCTCACCCTGCTGCTCATTCCCAAAACCCTCGGACGAGCTAAGGGACTTTTACGTTTCCGGGCACGTGCAGGCAGAAAAGGCTGCTCCTCCATGCCGTCCAGAACATCTTCCATCCCCGATCCACTCTCCTCCGCCATCTCCCGTCTCTCCAGACCGGGTGTTGAGCAAGGTCTCCTCACAGTTTTGTACAATAATGTTGTTGTTGTTGTTGTTTTATGGCGGTTGGCATCCAATTGTTGCATTACCGCCAGACTTTATTCCTCAGACTTTTCGTAGTCCTCAGACTGTCGTAGTCCGTAAAAGTACTCCTTCCATTGCTTTGGTGTTACAAAGCCCATGAGGTCATGATATGTCTTTGTGACCGGCTTTATTCCAGGGAGACTCTTCTTCACCTTCCTCTCCCTCTTTGACGTTCGGTGCTTTGGAAGTACAAAGCCCATGAGGTCATGGGACGTCTTTGTTGTTTTACAAAGCCCATGAGGTCATGGGACGTCTTTGTCGTTTTATCCTTTAGAAGTCCTTCTTCCATCACTTTGGTGTTTCTAGGCCCATGAAGTCAAAGCGCGTTAGAACATCCTCTTGCTCCTCATCCTCGGCTCAGTCTCCAACACCTCCCACCTCTATAAACGTTTACCCAGCCCTGTGCTACATAAGTAAGCAACCACAGCCTGACACAAACCCTGTGACTGAATCGCCAGAACGTTCCGCAGATTGAACTCCCGCCCATTATTCCGAAACCACAAGGCCAACCCGGCCCTTTCTCTATCATAAGCCTCACAGCAAATCAGCACATGCTCGACAGTCTCTGGCACCCGACAGTGACCACACAGACCGGTCGGGTGTTTGCCTATCCTACACAGTGACCAATTGAGTCCAGTATGGCCAATCCTCATGCGGGCGAAGGCCCTTTCCTCCCACGCGTTCCTGCCCATAGACCCGCAAGGACCCACACTACCCTGTACGTGATAGAGATGCCGTCCAGTAACACAGTGGCTCCAAAATTCCTGCCAAAGGCCGACCACATGACTCTTGATAACGGGCTTGATTTCAGATTTGCTTAACTCAACCGCCACATCAATTGATGGCCGCCTAAGGGTACGTTTAGCCAGTGCATCAGCCATTTCGTTACCATCCACCCCCACATGTGCAGGGACCCAAAAGAAGGAAACCCTCACATCCTTCCTGGACAGGGAGAGCATCAGACAGAAGATGCCATTCAACACATCCTGTCTGCAATCCGATTTCCCAGATTTAATGCTTTGCAATGCAGAAAGGCTGTCAGAGGCCACCACAATGCCGCAACACTGCAAAGCAGATTCCGCCCATTCCAATGCCAACCGTATCGCTATGAGTTCCAACGTGAAAACAGAAAGGCGATCTGTCAACCTCTTCTTGACCGCCAGCCCCAGGTCAGGCACAAAATAAGCGGCGCCAGTACGCCCACTCTCAGGATCCCTAGACCCGTCGGTATAAATAAACACATCACCTGAGTGCTTATCGATGAGCGCTTGAACGGCAAACTGCGGTGCCCTCCCAGCGACTCCTCTAAGCTTGCCATGCAAGCTAACATCAACAGGAGCCGGGACAAACTTCCACGGAGCTATAGCAGACAAAGCCACCGACGGGCTCACACGCAGATCACCAACCCCTGCAAGCCGCGCCTTCGCATTTCCTACCTGGCTAAAAACCATACCGCCAGCCTCACTCTGCCCCCCATCAACCCTGAGAAAGTCCCTCACCGGGTGAGAGCTCGTATGACCTTGCACATTCACCCAGTAAGCCAACAGAAGTTATAGCCTCCGGAGCCGTAACGGCAATTCCCCCAACTCAACCTGCAGCGCCGAGACAGGGGAGGTCCTAAAAGCCCTACAGCAGATGCGCAAGGCCTGGGCTTGCTCCACATCAAGCTTCTTTAAGTTAGTCTTAGCCGCAGACATGTAGGCTATACAGCCATAATCAATAGCCGCCCTCATGACGGCCCGATAAATACCCAGGAGCGACCTTCTGCTGGCCCCCCAGTCCTGGCCGGATAGACAACGAAGCAAGTTATTCACCCTTTTGCATTTACCACTGACCTCATCAATGTGCTGACGCCAACTAAGCCTCTCATCAAAGGTTACCCCCAAGAACCTCACCTCCCTGACCTGTTCGAGCACCTGCCCATGCAGTCGAAGGGAGACGTCCCTATGCCCATTGAAGAAACAGATCACTTGAGACTTCCGTACGGACAGTTTAAACCCCCACTTCAGGGTCCACTGCTCCACCTGCTGTATTGCCCTTTGCAGTTTCGCCTCGTAAAACCGGAGATTCCTCCCTCTCACCCATAGAGCGCCATCGTCAGCATAAAGGCTCCTCCCAACAGACCCATCCACGTCGTCAAAGATGTCCTTAATCATAACATTGAACAAGATAGGGCTACACACACTCCTCTGCGGGATCCCATTCTCCACCCCATAGACCCCAGAGTAAGCAGCGCCCACTCTGGTTTGGATACGCCGGCCAGACAGAAAGCTCCGGACCCAGTTAAACAGTTTACCCTTCACACCACACTTCCGCAGCTTAATGAGGAGCCCATCCTTCCAAACCATATCGTACGCCTTCTCCACATCGAAGAGCACCGCAATAACCTTTTCTTTCTGAGCCCTGGCCAGCTGGATATCAGATTCCAAACACAACACGGAATCCATGGTGTTCCTGCCCCTACGGAAACCACTCTGGTGCGCGGGAAGCAAACCCTGACTCTCCAAGAAGTAATCCAACCGCTCGGTAACCATGCGCTCCATCGTTTTCCCGAGCTGCGACGTCAAGGCAATCGGCCTATAACTTGAAGGGTCAGACGCTGGCCTACCCGGCTTCAGAACCGGCACCACCGTAGACTGTTTGTGGAAGCCACACTCACAGGCATCCCAGTGGGGACCTCCCCCTGGCCGCGGGCAACGCTGCCCCCTCCCCTGTCGCCTAGGACACCAGCAGCACTGGCAGCCCCCACTGCATCCACCTTCACCTGACTACCAGACACCTTCTTGACCGCATCCGCGTAGGATATGCCTTGAGAGGCTCTAACTTTTTGCACCTCAGCAGCCCTCTTGCTGAACACGCATCCCCCGTAGGCAGAGCCAAAAGAAAGATTACCAAGAACCTCCCAACTACAAACACCAGCTAACTCCTTGGACACAAGCGTAAGATCTATTGCACTTTCCGTACCGGTCCCCACATCATAGCGGGTCCCACTCCCATCATTCAGACAAACCAACTCCCTTTGATTGATAAAACCCTCTACCACCTGCCCATACCTATCGGTACCACTACCGCCCCACAAAGCGCTATGCGCATTAAAATCCCCACACCACACGGCCTTTCCCCGAACATCCTTACCGATACTATGTAAGGACTCTAACGTTAACTCACCACACGGATTATAAAGGTTAACCACAGTAACAGCTTCACCACCCAGCCAGACCCTCACCGCCAGAGCCTCCGGCGCTTTACTCACACTGACAACAACGTAATTTAGGTCATCTCGGACAAACACAGCCACACCTCCGCCTCTACCCTGCTCCCTATCATTCCTAACACACACATACCCTTGTATCCCAAAACCCCACCTAGGTCGTAACCAATGGCGGTTGGCATCCAAGTGTTGAAGAGGATGTTCTAACGCGCATTGAACTCATGGGCTTAGAAACACCAAAGTGATGGAAGAAGTACTGCTAAAGGATACAACAACAAAGACATCTCATGACCTCATGGGCTTTGTGACACCTAAGCAATGGAATAAGACCTTTTAAGGGCTGCGACAAAGCGGTTGGTCTCTGACACAACAACTGCCATAAAAAACAACAACGACAACAGTTTGTCGGATGCCAACCGCCATAAAACAACAACAACAACAACAACAACAAAGTCTGTCGGAAGTCAAAGCACTGGAAGAACAACTTTTAGGACTACGACAAAGTCTGGGGAATAAAGTCTGGCGGTAATGCGACACTCGGCTGTCGACTGCCATAAAACAATAACAACAGCAACAACAGTCTAAGGAATAAAGTCTGGCGGTAATGCAACACTCGGATGCCAACCGCCATAAAACAACAACAACAACAACAGTTTGGATATTACGGCAACATAGAGGAACGCCTCGGTCCGTATGACGGGGAAGAAGAAGAGGAAGCGTGACCTGGTCGGTGACGATATGAACAGCGGGGAGGACTCCCCTGGAGCCACTGATCCTGTGCAGCGTAGGGCGTCTTCTTGCTCGTCTATGGAGGGCTCTCTCAGTGAGGAGCAGGGCGGGGGGGTTGCAGATGTCGGGGATGTGAGTTCAGAGTGTAAGGTGTTCATAAAGCTCGCGCAGGATAATGCGTCCTTTAAGGGGTGGGATCCGATGGCGTTGACAAGGAGCCTGACTGTAGCTGTGGGAGTGGTCAAGCATGCGAGTGTCCTTAGGGATGGCTCGCTGCTGGTCGTGTGCAAGGACGTGGCTCAGCAAAGGAAGGCGATTGAAGCTAAGTGTCTGGGGGGGGAAGGACATTCTTGTGTCTGATGCTGTAAGAGGCACGGTCAGGGGAGTTATAGTAGGCGTCCCTATGACGACATCTGTGGATGACATAAAGGAGAATTTGACTGGAGCTAAGGTGGTGGATGCTAGGCGGTTGAAGATGACCCGGGATGGGGTAAGGTGTGACAGCCTGTCGATAATGATTAGATTTGAAGGTGGGATCCTGCCTCGTGTGGTGTGCGTTGGGTACATGCGCTATGGCGTACGCCCATATGTTCTGCCGCCCCTGCGTTGCTTCAAGTGCCAGCGCTTTGGGCATATTGCAGCGGTCTGTAGAGGGAAGCAGAAGTGTGGTAAATGTGCAGGAGACCACGAGTATGGGAAGTGTGACGACGGAGCAAAACTCAAGTGCTGTAACTGTGGGGGAGAGCATAGCTCTGCCTACGGGGGATGCGTGTTCAGCAAGAGGGCTGCTGAGGTGCAAAAAGTTAGAGCCTCTCAAGGCCTATCCTACGCGGATGCGGTCAAGAAGGTGTCTGGTAGTCAGGTGACGGTGGATGCAGTGGGGGCTGCCAGTGCTGCTGGTGTCCTAGGCGACAGGGGAGGGGGCAGCGTTGCCCGCGGCCAGGGGGAGGTCCCCACTGGGATGCCTGTGAGTGTGGCTTCCACGGGCAGAGGCCCTGTGGGTGCGGAGGATGTACTGGTTGTGAAGAGGAAAGATTTCTTCCTCTTTATAGTGGAAGTGATTAACTGTACTGGGCAAACCAAGAAGAGATCCGAAAAGACTAAGATCATCGCTAAGGCTGCAGGGAAGTACTTTGGAGCTGGGGGCCCCGAGTGGACGGAGATAGAGGATGCGCTGCGGGAGGGCGCCCTGCCCCATTCTGGCAGTGGGAGTGGGGGGGCTCCCGATGCGCCGTCAGGTTCCGGGGGCTCATAATGGCGGTGGTTGTCTTGCAATGGAATGCGCGTAGTCTTCGTGCTAATGGCCAGGAATTTAAGCATTTTGTCTCTACCTTGTTGAACAAGCCTCACGTTTAGTGCGTGCAGGAGACTTGGTTACGACCTAGGTGGGGTTTTGGGATACAAGGGTATGTGTGTGTTAGGAATGATAGGGAGCAGGGTAGAGGCGGAGGTGTGGCTGTGTTTGTCCGAGATGACCTAAATTACGTTGTTGTCAGTGTGTGTAAAGCGCCGGAGGCCCTGGCGGTGAGGGTCTGGCTGGGTGGTGAAGCTGTTACTGTGGTTAACCTTTATAATCCGTGTGGTGAGTTAACGTTAGAGTCCTTACATAGTATCGGTAAGGATGTTCGGGGAAAGGCCGTGTGGTGTGGGGATTTTAATGCGCATAGCGCTTTGTGGGGCGGTAGTGGTACCGATAGGTATGGGCAGGTGGTAGAGGGTTTTATCAATCAAAGGGAGTTGGTTTGTCTGAATGATGGGGGTGGGACCCGCTATGATATGGGGACCGGTGCGGAAAGTGCAATAGAGGTGGGGGGTGTTGGAGACTGAGCCGAGGATGAGGAGCAAGAGGATGTTCTAACGCGCTTGGACTTCATGGGCCTAGAAACGCCAAAGTGATGGAAGAAGGACTTCTAAAGGATAAAACGACAAAGACGTCCCATGACCTCATGGGCTTTGTAAAACAACAAAGACGTCCCATGATCTCATGGGCTTTGTACTTCCAAAGCACCGAACGTCAAAGAGGGCGAGGAAGGTGAAGAAGAGTCTCCCTGGAATAAAGCCGGTTGGTCTCTGACACAACAACTATTCTAGTCACAAAAACACATCATGACCTCATGGGCTTTGTAACGCCAAAGCAATGGGAGGAGTACTTTTACGGACTACGACAGAGTCTGAGGACTACGAAACGTCTGAGGAATAAAGTCTGGCGGTAATGCAACACTCGGATGCCAACCGCCATAAAACAACAACAACAACAACAACAACAAAGTCTGAGGGGAAGAAGAACTTCTAAAGGATACAAAAGCAAAGACATCTCATGACCTCATGGGCTTTGAATCACCAACGCAATGGGAAAAGAACTTTTGAGGACTACGACAAACAACAGTCTAACGAATAAAGTCTGAAGAATAAAGTCTAAAGAATAAAGTCTGGTGGTAATGTAACACTTGGACACTAGCTGCCATAAAACACCAAAGAAGAAGAAGAACATATTTTGAATTTTTGGGCTAGAAATGTCTGTTTGCCTATTTGTTTTTACAAACACATTTTCAATCCTCAAAATGGATTTGAGCTTCACAAAAAGTATAATTTGTAGTAAAGTCTGTGATGTTTCTGTAAATAAAAGGAAAAACTAGACCCACTGGATTTGTCATATTTTGTGATATTCTGTGGCTAATCCCAGTTTCTCCAGTGAAATCACATTATGTTCCACTTCACAGCTGCTCGGTTATACATTTTATTATGTTTTTGTTTCCAAACTTTAAGAGAAAGCTCTGCCAGCTGTGAGCTTGAATGAAGTGTGTATTTCAGAGAGTCAGAGGAGCAGCTCCAGAGGGAGAAGAACGAGGAGGCTGAGAAGAACGAGGAGGCTCAGCAGAACGAGGAGGCTCTGTACAATGAGGAGGCTCTGCAGAACGAGGAGGCTCTGTACAATGAGGAGGCTCTGCAGAACGAGGAGGCTCTGCGGCGGCACGAGGAGGCTCAGCAGTATGAGGAGGCTCTGCAGCAGAACGTGGAGGCTCTACTGCATTACGAGGAAGCTCTGCGGCAGCACGAGGAGGCTCAGCGGCTCACCATGTATATTTGATTTGATGAGACATTCATGTGGGTAACTACAAGAAACAACATAGAGAACATTTATTAAATTGAAAGGTCAAAGTTTAGTAACACTAACAGTTTCTTTTGTCATGGCCCTTTTCCCTTGCATTGATTATGTCCATGGCCCAAATACATCGTTCTGAAGTAAAATAAAAACGTTTGTAGCACTTTAAAATCTCTGTCCAGTATTTGCTAGCAACAGGACAATCGGCTGTGATCCGACCTGAACGTCCCAGAGCCCTGGAAACGTACAGGTCCTGCAGAAATGGAAGTTTGCGGCCGATCACCTTCTCAGCAGAGCATACAATGCGCTGCAGTCTCTGTTTGTCCCTGGCTGTGGCTCCAGCGTACCACACAGTGATGGAGGAGGTGAGGATGGACTCTAACCCTAACCCGTGTAGAACTGCACCATCATATCCGCTGTCAGATTAGCTTTCCTCAGCTGCTGCAGGAGTTACATCCTCTGCTGGGCCTTCCCGGTAAGGGAGCTGATGGTGAGCCCCCACTTGAGGTCTAGGGTGATGGTGGTGCCGAGAAAGCGGAGGGAGTCCACAGTGGAGATGGGGGAGTCTAGGATGTTGAGGGGGGGCTTTGACTTTCTTGAAGTCCACGTTCAATGCCCATTTTCTGGGCGTTGAACTCCAGGTTGTTACCGCTACACCAGGACACCAGCCGGTCCACCTCCCTCCTGTAGACAGACTCATCCCCGTCCGAGATGAGCCCAATGAGGGTGGTGTCGTCCGCAAACTTAATTAGTTTTACGATGTGACAGCCCGTCGGTAATGATAAAACTTGAAGGTAAATGCCTGCCTAGTAAGGTGTTCATTGTATACATGTGCTATGGCGTAAGGCCATATGTTCCGCCGCCCCTGCGTTGCTTCAAGTGCCAGCGTGTCCTATAGTGTCCTATTTGGACATACAGCATAGCAGCAGTCTGCAGAAGGAAGCAAAGGTGTGGTAAATGTGCAGGAGATCACGAGTATGGGAAATGTGATGTAGGATCAATACTGAAGTGCTGTAACTGTGGGGAATAACATAGTTCTGCATACAGGGGATGCAAGTTTAGCAAAAGAGCTGTAGCAAAAGAGCTGCTGAGGCGCGGAGAATTAAAAACTCAAGGCACATCCTATGAAGGCAAGAAAGTGTCAAGTAAAGAGGTGAAAGTAGATACAGTGAGTGAAGCCAGTGCTGCTCACAGCCAGAGCAAAGTGAGAGAAGCCAGCGTTGGTTCCCCCAAGTGTGGGGGGTTCCAAGTGTGGGGGTTCCAATATTACTGAGGATACCTTAGTTGTGGATCGAAAGGATCTTGTACTCTTTATGGTGGATGTTATAAAGGATCATTGCTAAAGCTGCAGGAGGATTCCTTGGAACTGATAAAATATAAAACACGCTAAAGTCAGAGGGAGGAAGTCTACTTTTGGAGAATCAGAGTAATCAGAGTAAAGAAATGGAGGTAGGGGCGTCGCTGGTCTCTGTAGTGGCAAAAATCTCTCGACAAGCCAAAGAAGCAAGTTGTCTCATTTCAAAAGTAAACTGTTTAATCTTGTGGCTGAATCAGAAAGAAACTCGTGTGGACTCGGCCATTCTCATGGAAGGCCGAGTCCACGCGTCTGTCTCTTGCCTGCTTCCCAAAATGTGTCTCTCCCAAGTTCTCCCGTCCCACCTCTGTCCCCTTCCTTATATCACAGATGGTCACATGACCACACACACACAGAAGTTCCCGGTCACTGGTCTCTCAGGTACAAAGGAACCAAGGAGCAAATGGGACATCAAAGAAACAGTGGTTTCAGGAAGGAGACAGTACATAACGTTTGCATTAATTCAATTCACAAGCAGGTCTTAGAGGACATAGATGCAAATGGCACAGGCAAAAGGACAACCAGAGAATACAGGGTTTACATTTACATTTTGACTGCCGACACCTTAGAGAACAGGCTCGTCCTGGACACCCGTGGTTCCTTTTATTCGATTGGGAAGGCAGGAAGTTTACCGGCTCTGAAGAACAAAGCAGCTGATTGCTCTGGTGTGAGGGTGTCCAGACATGTAGATGTCAGGCTGTGACTTTGGGCGTCACAAAAATGAATTGAATTGAATTAGAATTGAATCGAAATTGAAAGCAGGCAGAGGGCCAGATTCTTCTTCTTATTTTTTGTGATAAAATGTGAATATATGAGTATATTTCTGTGATGTATTTTATCTGCATAATAGTGATATTTTATCTGCATCATTAGTCTAAGAGAAGAACGGGTGTGTGACAAACTGCATTTGTGAAGGGGTCGTAAAGATGGGCCAAAGGATGTTTACCCTAGGGGGGGTGATAACCCAGAGGAGTCTGGGTAATGTTTACCCAAGGCTTGATCTCTACGGAAAAATACCAAGTGCCTTGATGTGAAGCTGACCAATGAGAAATGTGACCCGCCTATTCCAGAATATCTAATAAAACCAACCAGCATGGGAAAAAACGGTGTGAGACGCAGGAGGATCACGCAGGCTGCGTACAACAGCTTGCGTGATCAGTCCCGGCGTTTTCTCCCAAGCTTGCCATACAAATGTCTGATATTTCTGTGTCGTTTCATATTCTAAGTTGAATTGTGTTCTCGATGTGTTACGGAATAGCATCGGTGTATGTCTGATTCCATGACATTTTCTGGTCCTATCGAGCCGGACGACAAGCAGCCCCTTCGCGGAGATTGACGGGTGAATCGGTGAAGTCTGTGCACAGCTAAAGGAAGTCCACTTTTCCCCGTGGCCGCCCATCGCACCTCAGTCTCCGCGAGGAGAGCGCGTCGTTTCGAAGCAGCAGGAGAACACAGGCGACAAAGAAGGTCAGACAAAAACATTGTGTGTGAAAAAGAGTTAGCCATAAAACGTTTTGTGCATTAGTTTGATATTTCTGAAAAATATTGTTAGCTTTCGAGCATTAGTTTAATATTTCTGAAAAATATTGGTGGCTTTGGAGCATTAGTTTTGATATTTCTGAAAAATATTGGTGGCTTTGGAGTATTAGTTTTGATATTTCTGAAAAATATTGGTGGCTTTGGAGTATTAGTTTTTGATATTTCTGAAAAATATTGGTTAGCTTTCGAGCATTAGTTTAATATTTCTGAAAAATATTGATTGGCGTTAAGCAATTAGTTTAATATTCTGAAAAATATTGGTTGGCTTTGTGTAGATAAGTTTCTCACATAAAGGAATTAAATTGCTCACCATGAGTTAAGTTTCTCACTGAAAGAAAGTTATGAAGCCTTATGCCGAGTTGTTACTGACATAAAGATGAGTGAATGTAAGTAAGTAAGAGAGAACTGTGAATGTGTGAATGAGGATTAATAAGTGATTCACTAACGAGTGTGAGAATCACAATTAATCATACAAGGGTCACAAGGCGTTATTCTGAGAGATCTAAAATTTGCAGTCACGGGTGAATCATTAAACACCACGTTTATGTCCGGAGGAATCTAATAAGGAATTTTCTCTAGAAGCTTGACATTGACCGTGACTGTAAAGCAAGTAGCATTTCTCTCAGACGACCGAGACCACATAATGCCAGAATTATCACCCCAAACTGTAAAAAGACAAAGGAAAAGTCATAAGAGGATTTTGGAGGGAGAATTCCAGTATGCTCAGATGACGTGGCAGAGAGGGGGAGATAAGGGGGGTCAACAAGGCAGGAGAAGAGAAAGCAGTTCAGCGGACGCTCTGAACGAAGGTTAATGAATTAGGAACTAAACCCAGATGGTTTTAAATTTTAGTTATTGAGAGCTCTGTAGAACAAATTTAGGGTTTTTGTTTTGATTGACAACAATCAATTATAAAGATTTTATTAAACTTGATAAGAGATGAAGATGAATTCAGATTTTTATAGATGGCCAATTTTTTGGGGAACGTGATCACAAGACAGGACACTTCCTGTCCCCGACATAGAATACAAAAGTTGTGTTTTTACAGTATTGTGTTTTTTTTGTGTGCACAGAACAAAGCTACGTTTTGTTTTGTTTTATTTTTGGACTTGACGAAAATTATCTTTTTGGACTTAATGCATGACTAGATGAAAGTACAGGACGAAAAGACAGAAGTGTTTTTAAATTTAGAATCAAATACAGGCATGGGCCTGGAAGTGATAATATGGGTAAATGAGTGACTACTGATGTTTTTGGACATAGGAGTAGAACGGGCAGTAAGTAAAGTGATAGTAAAAGTATATCAGTAACTTATTTATTTGTATTATCATGAGGAAATCTCGTATTGCATGTAGACGTAAGTGAGGGAATAAGTTAAATAGTGACGTCCAATGCCCTCCCAGGAAAGACATGAATTAATTATATCATTAACTAGGGCAATTGACGCAGAAGTGGGGAAACATGGGACATACATGTGTTTTATTAACTAACAGGGTGACAACAGGACACCAAGTCATAAAAGATAGTCAGAGATAAGGGGCTATTGACTGGCAAAGAATCTGGAGGACTCAGGATGGAGCAGATGTTGTTATCTTTACGGATCACAGGGACACCAACAGCAACACCTCAGGGGGGGTGACTGATGAGTACTAGGAAAAGTTAACATTAACAGGGAAAGAATTTGACATTCTAAAGGAATTACCTGAAGGATTGTTGAGATTCAATCAAGAATTGAATAGATTTGAATTAGACAATATCATCTAAATTTAGACGCTATAGAAGTGATAACAGGAACTAAACATTATAGGACTCAGGACGGAGGCAAGAGATGGTTAGCCTACAAGAAAGAGAGAAAGTAAAAGCAGGTTACAAGTGAAGGTAAAGAGTAAGTGAAAAGAGAGAAAGAAAAAGCAGGTTTAGAAATTTGGAAATGGGTGTTTCCGCCGTTACAAGAGGAAGACAGAGAGAGACAGAGAGGAAGACGAGAGGAAGATGTGATGACGTGACAAAGAAAAGACAAAGAAAGTAGGCAACAAGGGGAAAAACAGATTGATAAAATGATGTGCCTTATAACCAAGGGGAAGGTTTAGAATAATTTTGATTTTAATACACATATAGACTTGCTAGAACAAACTAATACACAATGTTTGTAAAGCACCACATGAGCAGGTGTGAGAGATTGAGTTTGAAACTCACCTGAAGCACATATAGAAGATTAGCACATATTACATTAGATGGGTGACCTTATACAGGCCACACCAACAGAGGAGATGTGAAATTTGATGTTAATACTCTAAGTTGTGAACTGACCCTTATGGCCAGCTCAACGGGGAATTATTGAGATAATTAGTATTGTTTGATGTATTTGTATTGCACACACACACACACACACACACACACACATACATACATACATACATACATACGCACGCGTGGACACCAGACATTTAGAGTTTGAAACATTTAGAGTTTGAAACCTTTAGAGTTTGAAACATTTGGAGTTTGAAACAAATAGTGGTAAAACAGATAGGTCCGAATCAACAATTACTAAAAAAAAAAAATTGTAAACAAGAAAACTGTTTGAAATACACTGAATTGTCGAAAATACTTTGTTTATCACCGCAGCAGAGAACGTGTTGGAGATGTGGTGTTTACAGAGACGAGCCAAGTGGACGAGCAAAGTGGACGGAGCCACACCGTGTCGTCCTAACCAGGGGAGGACGAGATCATGGGTGCAGCAGACAACACAGCACTAGATCCATAAGCAATCCACAAGACGCAGGACTTTGTTTGTATGAGTTTTGTCCAGAGTCTACGGTAGAGTACGATACTCTGCTACGATGGACGGACACAGGATATAAGATAAGATAAGCCTTTATTCGTCCACACAATGGGAAAATTCCAGGGTTGCAACACAAAATAGGTACAGAAATAAAAGAACAGAGAACTTATAGAAAAGCGCTTATTAAAAAGAAAAAAAAAGAAAAACTCTTATAAAAAAACCCTCATATTTCAATAAGTAAAAAAAATAAAATAATAATAGTAACAAAAGTAACGCTCTTATTTGTAGCAGTTATATGGACAGAGAATACTGCAGCAATATGATTGACATGATGTCGGTGTATTGCACACGAATATGACAGTATTGCGTATTGATTATGTCAGTATTGCGTATGATTATGTCAGTATTGCTCATGGGTATGACAGTTACACATGTTCAGGGCTAACAGTGATTCTTGTAAAGTCTGACAGCAGCAGAAGGAAAGACCTGTGAAATGTCTCCTTCACACAGTCTCCACTGGAGTGGCCCTGCCACTCCAAAAGACCTGAGTCTCCTCAGGAGGTAGAGACGACTTGAACACTTGATGTGAGTCGGATGTAACTGCAGTGCTTGTCTTTGTCCAACAGAGGGAGATGTCTTCTCACGGTGCTTCAGTTTATGAGCATTACAACTTCAGATCACAGTTGATCTACAGAGCAAAACATTTAGTCTATTGTTAAATATTGTTAAATAGGTATTTGGAACGGAAACAATTTGTATTTGACTTAACAAAATACATTTCTCAAGATCTTAAAAACCTTTAAATGTACTAACTAACATTCCCATGTCTGTGTAGTTATCTGTATGTGGCAAAGTGAACTGGCCCGTTCACTATTTTGTGCACTGTTTACATACACAAATGATCAACAACGCCACCTGAGGTTCTGGCTCAGGACCAATCTAAGGCACGTTCGTTGTTGGAATGACAGAGGCAAGGTTTAAGTTAATGCAAATGTATTAATGCAATCAATGATGTTTTCATAGTCCGTTGTTTTCACAGTCCTTTCAGTTGTAACATAAGAGTTCACAAAAGTGTTCACAAAAAGGCAAGACAGGGTCTTCTCCGGGCACCTGAAACGGGATGGCTGCGTTCAGTGAGGCTTAACGCCGCGTAGCCGCCCGGCAAACAGCACGCCGTACATCCCGGAGGTCGCACACCACTTTTTTTTGGTAGGGTAACAGTGACAGCTGTGGTTTGAGGTCGCAGTGTGGTCTGCGGGAGAGGCACGGGGATGCGGGGTGCCGAAGGAGTGCGCAAGAAGACCGCTAGCATAGCGGTATACTGACACACAGGAGGGGGCGTATCTGACTCTGTCCCAATTGACGCGCCAAAACAGCAGAGAATTATGGGATTTGTAGTATAAGCGGTGAATGCGGTGTTACAGCGCTGCCGTTGTATAATACTGGCGGGCCAGCTCTAATATTAATTTGAAATTGCCTCGCGGGCCAAATATAATTACACTGCAGGCCAAATTTGGCCCGCGGGCCAGAGTTTGACACCTATGCACTAAACGCTGAACGCCACTGGATTCCTGACGTTCAAAACTCTGCCTGCTGTGAGTTTAAATGAAGTGTGTATTTCAGAGAGTCAGAGGAGCAACTCCAGAGGGAGAAGAACGAGGAGGCTCAACAGCAGAACGAGGAGGCTCGGCAGAACGAGGAGGCTCGGCAGAACGAGGAGGCTCAGCAGAACGAGGAGGCTCTGCAGCAGAACGAGGAGGCTCTGCAGCAGAACGAGGAGGCTCTGCAGCAGAACGAGGAGGCTCTGCAGCAGAACGAGGAGGCTCTGCAGCAGAACGAGGAGGCTCTGCAGCAGAACGAGGAGGCTTTGCAGAACGAGGAGGCTTTGCAGCAGAACGAGGAGGCTCAGCAGCAGAACGAGGAGGCTCCTGCAGAACGAGGAGGCTTTGCAGCAGAACGAGGAGGCTCTGCAGCAGAACGAGGTGGCTCTGCAGCAGAACGAGGTGGCTCTGCAGCAGAACGAGGAGGCTCTGCAGCAGAACGAGGTGGCTCTGCAGCAGAACGAGGAGGCTCTGCAGCAGAACGAGGAGGCTCAGCAGAACGAGGAGGCTCTGCAGAACGAGGAGGCTTTGCAGCAGAACGAGGAGGCTCAGCAGCAGAACGAGGAGGCTCTGCAGAACGAGGAGGCTTTGCAGCAGAACGAGGAGGCTCTGCAGCAGAACGAGGAGGCTCTGCAGAACGAGGAGGCTTTGCAGCAGAACGAGGAGGCTCAGCAGCAGAACGAGGAGGCTCCTGCAGAACGAGGAGGCTTTGCAGCAGAACGAGGAGGCTCTGCAGCAGAACGAGGTGGCTCTGCAGCAGAACGAGGTGGCTCTGCAGCAGAACGAGGAGGCTCTGCAGCAGAACGAGGTGGCTCTGCAGCAGAACGAGGAGGCTCTGCAGCAGAACGAGGAGGCTCAGCAGAACGAGGAGGCTCTGCAGAACGAGGAGGCTTTGCAGCAGAACGAGGAGGCTCAGCAGCAGAACGAGGAGGCTCTGCAGAACGAGGAGGCTTTGCAGCAGAACGAGGAGGCTCTGCAGCAGAACGAGGTGGCTCTGCAGCAGAACGAGGTGGCTCTGCAGCAGAACGAGGAGGCTCTGTAGCAGAACGAGGAGGCTCTGCAGCAGAACGAGGAGGCTCTGCAGCAGAACGAGGAGGCTCTGCAGCAGAACGAGGAGGCTCTGCAACAGAATGAGGAGGCTCTGCAGCAGAACAAGGAGGCTCAGCAGTACGAGGAGGCGCTGCAGGAGGCCGAGCAGGCTCTGCGGCAGAACGGGGAGGCTCTGCGGCAGAACGAGGAGGCTCTACGGCAGAACGAGGGGGCTCTGCGGCAGAACAAGGAGCCTTTGCAGGAAGTCAGGGAGGCTCTGCAGAAGGCCAGGGAGGCTGTGCAGGAGGCCGTGAAGGCTCGGCAGCAGGCTCATCAGGCTCTGCAAGCTCTGCAAAAGGCCGAGGAGGAGGCTCAGCAAAAGGCCGAGGAGGAGGCTCAGCAAAAGGCCGAGGAGGAGGCTCAGCAAAAGGCCGAGGAGGAGGCTCAGCAAAAGGCCGAGGAGGAGGCTCAGCAGAAGGCCGAGGAGGAGGCTCAGCAGAAGGCCGAGGAGGAGGTTCTGCACAAAGCTGAGGAGGTTCTGCAGAAGGCCGAGGTGGAGACTCTGGAGGCTATGGCTAGAATAGCCTCGGTCTTCTGGCCTTCTGAAGAAGGTGATATGTGTCGAATAACAGGGTTGCTATAAAAAATAAAGAACTACAAGCACTAACAGTGACTGCTTCTTTTGGTTGGTCTTTTGGTTCCCAGAGAGTCTGATTTTTCACCATTCCTGTAACTATAATATGCTGTCTAAATTTAACTATAATATCCTGTCTAAATTTCTATGGATTTGGAGGAAAGACAAAAACCCACTGTGGAGGTTCAATGCCAGCCCACACTGGGGGAATTTCTTCGCCCATCCTTTGGGATGCTTCCAAAGTAGTCTTGAGAGGACTAATTATAGCCATAGCCTCCGTAAAAAGAAACACAGGGAGAAAAAGCTAAAGATCTGCAAGAAAAAAAGAGATATCCTGAAACGCTACAAGAAATTAAAAAGAAAAGAGGAGAAATGAATGATCTGACTTCGTAGGAAATAGTTAAGAAAATGTTCTTTGCCAAATAAACATCTTCAATCTTCAAATTCCAGGCGATAAAGAAGACGATAAACTTACTGGACAACTTCAATTTGCCTGTTATGTCAGAAGAACTAAATAAAATATTCAGAGCTGAAAAAACAATATAATAATGAGCAATAAATCTCCAGGAGCGATCGGTGCACCTTAGAGTGGTATAAAGTTTTAAGAGACACACTTAGTCCTTTCCTTTTGGCAACGTAAAGGTTGAATGGACGATTTTTTTGGCCCAAATCTGAGTCTTATTTCCTCGTGGCGTGGACTGCCGATTAGTCCTGCCACGTATCAATCATAAAACGCACCTATCGCTCACCTGCAGCCTCGTGCGGCTCGTCCCCACGTTTCCGCGTGTCTAAGTGCATTGATCTATCATAATATAGTTCCCTCAGTGTACTGGACAAAATGAAGACGGAGAAAGACAGTTCGAGCTGACGCAGAAGAAGACGGAAATCTACGGGAGACGAGAGATGCGATCCGTCGCACTAATAAACAAACACACGTGTGTGTTGTATCAGTCCGCACGGGGGAGTGCGCATGCGCACTTCCACCTGCGTTCTCAAATCGCCGAAAAATCGTCCATTGCGCCTTTAAGAAAATCTCAGCTTAAGAAAACTCAGACCCTCCTAGTTGGAAAGAGGCCGTCATATCCCTGACACCAAAGGAAGGGAACGACCGATTGGAATGTGCCTCACATAGACCTATTTCTATTCTGAATGTGGACTATCGTTTGAACACCTCAATTATGTCAAAGAGAATGGAACAAATACCCCCGAACTTAATCCACAATGAGGATTAAGTTCAGGACTCGAACAGGATTCATTACCAAACAACAAACACAAGACCACATAAGACGATCTTTATACATAATGAATCATATACAAAAACAACAAAACAAAGCAGAAATAATTAGTTTGGACGCTGAGAAGTCTTTTTATTCTGTGAGCTGGCTATATTTATTTAATGTACTGAGTAAATTTCAAATCGGCAATTCAATCATAAAATATATTGGGGCTCTTTACAATGGTCCAACATCAAGACTTAAAATCAATGGTCATCTGACAAGTCCACCGACTGGTCTCCCCTCCAGCTTCCTTTGTATTTGGAACCATTGGCCCAATTTATTAGAAAATCAAAAACGATTCACAGTGTTACAATTGATGAGACGGAACATAAAATTGCCTGTTACAAAGATCATGTTCTATTGTATTTGACCAAACCAGACATTCCATACCTAATGTGATGCATTTTCTCCAAAAGATTGGTCCAATGTCTGGATACAATAAAGGATTATCTTATCTTACTTAATTAATGTACAAAAAACTGAAATCATCTCATTCTGGCATCCCCTTTGACCTTTAGAAAGACCTACCCATGTAAATGGCAAACGGTATAGAGGTCATTCACGTGATGTCACACGACCTCCCCCCACGCTCCCCCCACGCTCCCCCCACGCTCCTCCAGGCCGTTTTGGCCATGTTGTCCGTCCCCAGTGCGTGTCTACCTATACAAGCCCATTCTAAACCGCAGTCTATCTGCTTCGATTTACGACGAAACACGGTTCAAAGAGGCCCAAAACCTCACTAATGATATCGCACGCTTTACTATAATCAAAATGGTGAAGGTTTATGTGGCAGTTGAGTGCTGCAACCGGGAGGATAAAGAAGATAAAAGTTCTATCCGATACCGAGAAACTCGGAAATAAGAGCGCGATGGACATATATATAATATATATATATATATATATATATATATATATAAATAAATTATAAATATATAATTTACTATTATAAATAATAGTAAATTATATATATATATATATATATATATATATATATATAATTTACCTTTGAGATCACTTTCCGCGCTCTATCAGTGCAAAGGAACGCAACTCTGGACGGACAAGGGGCGGTAATGTATGACAAGGGGGTGGCAACGTATGCGATCATGTGGTTTTGTGACGTCGGTGAATGAGCTCTATAGCTTAGATATTAGGTGTGGTCCTCCATAGAGACCTATCAACAATTCCTCTTTTTACTAATCTAAAAAAGACCTCAAAAATTGACTTATGTCTAAGTCAAAGGATTGAAACTATAAAAAATAATGTTTTGCCCAGATTTGATGAGTGGAATAATAATAAGGAAATATAGCCGCAAGCGGCAATGATCGGCCCTCGCCACGCCGCCGCCACACCGCCGCCACGCCGGCAAGAGGAGGGACAATTGGGGCGCTAACGCGCCCCAATTGTCCTTTTATTACGCCTACTGCTGAATCTGTGATGCTGTCACATCTTCTCCCCTTTGTTTTACCATCAAAAAGCTATTTTATTTTGAATTCTTGGCAAAATGTGCGGCTTTGCCGCACAGACACCGTGACTCTTTGAATGAAAATGTGGATAACTTTTGATGGTTCACCCCTGAAGATGAGTCTCACCAAATTTCAGGTTAATAGGGCTGACGCCCTGGGAGGAGTTTGTGAAAGTCTAAAGTGTAAACATGTTCTGGCGATTTCCCCATTGGAATAACATGAAAGGTTTCGGTCATCGTTACGGCAACGCCATAACAATTATGACATGGGTCTCATTGACTTTTTTGATGGGGATGCTAAAATTGAGTTGTGTGTCAAATTTCATATAATTTCGCAAAACTAAACATTTAACCTCCATATAAAATCTGTAGGGGGCGCTGTGGCGCCAAATGAATTTATTTCACTTCAAGTAGGTTTAGGGCAAAGAGTTTAACAACTGATTCTAATTTGACGCAATTCGGACTTTATCTGCGCAAACGGCAGAAATTTTAAATATGGGAGATTTCTGAAATTCTAGCTACAGTTTGCGGCTTCGCCGCACAGAGACCGTGAGAGGTATCAATGTAATTTGGATAACTTTTGATGTCCCACTCCTCAGTAGCATTTTCACCAAATTTCAGCTTTTTAGGGCCAACGCCCTGGGAGGAGTTCGTAAAAGTACGACGTTTGGAAAAACTCCGAAGTCATGTTTAGCCATTTTTGAAGCAATATGGCCGACATTTGGTTGGGCGGACGGCGTTGCCGTAATAATATTTTTTACTTCTCTTGTCACCATCTACCTCTGCGCCAAATTTCATGATTCTACGATCAGATTTTTTTTGGGTCATTTCCCATCTCTCAATGCATTTTTGGTACATTTGGGCGCGCTGACGCGCCAATTTTTTTATTTTAGAAAAGGGAAATAGCCAGAATGTAGAGAGGCACGATTTTTAGAGGTGTGAACATTTTTGTGACTTTTCGTCAATGTTCACTGGGTGAAAAATAGGGGGGTTGGTCCCGAGAAGAAGAAGAAGAAGAAGAAGAAGAAGAAGAAGAAAGAATGATATTCCGATGACGACCGCTTCGCGGTCGTCATCTCAATGTAAAGTGCTCGTTTATTGCGCACTTTTGCACGGGCTTCGCCCGTTTACAACGGTAATGTTCCATTTTCCTACTACTAATTAGTATGCACGGGGCGTGCATGAGTGAAGGAGTGCGTTAGTGAGTGTTTGGAAGTGGGCGAGCGCTTCGCGCTCGATTTCGTGCGCACTACGTGCGCACTTTCGCAGCCGTGCTTCGCACGGCCTTACGAGATTAATAGGCCTCTCGCCAGCTTGTGGCGCTCGGGCCTAATAATCTCAATATTTGTATGGGAAGGCAGGCATCCGATTTAAAACGACAATTATCAAAAGAAAAAGCAGGCTGAGTATTGCCATGTCTGAACATTCACTTTATTTCAGCTCAGATCAGAGCGTTGCTGGCGTGATCCAGAATACGGAGCTCAATGGAAAAATGTTGAGAGTAATGTTGTGCCGGGGGTTCCTGTGCAAGCCCTACTGGCAGAGGACCAAATTGAGCCATTTGGGGGAAGTGAATAATCCCTGGATAAAATCTGTGCTTACAACATGGAAAGAGTTAATCAAAACACACAACCTAAACAAAGATGTTAAAATCTGAAAAACTGGATGGCTTATGACCAATGTTTTGAACCCAATAGCACAGATTTGAGATTTTAAGGCCATGTACACACGAGGCCGAGTATCTGATAAAACGCATATATTTTTCTACGATTTCACCATCCACACATAACCGCAGGATTATGTCTTTTAAAACGGTGCAAACAAAATTTTGGTAAGCTCCGGTCTGGTGTTGGGTTGCTCTCGTTGGATAGATTGGGTCTAACTTTAAGGCAAACACTGCCAACTACTGGTCTGGCATGCTAATGACCGCTCTCAAGAGTGCAATTATACAGGTTTGTGTGGATGGACATGTTTAAAACGATTATGTGTGTACGCAATACTTTTTATAAAGCGATGGGCAGCTGAAGCCGGCGGATATGCGTTCATAAATATACAAGGCTAGGTGTGTGCATGGCCTAAGTCTAGATAATAAAAGATAGAAAAACTCAGATTGTAAAAGATGATCACATGAAAGATTTTGTGTTGAAAGAATCCTTTGGCTGGAGAAACAAGACTTTTTATAGGTATTTACAAATAAGAAAAGCAACAATCATTGTAATCCTCTGACTGAATTGTTTGTTAAAGCTTATAATAATATCAAAATTATATAAAAGTATTGATGATTAAGGCTTCTACCGATTATATTAAAAAATAAGTGGGAAAGAGAGGGTAAAAAACGAGAGCATTGTAAAGAAATGGCTGACACAAACCTCCCCCACGACTAAGGGCTGGACTGACATCGAGACGGACATCAGGCAAAAAAAATACATTTGGAAATTGAAAAATTCAACAGACTTTGGACAAAATGGGAGAGTTCTTTGATTCATTTGTGCCATGATTTGGTTTTCTATTGATTTTCACTCTTTTATTTTCACACTTTTGTTCACACACGCACAAACACACACACACACACACACGCACACACACACACACACATACACACACACGCACAAACACACACACACACACACACATACACACACACACACACTTCCTACTTTCCTCGTTTTCTTCCCAAACTGCCACGTGACCAATGTAAAAATCTGATACTCTTTCGCCACAGGGACAATCTCACCAAACAACATCAAATTAACAGGATGGACTTTAACCGTGTTTTAGTTTGGCGAGCGGCCCGAGTTTGTGTGCGGGTCCGACACAGACACACACTTTTACCCCACAGTGTTTATCTTTGGACGACGTTTGGAACCCGATCTCCTCCTCCTTGAGCTCCGTCCACGTCACAGCGGCTCACTCCGCCCGACAGCTGCCCTTTAAGCCCTCGTAATGCCGTCTGCTCCGGCTGACGGCTCTTTCATGTCGCTGCTTGGCCTCTCTTGACTACACGGCTCTGAAGCGGCCCTCACACATGCTGGGTGCGTGTGTGTGTGGGTGCGTGGGTGGGTGCTCGCGGGGGGCCTTTGGGTGCAGGAGCTGTCCGTACCTGCATGGAGGTGCTCAGGCTAATCCCTCCAGCTCCGGCCGAGAATGTGGCGAGCAAACAAGGAGCACCTGCGAGGGACGGACACACACGCAGAGACCGGAGCGTGTTCAGGAACATGCTTAAAATGTGTGATTCGGGACCATTCTTTTTCCTGCACACACTGTTATTGTGATTATTATTGTGATATTTTAATGATTCATTATTGTTAGTCATTAAGTCTGGTTTTAGTCAATGAAAATGCCGTGGTAAATGTAGATGTTTGAATACATTATAGTTTTAGTCAAATGGAAAAGAGATGTTTTATTTTCTTGGGTTTGTTTCTTGGTTGAGGTTTTGGGACTAGAACGGTAAAGTGTAAAACACATACTTTAAAGATGTATAACTACAGTAGGTGGAGGTAAATGCACCTTTTCACTTGGCTGCAAACCGCCATTAAAAGTAACACAACCACAACAACAACTTGTCTTTTTTATTCATTTATGTTTAGCTTTTATTATCTAAAAATAGCTACTTTTGGTCATAGTTTTAGTCAATGAAATGCATGTACATTTTGAATACATTTGAGAACCACTGGTCTAACTTCTAAACTTGTGACCGGCTTCACGAAATGTAAGTTATTGATCTCCAACTATAGGTTTATGTTCTACTTTCACAAATGATGATTACATTTTAATGACATACATGGTTTTAATGGCCATTTGTGTTTTCCTGCCATTTAAATTCCCCTGATCCAATAAATGTATGTTGAATTGGTGAAAAAAAAATGAAAACATAAAAAAATGAAACAAAAAATTTATCACAAGGGATTTCCCCCCCCCCCCTTTTTTTCAATGTAGTGATCAATAACTTTTAAACAGAATAAAGAGTAGATGGGACATTTTGTTACATTAGACTTAAACCTTTTGAGAGTTGAAATTGTTTTTATTTTTTGTTCACGCTAATAAACAGTTATTGCATCTAGATCTAAAAGCATATAAATTATCCTCAGCAGTTTAAATGAACACAATCCTGGGCAGTGGCTTCAATCGCTCAATAAATTTGTAATTGCAACGACTATTTTCACCCACAAGAGAGAAACAAACACCGCACATTGTCTGTAAAGCTTATTTTCCACTGCTTCAGCCTTTAAATATGTAAGATTGTGCCCCAACATTCACTCTTGAGATTCATTATGCATTTTTTGACGTCACATTTAAGGGCCACAGGTTTAAGTAAAAATAATGTTACTTCAAAACATTATTACTCAAGTGTGTTGAAATTTGTTTAGTGTCTTCCTTGTCTTTTGTGTCCAGTGTTGGGAGGTAACGAAATAAAAGAAACAAATATTCAGAGTACTAATGCAGAAAATAAACCTAACATCAGAGAAATACATACACTATAATAAACTGCAACTCCATGTACAAGTATTCCAGGATACAGTTCTCACAAAACATGTTACTAAATACACTTTCTGTAGACACATTTTGAAAGTGTTTTTCTATTCACAGTTTGTTTCACTGAGTCGTATTTTTAAGAGTTCAAATCTGGTCCGAACATCGTCACCACCAGAATTCAATCGCCCTCAAATCCATGGCACAGAAGCTATTGTTTTCAGCCACATTTAATACACCGGTTGTTCAAAAGAGACAGGTTTATATCGGACTGTGGTGGCAAAACAATATCGAGACACTTCTGCCGTCTTGATATATTCTGAATGAAATCCTGCACTCACTATTTTTGTTTCTTACTAAAATTGAAGCGTAACTGTTAAAACAACAGTACTCGATCAATAATACACCTCTATCACGATCGATACAGAAAAAGGAATGTAATGTGTGACGTTTTCTGGACTTAAAACCAGGAGATGTCCAGATCTTTGAGACAATTGAAGCCAAACATTTTTACGAGGCTCGGGAGAAGGAGCAGACGACCTCGTGAACAGGTTTATTGAAGCTAAACATAACTCCGGGTGTATTTTTACAACATGATTAAAGCAGAGAAAAAGTACAACGTGTGTACTTGTATTGCCATGTGTACTTTCACTTGAATCTCGCACGTGACAGTGTTTGAAGTCCAGATGCTGCGATTACATAAGTGACTGTGGGGATTACCCGGCGGGTCACATGACACAGGGTTCAACGGCAGTCACATGACCTTTTGAGTGACTGCGTAATACTTCAAACAGTCACTATTTGGTCCTGTGTTTCTTTATTATTATCATAGAAATAAGTTTTTGGGACCGTTTCAAGAGTCGCATTTCTTGTTCAATTTCCGTCATTCAAGGTTTTTTTTGTTGATATTTTTTGTGCGATTCCTGCTGTTGCTTTTGATATTCCGCGGCCTCGTAGTTTTTCTTCTTTGGTGTTTTATGGTGGTCGGTATCCAAGTGTCACATTACCGCCATCTACTGTAGATGTACGTCTTAGACTTTTTCAGGATTCGTCGTCAAAGTTGCAATTTTTTTCCTATCTTTTACAGTGGCGGAATGTAGTAGTAGTAGTTAGGAACTGGAACTTCTAGTACTTGTAGCGTATGCAGCGTTTTTGTCATTTAGTGATCATATAGAATTCATTTTGGTGTTTGTCGGTCTGGTAGTTTTTCAGAATGACAAGTTTAAAAGTTTCCCTGTTAGTTTACACTGCAGAGTTTGTCAGTTAGTCTTCGGAGATCTCACGGTGAAACCCAAACAGTGGGCTGCCAACCGCCATTAAAACAAGTATTTTGATTTAAAAAATTTGCTCTCTGGTTGCGGTTTGTTTATTGTGTTTTATATTTAATAGTTCGAATTTAAGAAAGAAAGAAAATAAAAATAAATAAAAAAGTAATAAAGTAAAAAGAAATTAAAATATAATAATTTAAAAATAAAATAAAATAAATAAAAAAATCTAAAGAAAATGAAAGAAAAAAGAAAAAAAAAAAAGAAAAGAAAAAAAAAAAGAGTAGAGTGTAGGCCCATAGCCAGGCCACCAGGGGGCGTCCGTGCTCCGCGCTCGGCAGCAGCCCGTGTCCGCTCCGCGCGCACTGTAGGACGGTCCACACAGAGCAGAGATGTGGCGCAGCTCCCCGGGACTCTGCGCTCCTCTCCCCCGTCTACCGCCGCCACTTCTGCCGCGAGGATCCGCCGCCGCCGCCGCACGCCACCGGGGCTCGGGCTTCACGTCGCTGAGGATTACGCGGTCCAGATGCGCCGCGTGATGCGCCGCGGAGAGCTTCGTTGCGGGGGAATCTTGATGCTTTGGCTCGGTCTGGTCAGAGCTAGTTGCTAGTGCTGGTGCTAGCGACGGTGCTGGCGGCTACCGCGAAGATGCTCCGGTGGATACGGCAGCAGCTGGTGAGAAAGAAACTACTAAAGACGCGTGGAGATGAGCGCGTTTAGCACGGTTTATGCGCAAAAACAACCAACAGTTTAAACTAAGACTTGTAAGTTTGGGACGTGACTTAAACCAGACTAAAACCAGGTCCAAACCAGGAAAAGACCGAACCAGAGTTGCTGTCACAGTGTCAGTAAAAGATGTCTCAGATCATTTAGGCACGTTTTAAGTTAATTTAAACACAAAAAACACGACTGAAACTGACTATGATTCAATCCAGACTTGAGTCAACAGTCTAAACTTGGACTAAGTTATGAAAGTGTTGTACATTTAAACTAAAACCAGGTCTAAATCGGGATTTATTCATGACCAAAGCTGAATTTTACCACGAAAAATGAGATAAAACAGACTTAAATAATGCTACAGCTTAAAGTTCTTGTATAATCCTGACTTTGTTTTACTATTACCAAGTTCGAATAGTTGTTGAAAGCGGAGTGTTTAGTAAAATTGTCTAAAATAGGACTAAAACCAGGTGTAATTCCGCATTAAAGCGCGGACGAACCAGGATTAAACTAAAATCACACCATAAATCTTAACATTTTTGACCAAACGTGACAGATAAGAACACAAAAACAGTTAGATTCTCAAAGTTGTTTGCGTGGCATTGTCTTCTACTCCTCGAAAACGATTAAAAGAAGGACTAAAACCAACGACGCTAAATGAGACGTAAAACATAAATAAAGCTTCAAGCATCAAATGTGTCGTGGTCCTGGCCACTTCTACCTGTGCCAAACAAAAATAATATTAATGACACAGTTTAGTTCTGTAATATAATAAAGCTTTGTCAACGTTGCGTGGGTGAAAAGGGCGAAGAAAGCTAGCTTCTGTGTTAAGTTGGTGTGTTTGTTTAGCTTCTGACAGCCAGGTGTGACACGTTAGCCACCTTCACGGCTAAAGCTAGCTCCGGTCCTGTTTAGCCCGGACCTTTTAAACTACTTTAATTAGTAAATAGTTTCATTAAAGTCTTACAGATAAAGCGTTTTCACAAGTTAGCCGGACACTAATGGTTCTCAACAGGGTGAAAATGTTCCGAAGTAACTTAAATCGTGTAAAGTTTTAGCTCGGATGCTAATATGCTAGCTTGAATGTGTCAGGTAGTTTCAACACATCTGGAGTTTGTCATTTAAAAAGTTTAACTGTTTTCTAATCATTGGCTCAGATAAATTATTTATTATGTGGAGGAAACATTAAAAATAAATGATTAACATCTAGATGGAGGACAAATATGATCACATAATAATGTCACAATTGTTTTAATAAGGGTCTGTTTGTAGCTTAGCATAACATGCAAGATACAGTTTTTTAATTTCACTTTTGTATTCAATTCTTTTTTATGTCATTTGTCAAAAGAAAACTATTCTAAAGATTTGTTTCTCTAAAAGCATCCTTCACTTCAAGCTTGAATCTAATTTGACTAAAGTTAAATGCAATAAAATAAAAGGTACATTACATTGATGATGTTGGCAATGTCTAGCTAAAAAAATAAAGAAAATCAGGCATGCACAATATGACAAACATTTAATTTTGTTTTATTCAAATTTTTGTCGGTGAAATAAACACTCAAAATAAACAAGATGTAGATACTTTAATACTGTATAAGTCAGTGTTGTCAAATACAAAATGCCTAAAGTCAACATGGACTAAATTAAATGTTTATGATTATGTCAACAATTAAAACTGAATTTTCTTAAAGGCGCAATGGACGATTTGCGAACGCAGGCGGAAGTGCGCATGCCACTCCCCCGTGCGGACTGATACAACACACATGCACGTTTGTTTATTAGCGCGACGGATCGCATCGCGTCTCTCGTCTCCAGTAAATTTCCGTCTCTTCTGCGTCAGCTCGAACAGTCTTCTCCATCCTAATTTTGTCCCGTACACTGAGGGAACTATATTATGATAGAACAATGCGCTTAGACACGCGGAACCGTGCTGCTCTCGGGGGACGAGCCGCACGCGGCTGCAGGTGAGCGGTAGGTGCGTTTTATGATTGATACGTGGCAGGACTAATCGACAGTCCACGCCACGAGGAAATAAGACTCAAATGTGCGCCAAAAAAATCGTCCATTCAACCTTTAATCTGTGAAGTAAAACAATTTGCAAATCTGTCGTCAGAATTAAAGTGCATAAACAATACATTTCACTAAAACATACTGCACATTATTACATTTAAGATTTGACTACCTTTTTGCCTATTTTTTTTTTTTAAGTTTATAATTGTACTTCCTGGTTGGAGGTAATGCAGTAATCGTTACCTAGCAACCAAACTGTAAACAAGGGCCAAAATCCATACAAACAGTTATGATCTGACAAAGAATAATACCATATAACACCTTTTATTCTGTTGAACGATGGTTTAAACAGTCAGAAAATGTATCGGCTGCGTGTGAATCGTTCCCCCATTTTTCATGGACTGTCGCTTTTTGATATCACAGGGATTCCGCTTGGCTCTGCTTCCGGCTTTTACGCTACAATTTTTTGTCACAAACAACCGCTCGACCGAAAACTGAAAAGCAAAACGATGATACACATTCACTGCGGAGACGATCCCACCAAACGAAGTCATGATTAGGCTGAGCAAAAAATATGTCTGTTTGCCGTAACCCGACCGACCCGGTAAAAAAATAGCCGACTATTTTTTTTGTCGTACATCTCGCCGACAAAAGCGCTGTGTTAAATAATTTTGTATAACTGGACATACTTGTCAACTTATCTATCATCCCAGGGGGGAGATAACGCATCGCACAACGCATATATGCTTCTGTATTGAACAGACCATGCAGGAGTGAACCTGTATTAATTTTTCTTTGTTGGTTTGTCACTGTCTGGTTGGGTCGGGTTACAGCAAACATTCAATTTATTTGGGGCAGCCTTTGAAAAAAGCCGGAACGCATCATGTGCACTTTAAGTTCATGTCACGCAGATCTGACAGTTCCGATTCGACACCAGGAGGGACGGACACGTTGTTGTTTTGGGATGTTGTTGTTTTTGCATGTATTGGGATGTTGTTGTTGTTTTTTGCATATATCGGGATGTTGTAGTATGTATTGCATGTATTGTGTTGGGGAAAGCCTGTCTCGGGTTTACCTCGTCCCACAGTGACCGGCGTAACACAATCCTCAGCTCATTGTGACTCAGTTTGTTTGCATACAGTGACGTCGTCTCAGGCCGAGGATTGGCAAAGGAACTGGTTTTAGACGGAGAATGGAAACCACACAGGAGTTAAGCAGGACGATGCCGTGATTGTCTTTTTTCCCCCGCCTCGTCTTGATCGATCCCAATTTCTGATTTGATTTTGTCTTATTAAAAACAGATAAAAATGCATACATTTCCTGAGCATGAGCAGGACCGACTCACGAAAATCAAATGTAATAATGGCAAAGTCTGAACTCTGCTTCAAACCATATGCTTTTTTGACAGAATATTAACTGTGGATCTCTTGATTACAAAGACCAACGCCGATAAGGACAGTAAACCTTTAGTCGATTTGATAAATGTCAAGATTAACCGTTTTTTCACAAATATTTGATGCCGTGAACCTGCCTAACTTTCTCTTTGTCGCACTAATAACTGATATAATACTTAAAAGTGCTCGGAGTGAGGTGTTTAATCATAAAATCCTCAATATTCCCCCAATAATCATTACTCTAAAATTGTAAATCCCTATCGATTAATCGGTTGATGTTTTTGTCAACCAAGATTTTTACAGATATTAGTCAACTTAATTATTTTATTTTGAGGATTTATTCATTTGGGATGACAACGACAGAAAAGAACACGTGAGCTATCTGAAGATCTGGGAGTTTATTCTGCGTTTTTTAAAGTAGTAAATACACAGTTTCCTTGTACTTTTCTGTATAAATCGTTGTTTTGCTGTTGTGGTCTTTTGCTGTGTGGGCCGTGGTCAGATCATAAAGATACTGAAAGGGGCGTGTCATTAGTCGACCAACAATGTCATTAGTCGACCACAGCCCTAAAGCTAAAGTAGATATGGTTCAATGGTTGAAAATTAAGTGTTTTGCTGTTGTTTTGGCGTCAGTAATTGTAAATAATCATTAAATTGCGACACTAAAATGGTAAAACATCCTTTTTCTTAGGTTAATCATTCCAGAATTTTTTATATTTTTGTTTACCATTTTGATAAAGTCTGTTTAAACTTGTTTTAGGTGGATTTTTCCTAAAACGCCTGACTAAAATGTCTCCCAACTGGAGCACAGAAGTCTGGACTCTTTGTGAAGCTGGGACTCAGAAGCTGATATACTTAAATTAAAAGAGGAAACTAGCTCTGCCCAGGGTGAAAATTAGATATAAAATCCCATCTAGATTTTCTTTGGTAAATATAAGGAGTAAAAAGCTGCTGGTGGAGAGCGGTCTGATTGACACTTTGGCTTTTGTTGAGTTTTGACAAGTCAAACACGCACAAAAATGAGCTTTAGGTCATTGTTGTAAAATGAAAAGTTTAGGCTTTAATGCTCATATAACACCTTTTCTTGTGATTTTTCTTTTCTTTCTGGGTTTGGAAATGAACTGACCCTGATTCTTCCCAGAATGGCGGATACGACTAAAAATAAGTGGGTTTTCGTAGCTTTCTTTTTATATTTTGTCTTCCCAGGTGCTTGAAAGTTAGTTTTCGATCTGATAAATGGAATAATATAGAACATTTCAACTGTCTGCACAGGTTAAATATGGAGGAGTTTTAACCTTTTGAGAGATGGATCATGTGAGGAACAGCCACTAGAACAGAAAAAGCAAACAAATGTGTCTATCACTGATTAGTCACTGTGTTCTCAGAAGTCTGTGTCCTCTGAAGTGTCTCAAGAAGAGAAAGGTCAACAGCGCAGTAATTAAAATGTTCTGTGAAGTTGTACAAAGTTTTCTTCAGGATTGGCCCTGGCCTTTTTCACTTGGTGCAGACGCAGAAGTTGTTTCCATCATTTGGGATAAACTCCTTCCATTTGACCCGGCCCATCCGTCTGACCCGTCTGCCGGTTAATTAAAAGTGTAATTAGAAAGCTTGTTATGGCGTCACGACTAATGAGAAAGTCTGCAGGAGGCTTTTCTTTGACCTGATCAAACGAGAGACGTTTAGTGCCATCAGTAGGTTTTACGGAAAACTTTAACTGTCGATTGTTTTGGAGTATCCGGATGAAGATAGACTATTATGACAAGCCAACAGAAACGTGATAAACATGTCGGTAAAATGAATTAGAAAAGTACAAAATATCCCCTTACACCCCTATCTAAATATTAAATATTAGACCCTAATTAGCTATTTTTGCAGCATTTATTTGAAAAAAAAAAACCTAACGATATACTCAATACTCAACATTGGCTTTGAATTAAATCTTTGTACATTTTATGTTTCCGGATGTTATTAGTTTCCAGAAGATAGTATTTGTTTCCAGAATTCAGTATTTACATTTTTTTGAATCAAAAGCTAGTATTTCTTTCCTGGTTCCTGGAAGTCAGTATTTTCTCCTGGAAGTCAGTATTTTTAAATTATTTTATCGTAAGTCAGTATTTCTTTCCTGGTTTCTGGAAGTCAATATTCCCCCCCTCCTGGAAGTCATTATTTTTTTCCCGTAAGTCGGCATTTGTTTCTGGAAGTCGGCATTTGTTTCTGGAAGTCGGCATTTGTTTCTGGAAGTCGGCATTTGTTTCTGGAAGTCGGCATTTGTTTCTGGAAGTCTTCTTCTTCTGTGGACCACACTGAAGGCCGACTCCTCCCGTGTGTGTTTGGATTTGTAATTTAGGAGAATAAGGCTACGCTTTTTTTTCCCGCCTGGTCTTCTTCTTCGACTCCTGCCTCGTATGTTTGGATGCGTTCACTGCTGCGTTCACTGCTGCGTTCACTGCCGGCGGTGGCGTCGCTCGTGTCACTCGTGATCCATCAGCTGCAGCTCCGAGTGCTCCTCGAGTGCTCCTCACGTTCTCTCCCCGCTCCATTACAGTCCACTCTGCCTTTTATTTGCCTCTCCGGTCGCCATCTGTGATTAGCCTGGCCCATCTCGTCTGATTAAATGCCCCTTTCACAGTCCCGGCGTCTGAAGCCCAGCTGAGCCGAACGCTGAATGTCTCCTCCAAGGCTCGTCGGCTTCATGCAGGGAATAAATGACCTGTCAGGAGCGACAACAACGGGCTGGAAATGTTTGCTCTGTTGTCATGTACGGCTTTATCAGAACTAGCAAAACACAGCTTTTCCTGAAGTAGTATTTAGTGGATGGAAGAGGGATTATTTTCCACAGACTCTAAAGCACGTACGGAAAGAGGGCGGTGCTAAAGTATTTAAGATTTTCATCAATAATACACTTCTCTCTCTCCAGAAGCCTTCATACACTATATCTTTATTTGGTTGAAAATGTGTTTAAAAAGTAATTTTGAAGCTGGCTATATTGATTCAAAACATATCCTGATAAACGATCATATTGAAACTGACACAATAACTCTAAAGCAGGATATTTCTGGAAACACTTTTTAAAAATGTAAAATGTTTGAGCTGCGACAAACAAAATGAAACTATTATTAGCCGTAGAAATCAAAAAATCTACCCACTAGTGTAAAGTGAATGCACATGCGCTAAATACTGAGCCCCGGAATATATTTTATAATCTATTACCTTTGAACGTTAATTTAATATAGTAATTATTGATGTATTAGTTATGTTTAAGCATTGGATAGATGTGAAATAATACTAAAAATACCTACAAAAGTGCAAATATTACTACATTCCCTTCTGTGGAAGTTTAAAGTGTAATATATTTTCCATTTATGTTTTTAAATGGTCCCTTTTTGCAGTATTTTTTAAAATAATACGTCACTGATAGGCTCGGAAAAATGCAACTATTTCTTTGGTAACGATTCACCTGTTCCAGCTCCGGCGCTGCAGCAGAACCATCAGCCTTCTCCTCTTCTTCATCACCACCATTCAAAGCCTTAAACTAAATCTGTCCGTCTGGTTTTTCTCGTGTGATTCCTTTGCGTTTGAGGCGGCGGGATTCAGACGGTTTCCTCCTGAAACGGCGCTGAAAACAAACGGCGCAATCCAGAGTTGTTCATGTCCGTTTGACCTGCAGCTTTTCCAGATGAGCTGAAGATCTCGCCGTCTCCGTGGAGTCTCTTAATCTTGACTATGTCTTTACACACGGCATCTGAAGATCTCGCCGTCTCCGTGGACTCACTTAATCTTGACTATGTCTTTACACACGGCATCTGAAGATCTCGCCGTCTCCGTGGACTCACTTAATCTTGACTATGTCTTTACACACGGCATCTGAAGATCTCGCCGTCTCCGTGGACTCACTTAATCTTGACTATGTCTTTACACACAGCAGCTGAAGATCTCGCCGTCTCCGTGGACTCACTTAATCTTGACTATGTCTTTACACACAGCAGCTGAAGATCTCGCCGTCTCCGTGGACTCACTTAATCTTGACTATGTCTTTACACACGGCATCTGAAGATCTCGCCGTCTCCGTGGAGTCTCTTAATCTTGACTATGTCTTTACACACGGCATCTGAAGATCTCGCCGTCTCCGTGGAGTCTCTTAATCTTGACTATGTCTTTACACACGGCATCTGAAGATCTCGCCGTCTTCGTGGAGTCTCTTAATTGTGAATATGTCTCTGCACACGGCATCTGAAGATCTCGCCGTCTTCGTGGAGTCTCTTAATTGTGAATATGTCTCTGCACACGGCATCTGAAGATCTCGCCGTCTTCGTGGAGTCTCTTAATCGTGAATATGTCTCTGCACACGGCATCTAAAGATCTCGCCGTCTTCGTGGAGTCTCTTAATCGTGAATATGTCTCTGCACACGGCATCTAAAGATCTCGCCGTCTTCGTGGAGTCTCTTAATCGTGAATATGTCTCTGCACACGGCATCTGCAGTAGTTTAACCGCCGCGGCAGAGATTAGCCTCAATTTTTGTGGCTCTGAGCAGTCGTTACGCTCTCCACTTAAACTAAAGCGGTTTAAATCCAAGAATGGCAGTCTTTATGGACCTTCAATCTTTTTCTGCTCCTCTGTTATGGCCTAATATGAAGCTAGTGTCATCATACTTCAAACTGTCTGAAATTATTCAAGTGTAGAATAGAATGTCCTCGGCTCTGCTTTTTATGGAAGACTTTTTACAAACATGTTCTGAAATGTTCTGAAATGTAAGAGGTTCTTTTATGGGTTTAGCAGTTTATCGTGAAAATCAATTATAATTTAAATAATGTGCACTGAAGAAGGTTTTGAGATCATAAACTGCAAACAGATGGACCATAAAATGAACCACACAAGTGCAAAATGTCACTTTATTCCCTTTGATCGAGCCGTGTGTCTCTTTTTAGGTCATTTTAATAGTTTTACTTATTAAATGACACGCTCGATATTCTGTTTTTGCAACTATTAATTGCATATTATGGATGTTTCTACACATCTCCCACCTCTCTGCATTGGAATATATGACGTGAAATGTAGAAAATGTGGATTTGCTCAGGTTGAGGCAGCGTTAAATAGTGACCTTTTCCTCTACCACAGATGACTGGTTTTACGATCGTGCCGACACAAAGACACGACAGGAAATGAACGGGGCCATGACAAATGCGTACATAAATACATTTTGAGGCGTGCCATCTTTTATTTGTATTGATTGTTTTTTCCGTGGCTGATGACTATACGATATATATTAAAACATCTAGAGTAGCTGATGGCCGATATCTTTGGGCCGGTTTTGATAATTGTACCAGAAAATATGATTCGAAATGTCTGCTAACTTAATTACTGTGTTTATTTTTCGTTATTTGCTTAAGAAAAGTCTGATAAGAAGGGGTAAAAAATCTATAGAAGTAATTTTTCGACATCCACAATTTTCTTTAGTAATTAGTCAGGTCAAACAAAATATTAGCCTATGCCAAAAAAAGTGCTAATATTTGCTAGCACCGCCTTTAGCTTTGATTACAGCGACACGTTCTCTGTGGCTTTGTTTTTGTAGTATTAGTTTCTGCTTCTCCTTCATTTTGTCCATGACCACGGGATTTATCTTATTTTATCGTGGTCGTTTCGGAAGCGAGAAGCCGCTCACTGCATCAGCCTGGCTCAAATACCCCGCCGCAGCTGAAAGATGCACCGCCCGTGCAGCAGCTGCCCAGCAGGAGGCTCTTAAGTGTTTGTTTGGTTGAATATCCAGGTGCAACTGTGTTTTTATCCTGGCTGTGTATTTAAGGCTGATGAAAAAGTACAAATATCGGCCCGATATTTCGGGAACCGGCACACCGTTCTAACTCTAATGGACTGATTCCGTTCCATTCCATATCTTAACATTAACATTTTCACCCTCAAGAAATAGTTGTAGCAAATCTGTTGATATTCGTAACATTTAGTTGAATGCGTTAATATTAATTTGTCGTTCAAAAGTACTGTAACGGTTTAAGCTACGCCAGTGTGAGTGTCGACACCTGTTGTTAAGAGCCCTGTTTTGTTTGTTGATTTGAATTTACCCGTTTGTTGCGTTTTGCATGCTTTTGTTTTAGCTCCCCCATGATTTATAATGTTTTCTCCCCACGTCTAATCGTCTGCTCGTCTTATTAAGAGCATGGTTTTGTTCTTGATGAGTCGGAGCGCTCGTATATAGCTTGCTCCGCCTCGAGCTGCAATTTGTGGTTCACTGTGGTCAGAGCGAGTCAGACTAGAGCTTGTTTTTAGCACTAAATACATTTCAGAATCTCCCCAGCGGCTTAAATTTTCACAGAAGAAAGACCCGCTTTCTGTCGACACGATCTACATTTATCGGTGAATTAATCGGTCGCCACTCGTATTTCTCGCTCATTTCATGGTGATCTTTATCATTGACTTCACTTTTGAGGCGAAAACGAGATGTGCATGATATTGGGACCGGATCGTAACATGCAATATGTTCGAGAAGCTCCCAAAACGGTCAGGACGTAAAAATTAACAATGGCGCAAAGAAAAGTACCAAGAAACTACACATTAATTGTCAACTAAGACAAAAATAAATATTTGGCCAAATCAGGACCCTCACAGTAAAATTAAATTAAATCTGTAATAATTTCATGTTGTAAACCTTTTAAAATTGTGTGTTTTATTGGATAACATAATAACCTACTTTACATCATGAAATCCTGTCGTGACCCCCACTTTGGGAACCACTGGACTAAGACATCATCAATCAATTATTTAACTAACTAACCCTAGATATCTGAATATTCTTTTTTCCCCAATAATTTAATTTCTATTAAAACAAATATTTTTAAGATCGCCGTCTTTGTACTCTTCTTGAAAAATCAGATCTCATGCGGAAAAACGCGTTGTAGTTACGGTATATTTTTTCTTCAGTGTCGAAAAATGCGTTCTAGTTACAGAATATTTTTACTTCAGTGTTGAAAAATGTGTTGTAGTTACAGTATATTTTTACTTCAGTGTCAAAAAATGCGTTCAAGTTACAAAATATTTTGAATTCAATGTCGAAAAATGCATTGTACTTTCAGTAACAGTATATTTTTACTTCATTGTAGAAAAATGCATTGTAGTTACAGTATATTTTTACTTGTCTCACATGTACTCATCATATATCAGTCCTTTCACAAAGGGTTTTATTTCGCAGACGCTCCCTGAATTACAACATCACTGACGCTCCAGTACATGCAACCGTCCCATTTAAAGAACCCTGACGCCGCTCTGTGATCTGACTCATAAAGGGCACCAACCTGCTCCATTTGAACGCTTCATTCTCTGTAAACCTCACCCGAGCGCCCACGCGTCACGCTCGGAACCCCGCGGAGCTCCTTGTTGTAACGTATTAGAGGAACGCGGCGTTAGATCGGCCCCCAGAGTCCTCATCACAACATGAGTCACAGGAGCCGAGGCCGCCAGGACGTTCTGTCGTCACCATGAGCTTCACAATGAGTTTATTTACCTATTTATGTTCTCAGTAATGTGTACGGTTTACTACATTAGCATATGGGAAGCTAGGGGCCGCCCCGGGGGTTTGGAGTACGTCCTGATCGTGGTTTACTACAATAAACTGTCAAATATTGAGCTACAACATTTTCTCGTTCCGTGTTCTCGTCAGAGGGAATATAATGATGATACTAAACTTTCAACGGAATATACTCGGTTCTCAAGGCCGGTTTGACCAGAATAGTTATAAATAAAGTGTATTATTGACGTTTTGACGTAATAATGTTGCTTTCTTTGTGGTAAAATGTCAATATTGTCCAAATGACCAAAAACAATAAAAATAAAATATTTTTGTGGTAGACTAGTCTTTTATTAGTCTTCATTTATCCAATTACAGGCATTTTTATTGTCCCGACTTTATTTTGTGAAATTACTGTTTAGAGAGTCAAAAAGTGGATTATTTTTTGTAAATTCTGCATTAACTTTGACTGGAATGAGTGTCCCTGGTGTGATGTCACTTCCTGTTATTTTTCTACAGATTTTTCAACGTTTACTCCACAAATACCTTCTCGATTGGTGTAAAACTATCACTTGTATGTACGACAGGTACAAATACACCAAATAAAGTCAACATTATAAAAATTGTAAAACCCCGTCATTGGCCCTTAAACGTTTATCTTTTTCTTGGTGTATCATGTTTGGAGCATTTTGTGGAGAGCCTGGTGACTTTCACAGGCAAAAGAAGGGACAGACTTGGAGCAGACTTAACGTTAACATGTGCACGCTAATGGTCATAACTCTGTATTTTTGTTTGTGCTTTTTGCAGGGCGTCGATCCGCCTCATCAGAGCGACACCAGGACGGTTTACGTGGCCAATCGTTTCCCCCAAAACGGCCACTACGTCCCCCAGCGCTTCGCCGACAACCGCATCATCTCATCCAAGGTGACACGCTCCTCTGTGTCTTCAGCTCGCGCGTAAAGATGAACGTTCGCTCGAGGTTGTGTCGTGAAAATATCAGCCTTTACGGGATTCTTTATTGATGATGTAACACTCGGCGTACGGTATTTCTAAGCGTTAAAGTGAAATGAGTTTTGTCCCGGTACGAGTATGTCGTAAATGCAGCTCTGCGAAGCCGGCGTTAGCATACTAGTTGTTGTTAGCTTTACTAGCCTCATGCCCGTGTGTTAAATGCCTATGATGGGTCGGATCACTTATTGAACTAAGATATTGAGTTAAGATGATTATATTTAAAACGTTGCCAAAAAATATAAACAGTGTATCCTAGGCTAGCTCGTTTTTTAGGTGTATAGTTGTACCTCCTGTTTGTAATTGATGACATCACACGAGGAAATAAGTTTTGGCCCAGTTGCTGCAAGCTAATCTATTGAGGATGGAATTAAAAAATGTCTCCACAAATAGCTACTTGATTGTTACAAAACTATAATTTAAATTTACAACAGGTAAAATACACCAAATAAAGTCAAAATTAGAACATAAAAACCTGTCACTCTGACCAAAGCACTGTCAATCTGTGAAAGCTTCTAAAAATAAATAGAGGCCACAGATATCTTGAACTCTCATTATTACTGTTATTATGGTTAATTTGGGCTTCAACATTTTTTAAAAAATTTAATTGAACAGTGACAGAAATTACATTGATCAAAAGGTGTTTTTTCAATTAAAGTGTGTTAAACAAGTCGGTCACTTAAAGGTTGAATGGACGATTTTTTTGGCCCAAATCTGAGTCTTATTTCCTCGTGGCGTGGACTGCCGATTAGTCCTGCCACGTATCAATCATAAAACACACCTACCGCTCACCTGCAGCCGCATGCGGTTCGTCCCCACGTTTCCGCGTGTCTAAGTGCATTGATCTATCATAATATAGTTCCCTCAAATCTCCGAAAAATCGTCCATTGCGCCTTTAAATAAAATGCACCTCTGGTTGTAGTTTTAAATAAACAAACTGCTTCACACACAAAAAACAAACATATTTAATAATCATATTCTTTCCATTTTGGGCAATTCATATTGAAAGAACTGAACAATATAAATTACTTTTTTGCTTTATTTTTTATGATGAGAAAATTATCACAACAAAATAGCAATATTGCTTGAAAAAAATAAATGCAATTGGTAAAACTGTTACTTAATTGCTATAAATGTAGGATGAACCCTGGTGGAAGTAATGGTCCTATTCACAGGTGCAATGCAGGTGCAATACCTGGTTTCAGAGCCGGGAATCGATCAATAACGGCATAAAAACACATAAAAAGAGATACAGAAAAGTGACGTAAACGCACAACAGACCGGAAGTAGTTCACTGCTACCGTTTAATTTAGCCCGCAAACTTAAATGTGTTTATTGAGAAAACATTTGCTACTTTTGGGTGACAAGAAAAGGTACAGAGTGCTTCAGGTTCAGAGTGCTTAAGCCGCCGTAGTCTTAAGTGAGATCCCAGGTTGAGAAAGACAAACGCACACACACTGGGAACGCACAGAGTAAACAAAAGAACCACGACGTGCGCAGACAGGCCACTCCCACTCGGATTTGTAAGTCTTCTGATGGAAAACGTTGGTGCTTCGCTTGGGAGGTTTCAGTTTCATTTACAGTCCAGGGAAACGCCCACTAACACACCACTCATTCATTTCAACGTAGAAACCTGCTCTGTTTGTTCGACAACTACAAGAGCAAACGTGGAGGATGTGTGTTGTGCCAAATGCCCACACGAAGAGGAGAAGAAATTGGTCCAAACTTGTGTAAAAATCCAGGAATGCTAATGCCGCGCTCTAAATGCTAATGCTGCGCTGCTGTATTTTAACAGAGCGTTCCGTTTACGTTTCTGTGGTAAAACTTTTTATTGCCAAAACATACTTGCATGGAGATTTTATGGCATTTTGCGGAATATTTCATTCAGACCATGAAGGGTTTTGGACCCTCCACAGACCTTAAAAGTTGCTGCTGAATACTTAGTGTTGAACTGTGCTCAACATACTTTATTGTTTATATCTTGCATTGCTTTTATGTGTTGCGTGTGAAGAAGCCAAAGTGAAGTCAATAATCATGAATAATTGTAAAATTGTGATGTTTCTTCGCACAATAATCGTAACAATAAAATTCAGTATCTTGAAATCTGGAATCAAAACTCGATGAATATTCAAACTAAATTCTGCAGATTACAGTTTTTATGCATCAGAAGTATCTACAGTAATCTAATTGCATGCCCTTGTTGTTTTTCAGTACACAATATGGAACTTTGTCCCCAAGAATCTGTTCGAGCAGTTCAGAAGGATCGCCAACTTCTACTTCCTCATCATCTTCCTGGTTCAGGTGAGTTTGAGCCGGTCCATGTGACTTTGAGCCAGTCTGTGTGACTTTGAGCCAGTCAAGGTGACTTTGAGCCAGTCTGTGTGACTTTGAGCCGGTCAAGGTGACTTTGAGCCGATTAATTTTGCAATTGATTTTTGAACTAAAAACACATGAATATGGCTTTACATCTAAAAGATGGGCTGCAATGTTATTTGAAATTGTGCTGTTAAGTCCTCGTTGGCCTTTAGTATCCATGTCTTAATTTATTCAGATACTCTGCTTAAAAAAATTAACTTTTATTTTAATGAATAACGCTTTTTTGTTGCGTCCGTGTTTTTGCCTTCACCTAACCCGGAAATGTGTCGTCACACCGTGACACTGTCTAGCCTACACTGAGGATATTTACACTGAAGTGGACAGTGAGAGCGAGCAAAATACAACTAAATCCTCGTCAAGTGAGCAGATTTCAACAGATGATGATGATGCATATGATGATGCATATGTTGAAGAACATTTCTTGCCTCATATATTTGAGCGTGAGCCTCGGCAGACCATGAAAATAGAGCGGATGAGAATGATGATGAGGAGACGAGAATGTGCTGCTGCTCAACGCTGCGGACTCCACATTATACCAGGAAGTTGAATGGACCGGTGTGTGGTATAGTTTTCTGAATAACTTGTCTGATCCACGGCCGCTGCAGCCGTGTGCGGTGCATCCGCGGCGATCCACGGCCGTGTGCAATGCATCCACAGCGATCCACGGAGATGCTGCGGATGCATTGCACACGGCACGGCCGCAGATCACCACCGCGCCGTGGATGCATTGCGGAGCCTGTGTGCGGAGTGTGCACTGCTGTGAGCACAGTGCTGCACCAGACGCGCACTGACTTCCCAGACAAGTTATTCAGATAACTATACCACACACCGGTCCATTCAACTTCCTGGTATATTTATTACAACCAGTGATATGCATAAGGTCAGCACTCTCCCGTGAACAACAACATCACGCACACGGCATCAGTCAGACAGCGCATATGGTGGCTACGAAAAGCACAGACAACTGAAAATATCTTGCAACTTACTTTTGTTGCATATTCAAGTCGATACTTCGCGAGGTTTTGGAAACTGTCGTGAAATGTGGGTAGCATAGATTACCAGACTTGCCACACATTGCCGCTTACATTCTCTTAGTCCGGGACAAATCGTGTCCAAAAACGTCCTCTAATCTTCCGTTTTGGCCACTCAAAGAGCCCGTTTCCCTCTTGAGAGCAGTGCAGTGCTTCACATCTCCGTGTTATTGCAAGATTTGTCGTGTAAAACGTAAAATCCCGCTCTGTTTAGCACATTTCAGACGAAAAAACAATGAGGGTGCAGCTACAGCGTGTTTGCGGTGTGACGACACTGATTTTACAACCGCTCTTAAAGCATTCGGTTACCAAGGCGTTTTCTCAGGTTTGGCCAAATGAACTCGTTGGGAAAAAATGAAAGCTATATTCCACTTATTAAAAAACGTTGCAGCCCATCTTTAATGAAAGAAGACCATCTGATTTGTCCAAACATGTTTTTACCATCTGTTGCTTTAAAAGCTCAGAGCTGATCACTGACAATCTGAAACTATTGGCTCTCGATTTGATTAAAATTAAGATTAATTTATGTCAGGTAATTACTATTGTATATCGACTTATTGTCCAATAAATGATGGAACGATGTATATTAGGGCTCAATATTTGTTGTGTGTCTGTCTTGTTTCTTCAATAGGGTGTTAGTTGTAAAATGTGAGGACTGAATGAGTAACTCATTATAGACATTAGCTGCTGTTCATTTGTTTTAGCTCCTGGATTTGGATTGATGTAGAATATGCTTTATTGGAAGTATCCTGCTTTAGAGTTAATGTGTAAATGGCATAAAGTAGTTTCAATATTATCATGATATTTTTGTAATATATTGCATGTTCAGATGTGTGCCCGTGTACCTGTGTGCCCGTGTACCTGTGTGCCCGTGTACCTGTGTGCCTGTGTACCTGTGTGCCCGTGTACCTGTGTGCCCGTGTACCTGTGTGCCCGTGTACCTGTGTACCCGTGTACCTGTGTACCTTTGCACTTGTGGACCTGTGTACCCGTGTGTACTTGTGTACCGTGAAAGTTGTAAAGAGTGTTACATCTGTGAGACTAAACAGCCACTACACAAGAGGTTTATCACCTCAGATCTTCAGGACCTCAGAGCGTCGTGCATCTTCATCTTAAAACCACAAACTGCTCTTCTGAGGACAGTGAGATGAAGGTTCTAAGCAGGAGAAGAGATGGTTTGAAGGAGGCATTTCTGTTTGAAAAGAGGAATGTAGGTTTAAGGTGTAATCTTCCAGCAGTGTATAACAGCATGTTGAAGCCATGGAGCGGCATCAGCCCTGGCCATTCACATGATAATCAGGTACTCAGTGATGAGGGAGCAGCGGTCTGTTAACAATAGCATTTCTATGACCTATTGCAGGGCTGTTAGGGTAACAAAGAGGATTAGTTTCAGGTGAAACTGTAAACAGGACAGGGTAATATCAGGAGGTTTGGCCCGTTGGGCAGGGTTTACTCAACGTAGGATAAATACTTGATCCGCAGATTGAGAATGACTCTTGGATGAGAGTCCAAAGGTCTTGTTTTTCTAAAACTGTCCAGATGATACAACTGAAACTTAGTGTTTGTGACGGCCCATGATTCACTGCGCTGGTCTAAACTGACACTCTCAGATGTGGAGGCGTGGCCCGTCTCAAAGCATCACTCAGGACTGTGAGTCTCTCCTGCTCATTGGGCCCCAGCAGCAAAGCCACGCCCATCTCCCACAACCTTTAAAACTCCATATGTTTCTGTAGTATCCATGTACTCCTCATACTACAGAAACGTGATGAGGAATCAGACAAACGAGGATATTAACTTACAAGAAGATGAATATTTAAGCGATTGTTATAAGTTCTGCTTCCACTTCTCGTGTCCTTTTGTCATTATTAGTGTTTTAATTCTGTGCACAAGCTCCAGTCAGTGGTAAAGGGGTTAGCATTCCCAATTAGCCACGATCTGTCTGCCTTACCTCACAAATTAGGAGTGGGCGATATTGGTAACGATGAATGTCTCCTTTCTTTTGAGTTTGTCGATACGCGAGTCAAATTATACGGTGTAAATCCAACAGAAATGTGCTAAAACCTGTTTTAAAATGTATTAGTTCAGGTTGAATTATCAGATACATTTTAAATGTCCGTCAAATTAGTCACAAAACGAAAGAAAGATCACCGAAGTTAATCAATTATTGAAGTAATTGTCTATACACAGGTTCCAAAACACGCCACGAGCTGAGGAAACTATGACAAACATGTGTAAATGTTGTGTATTTGATGAAAACACCTAAAGGTGCCATAACATGCTTTTTTCACGTTTCGTAGTCTATCCTAAGTGTATAATTGATAATAATAAGGGTTGTGCAATACCCTTAACATAATAGTTAAGAAATATCACCCATACGTAATGGTGACGCGTGCTTGCCCTTATGACGTGGTCTTGCACCCACCGCCCGTCAGTTTGGAGATTCGAGGAAAGGAGATAGTCTGTAATATAGCTAAAAACTGCGGGAATCAATCAAAAAAACACTCAGGGTACATATATGAAGCACAAATAGCAATGTAAGAAGGTTAAAAGCTCTGAAAAGTCGATTTAGCATGTTATGGGACCTTTAATCTGTAAACGCTTCACTTCAAATTTAGTCAATCTTTTCAAAATGTGACTTTTGCGTCAACAACCTAACAACTAATTGATTAATCTAAAGATTAATCGCTAAACTTATACATTTGTAAAATGATTGTTATTTGCAGCCCTACCTAATGTTTATTTTTAATTGATTCTTTTTGTAGCATTTAAAAAAAAAAACTAAACAAGAAACTTAAAATGCTGCAAATTTTCAAAAGCACATTCACAATATTCTGTGTCTATGTATTTCCCATCTCTACAAATTTCATATTGCTACAAAAGCAAATGGCCCCGCCCTCTTGCCTGTTTCTTCCTCCATCTTGTCACAATGTGAAAATTATAATTGTGACATTTTTAGAAGAAAAATGTATTTTCTTTTATTTAATGTATGGAAAAGTTAAATTTCTTTACTAAATTGGGTATTTTCTTGTACAATTAAAATAAATGTTATGATTTTAGAAGCAAAATGAAGTCCTTTCTGCTCAGCTTTTCCTCAAAAATACAGTTTATGTCAAATTAATCATTCAGAAAGTTTGTTTTTAACTCACAATGTTTATTCTCTCAGTAATAGTTAGTCAGAGCCAGTATTTTCTCTGTTCTCTTGCACATAAGACGGCGTCGCTGTAGTTCATCCTCGTGTCCGCTGTGGTGATGATGATGATGATGATGATGATGATGATGATGATGATGATGATGATGATGATGATGATGATGATGATGATGATGATGATGATGATGATGATGATGATGACGATGACGAGGAAGCGCCAGGTCGTCTTTGATCTGTTCATGAGTGTGGGCCAAACTGACGGTTAACCTGGAGGAAGTCGAGCGTTTCCTGTTTCACACATCTCTCTTACACTTCCCTTGCACGTTTATGTTCAGAATCAGAATTGGGTTGGCAGAGGTGGCCACAGTGGGGGAGGGGTAATATGGAGGAGACTGTGTTGTGTTGATCTGCCAGTTTCCGGTCGTCTGCAGCATGGGGGGCTCTGAGCTTGTAATTGGTGAGAAGTTGGAACTCCACACAGAGGTTGTTGTTTGAGAACTGCTGCTTCAGACGCGTATTGTACTGTGTTTTTAACGTTGTAAAGCACTTCGAATTGCACTTTGTCCGAGTTGTGCTCTATAAATAAAATTTGATTGATTGATGAAATAATAACCGTTAAAAAACATTAAATTAAGACCTGTTTTGTCTGTATAACTTAAAATTGCGATTTTTTTTTTATAACTGAAATCATGCAGTCCAGGTACTTGGTTTTGACTTGAACGCGCAGAGCCGCAGTTCCCTGACACTCACCGCTCTCCTTCCGTGTCTCTGCAGCTGATGATCGACACGCCCACGTCGCCCGTCACCAGTGGCCTGCCGCTCTTCTTTGTCATCACCGTCACCGCCATCAAACAGGTGAGGAACGAACGAGTTCCTGTTCCCGCTCAGAACAAGAACAGAAACTGCGTGAGGGCAATCAAAACGCGCAGTGTGGTTTGTCTCTGTTGAACGGGTTGAGATTTTTATTTGAGAGGAAAAGAATGTCATGCTTGAATGTCCGAATTAAAAACAAAACGTGTTATTATCTTTGTGTTATTTTGGAATATACATTACATTTATATTATTTACTATTTATTTACCATTTAATCGAGACCTGTTTTTCAAGCGTGACCTGGGACAAAGGGAAAAACACGACCGCACACAAATCACAAAAACATTTAGCGTATTTTCCGGAGTATAAATCGCACTATCCCAAAAATGCATAATAGAGAAGGAAAAAAAACATAAGTCACACTGGAGTATAAGTCGCATTTTTGGGGGAAATTTATTTTATAAAATCAAGACCAAGAAAAGACATTTCATCTTGAAATGCAGTCTAAAATAAAAACAGATTAGAGAACATGGTGAATAGGTGTACGTATGCTAACGCTAACACCTTCAGCTACATGATGCACAGACAACGAAATGTGGTAAGTGTCTGGTATGTTAACGTAACATATTAACAGTTATTCAGATAACTATAGCATAAAGAACATGCTAACAAGTTTACCAAAGCATCAGTATTACCCCAAATCACTAAATCCATTGAATTCTTCTTCCTCTGTGTCACTTCTAAACAACTCCACAAACTCCGGTGGTAGAGGAAGTGGAGATTGCCAGCCAGTGTGAAAATAACGAATAATATCACATATAAGTCGCTCTGGAATATAAGTCACACCCCGGCCAAAACAATGAAAAAGGGGTGCGACTTCTAGTCCGGAAAATACGGTACACTATCAAGAGACGTTAAGAACAACTAAAACCATAGTCGCATTATTGATACACACAGACACTTCTTCTAGGATCCTCTTTCCATTCGAGCACATTGTCAGTTCATGTTTTGGCATTCTGATGGCTGCAGGTCGCTCACGATTTGCCCACTAACTCCTGTGTCACCAGGGCTACGAGGACTGGCTCCGACACAAGGCGGACAACGAGGTGAACGGAGCTCCGGTTTACGTGGTGCGCAGTGGGAGCTTGGTCCAGACGAGATCCAAAAACATCCGGGTACGAGCACGACAAAGGGATGTTTCTAGTGGGTTTGGGATGATGTGTGTGATGTTCTGTGAAAAGGCCCAAACTAAGATAAGATAAGCCTTTATTTGTTCCACAATGAGGAAATTCCATTGTTGCAACACAGAATAGATATAGACCTTTAATAATAAAAACAAATAACTTATAAAAGACACTCTTGTAGAAAAACTCTTTTAAAAAAAACTACTATTTTGATTAGTCGACTAGTCAAACTATTATTTCTGTTTCATAAATAATTTAAATATAGTGACTGAAGGCTTCTAGATAGAGAAAATGTATGTATAACGTGTATTATGGATGAAAATCAGAAATTGTTATTACTTTTTTGACATCTTGATTCAATAATGTCAGTCTTTGTTACAAAACGCTTTTTGGCTCGCATTTCAGAGTCTCGCAGTCCCGATAATGCAGCCCTACTTCAAACCAACACCCAGGACTAGGCTGAACTTAGCTCTTTGATAAAGCTATTGAGTTTCCCAAAGCTCTATTTGTGAAATATGGTGATAAGGAAGAGTTCAGCTTCACGTGACGAGATTGTGCCAAACTAAAGGTCACGCGCTTGGACCAGGAATGTTGTGTGAATAAAGCATCTGTTGCAGCGAGACATGGGTTTAATAAGTGGGACGTCAAGGGAGAAAGTTATTATTTAAAAGCAAATCAACCCTTAAAGATACACACACATGTTGTGTTTTTTTTTAATGACCTAAATGTGTGTTGTTGACACAGTGCATACCTTTAAACTATCTATTTAAATGTTCTTCTCAAACTGTGAAGCAAGAAATGTCTCAATCTGGATTATAAAAAGAGTAAAAATTGGAGCACTTTATTTTTTGTCATTTCAATTCCATGTATTAGAGTGGCAAATAATGATCATTTTAGTCGTCAATTCATCAGTGATTTTTAATTAATTTTGATTTATTCAATTTTGATTTATTTATCTGTTTTATTTTATAATTAAAAAATATTTTTATTGTTGCACATTGAGACATTTTAAATACATTTATAACGAAATAAATGTTGAAAAATGGTGACTTTTACATGGAGAATATTTACAATTGAAGTGTATTACGGAAGAAAATTACAGTGTTTTATTATTTTTTGACATTTTGATTGGACAATGCCACTGTTCATTTATTTGATTGTTATAAAAAGGTATTTTCTTATTTGTATTGTCCAGATAACGGTTGTAAATCACAAACAGCTCTACAATATGTGGACTTAAACTCAACGCTCTTTAAGATTACAATAAAACACAGCTGAGGTCATAATAATGAATGTGTGCATAACGAAGTGTTGTGTTCAGATGGACCGCCCCGGCTCAAACCACTCAAGTACATGACTGGTTGAGTGGGGTTAATTATAAAGGACATTTGTGCAATTATGACTTAAACCAGCTTTTAATGAGCTTTGTTCAACTCAATTATAAGATGTTAAACAAACAATACATTCAATTAAAATAGCATTTCATTTGTTTAAAAAAAAAAAACATTCAGTAATACTACGGAAAAAGAAAAGGCATTTAGGGAAGTCAAGTTGGGTCATTTTAGGTATTGTGATTACAAAAATTCCATTTGGGCTGCAACGATTAAGATTGATCATGACTAAAATAATGATCCTTGTATTTGATGGTCATAATCGTTATCTGGCCTATACAGACTCTAAAAAACCCACAAAGATACATTTTATTACAAACTCTGCAGCATTATTAAATCAAAATGTCAAAAAAAATTATATATTACTTAAGGAACTATATTCTAGAAGCCTTCAAGCGCCATATTTCTGGTTTATAATGTATTTTAAAGTCTCGGTCTACAATAAAAATAACTTTGACTAGTCGACTAATTTAAAACATAATTGCAAACTAATAAATTAATAAATTCACATAAACCAAGCAATATTCACACGGTGCAGTTTACTGTCCTTTACTATTTGTAATGTGATTATTCAGGTTACATTAAAAACAACTAAAAAACAATCTGTAGAATTTTAGAAGCAAAAAAACCTTTTTGTCTGGCTGTTTATGTCACGTTTAAGCGCCCCCTACAGGTCGGACGACTCACTGAACTATAATGTAGTTAAGATGAATATGGTTTGAAATGTGCTAACAATTATAAAAACGTTATCAAAGATTGGCACATTTTTTAGGTTTATAATTTCACTTCCTGTTTATAATTGATGACATAACACTAGGAACCACTGGGCCTATTGTCTAATTTCACAATTTTAAAAAAAATTGACAAATAAAATTATATGAGAGCGACTTTATGTTGTTGAATTAATGTTTAGAGAGTGAAAGAAGTTGTTTCTTTGTGTAAATTCTGCATAAACTTTGAATGGAATGAGTGATCCTGGTGTGATGTCACTTCCTGTCATTTTCTACAGGTTTTCAACGTTTTCTCCACAAATACCTGCTCGACTGGTGTCAAACTATGATTTATATTTACAACAGATATAAATACACTAAATAAAGCTAAAATTGGACAATCTTAAACCTGTCGTTGACATGCGGCTTCACCATGGCGACACTGTTACTGTGTCATCTTCACTGAGCAGGTCGGGGACATCGTTCGCGTGGCTAAAGACGAGACGTTTCCCGTGGACCTGGTGCTGCTGTCGTCTGATCGAGTGGATGGCACGTGTCACATCACCACAGCCAGCCTGGACGGAGAGACCAACCTCAAGGTGCGTTCTGCGCCGTGGAAACGCACTTCACGAGCGCCTCACGAGCGATTCACGAGCGCCTCACAAACACTTTACGAGCGCCTCACAAGTACTTTACAAGCACTTTACAAGCCGTACGGTGTAGAACAGTTTTGATCTTTGTCCTGGGGTATGGTTTATATCTCGAGCGTATTTTCCGGACTATTAGTTGCACCGGACTATAAGTCGCACCAGCCAAAAAATGCATAATAGAGAAGAAAAAAAACATATATAAGTTGCACTGGAGTCTGAAATGCAGTTGCAAGTGTGAAAATAACAAATAATATCACATATAAGTCGCTCCAGAGTGTAAGTATAAGGATATAAGTATAAGTCGCACCCCGGCCAAAACTATGAAATATATGATAATTACTGGGCCCATCTTTAAAATACACATAAATAGTACAGACTTCAGCGACGATGATATATTCTGTTTTCCAATTGAAGAAGGCGGTGGCATTCCTCCGTTATAAAGGCACGATCGCCGTCCGTAGTTACCACATGAAATGAATTGTTATTTCTATATTTTGGAATTAAAACAAAACACACTGTTCTTGTAGATTTAAATACAAGGCCAAATGATCCTTTTAGGCTCCGTTCAAACCCTTTTATAAACCCTCATCAAATATAAATGCAAATTATATGTGGATAAATTGGCTCTGAAACGGTAAAGCGTTTAGCCAAAGGTCTCTGTCAGAGTAGATTCGATCACTCGAGTCATTCGGACGGGCGATATCGTTTTACTGTTGTCTAGACGACACGACCTTTAGCTCCAGCACGATTGCGGATGATGCAACGAGAGCTTTTAGCCAATCACTTTCCCTTCTCGTTTACTAAATAATCGTTATGCTGCTGCGTTCCAGACGTCGCTGCTCCGAACGCAGCTCTGTACCTCGTTCTCTTTGTTTCATTTCTATCGTCTAAATGGATAATATTATATTCATTGGTCTATTAGTGGTCCTGGTCTATGAATGGTTCTCTTCTCGTGTACATGAGTGGTCCTGGTCTATGAATGGTTCCTGGTCTATGAATGGTTCCTGGTCTATGAATGGTTCCTGGTCTATGAATGGTTCCTGGTCTATGAATCGTTCCTGGTCTATGAGAGGTTCTGAATGGTTCTCTTCTCATGTACATGAGTGGTCCTGGTCTATGGGGGGTCCTGAATGGTTCTCTTCTCATGTACATGAGTGGTCTTGGTCTATGGGGGGTCCTGAATGGTTCTCTTCTCATGTACATGAGTGGTCTTGGTCTATGGGAGGTCCTGAATGGTTCTCTTCTCATGTACATGAGTGGTCCTGGTCTATGGGAGGTCCTGAATGGTTCTTTTCTCATGTACATGAGTGGTCCTGGTCTATGAATGGTTCCTGGTCTATGAATGGTTCCTGGTCTATGAATGGTTCCTGGTCTATGAATCGTTCCTGGTCTATGAGAGGTTCTGAATGGTTCTCTTCTCATGTACATGAGTGGTCCTGGTCTATGGGGGGTCCTGAATGGTTCTCTTCTCATGTACATGAGTGGTCTTGGTCTATGGGGGGTCCTGAATGGTTCTCTTCTCATGTACATGAGTGGTCTTGGTCTATGGGAGGTCCTGAATGGTTCTCTTCTCGTGTACATGAGTGGTCCTGGTCTATGGGAGGTCCTGAATGGTTCTTTTCTCATGTACATGAGTGGTCCTGGTCTATGAATGGTTCCTGGTCTATGAATGGTTCCTGGTCTATGAATGGTTCCTGGTCTATGATAGGTTCTGAATGGTTCTTTTCTCGTGTCCTGTGTTGCAGACTCACTACTCTGTGGCAGAAACATCGGTGTGTCAGTCCGAAACGCAGCTGGAGACTCTTCAGGCCGTGGTGGAGTGTCAACAACCCGAGGCCGATCTGTACAGGTAAAGAAGGGGCGTGGCCATATGCAAACGCCACAGCAGTGGGATTGTCACCGTGGCGATGTGGCAGGCCTTTGTTCTTATCCCCGTCCATTAGCCCTGGCTCTTTCTTTCTTTAGCCCTCGCTCTTCCTCTCTTTAGCCCTGGCTCTTCCTCTCTTTAGCCCTGGCTCTTCCTCTCTTTAGCCCTGACTCTTCCTCTCTTTAGCCCTGACTCTTCCTCTCTTTAGCCCTGACTCTTCCTCTCTTTATCCCTGACTCTTCCTCTCTTTAGCCCTGACTCTTCCTCTCTTTAGCCCTCGCTCTTCCTCTTTTTAGCCCTGACTCTTCCTCTCTTTAGCCCTTGCTCTTCCTCTCTTTAGCCCTGGCTCTTCCTCTCTTTAGCCCTGGCTCTTCCTCTCTTTAGCCCTGATTCTTCCTCTCTTTAGCCATCGATCTTACTCTCTTTAGCCCTCGCTCTTCCTCTCTTTAGCCCTTGCTCTTCCTCTTTTTAGCCCTTGCTCTTCCTCTCCTTAGCCCTGGCTCTTCCTCTCTTTAGCCCTGGCTCTTCCTCTCTTTAGCCCTGATTCTTCCTCTCTTTAGCCATCGCTCTTATTCTCTTTAGCCATCGCTCTTCCTCTCTTTAGCCATCGCTCTTCCTCTCTTTACCCCTGACTGTTCCTCTCTTTAGCCCTGGCTCTTCCTCTCTTTAGCCCTGGCTCTTCCTCTCTTTAGCCCTGGCTCTTCCTCTCTTTAGCCCTGATTCTTCCTCTCTTTAGCCATCGCTCTTCCTCTCTTTAGCCCTGGCTCTTCCTCTCTTTAGCCCTGGCTCTTCCTCTCTTTAGCCCTGATTCTTCCTCTCTTTAGCCATCGCTCTTACTCTCTTTAGCCCTGACTCTTCCTCTCTTTAGCCCTGATTCTTCCTCTCTTTAGCCGTCGCTCTTACTCTCTTTAGCCCTGGGTCTTCCTCTCTTTAACCCTGACTCTTCCTCTCTTTAGCCCTCGCTCTTCCTCTCTTCCTCTCAGCTGAACACTGTCGATCGATCACAGTATTTTTAGAACACTTCCTCCTCCTTATGTTGTCCTTTTACTGTTCTACGGTTTCTTTTCAAGTACATTTGTCCTCTTTAGATAAGTTTCTATGTCTTAACTTCCTGAAAATAAATCTGATATTATTCACAAATGTTTCATCCCATTCAATCATTATTTGATTATTTCTGCATATACTGTAAATTAAACTTGTCACTCAGGGCAATGCCTTGTTTCATTTTAATATTAATTTTAATATATTGTGTTTTGCAGGTTTGTTGGTCGGGTGACGGTGACTCAGCACGGAGAGGAGATTGTCAGGTCAGTCTTTTCTACTGCCACATAATTTCTCACAACATCGTCTTCAATCTGACTTTATTTGATTTTACATATTCAACACGCCCTTTAATGACATAGTTTGTAGTTAAAGTTAACCTGAAACGGTCAGATTCTAGTCTTCTGAATAATTATAGTCTTAACATGGCCTTGTTTACATCCTGGTTCTGTATGTAACTTAAAACCTTACTTAAAATGATTGTTACCTTAATATTCAACAACACGCACTGAATTAAAGTACGGTTATTACATTTCCCTTCATCTTGTGCTGCCTTTTGATGACAATTCGATTAGAAAAGGACGTGTTTTGAAGCGTTTGCCCCTCGCGACTTTAGCCATCTTCAACTCTTCACTTTTCAATTCAAAGTGATGGATAATGTCCCAAAGCTGTACTTATGTTTCCCCTTGACTTAGACCACTGGGCCCAGAGAACCTGCTGCTGCGAGGAGCCCGGCTCAAGAACACCAAAGAGATTTACGGTAAAGTTACTGCGTGAAGTCGACAGACACGAGGCCCGTTCACCTTCATCTACGTCTGTACATGACCGGCTTGTGTTGGAACAGGTGTGGCGGTTTACACTGGGATGGAGTCAAAGATGGCCTTGAACTACAAATGCAAGTCCCAGAAGCGCTCGGCAGTGGAAAAGTAATCAGCAACAATCATTTCACCAACTTAAGACAGCAAAAGATCCTGTTTTATGTATAAAAGCTGCTAATGCTGTGCTTTATACCTCTGCAAACGCTTGTTATTGTGGTCATATTTCCATCCTCGCCTTTAAAATGTGAACTTTGGACTGAATCCTACTATCAAAACACAAATTACATGAAATCCCAATGACTGTCAGAAAAATATACTATTAAACATTATAATTTTTATAATGGATTTTTCGAATATACGCAAATCACTCAAATGTTACAAATGAACAAGTAGATTTTGCATAGTATGACTTTTATGGATGAAACATTGGACCCTGGATCATATACCATACATATCAGATATGAAATTCATGGTATATGCCCTGGATTGTGATTAGTTTGCGAGAATTCTGTGGAAATTACATTGTTATCCTGTTTTTACTATGTAGAATACAGTGAGAATGTTCAATTGTGACAGCTCTAAAATTACGCCTGAAACGAGTTAACCAATTTATCCCAATTAAGCAATTATGAAAAAAACTGAACTAATTAAGTAATCAAATAACGGATAATTTGTGGCCTTCAGGTCGATGAACTCCTTCCTGATCATCTACTTGGGCATCCTTCTGTTCGAGGCCGTCCTCAGCACCATCCTGAAGTACGCCTGGCAGTCCGAGGACGAGTGGGACGAGCCTTTCTACAACCAGAAGACGGAGCAGGAGAGGAACAGCAGCCCGGTCAGTCTGAATCCTCTATCCATCTGCCCCGGTCAGTCTGAATCCTCTATCCATCTGCCCCGGTCAGTCTGAATCCTCTATCCATCTGCCCCGGTCCCCGGTCAGTCTGAATCCTCTATCCATCTGCCCCGGTCAGTCTGAATCCCCTCTATCCATCTGCCCCGGTCAGTCAAAAGCCCTTCTATCCATCTGCCCCGGTCAGTCTGAATCCTCTATCCATCTGCCCCGGTCAGTCTGAATCCCCTCTATCCATCTGCCCCGGTCAGTCAAAAGCCCTTCTATCCATCTGCCCCGGTCAGTCTGAAGCCCCTCTATCCATCTGCCCCGGTCAGTCTGAAGCCCCTCTATCCATCTGCCCCGGTCAGTCTGAAGCCCCTCTATCCATCTGCCCCGTTCAGTCTGAAGCCCCTCTATCCATCTGCCCCGGTCAGTCTGAAGCCCCTCTATCCATCTGCCCCGTTTAGTCAGAAGCCCCTCTATCCATCTGCCCCGGTCAGTCTGAAGCCCCTCTATCCATCTGCCCCGGTCAGTCTGAAGCCCCTCTATCCATCTGCCCCGGTCAGTCTGAAGCCCCTCTATCCATCTGCCCCGGTCAGTCTGAAGCCCCTCTATCCATCTGCCCCGGTCAGTCTGAAGCCCCTCTATCCATCTGCCCCGGTCAGTCTGAAGCCCCTCTATCCATCTGCCCCGGTCAGTCTGAAGCCCCTCTATCCATCTGCCCCGGTCAGTCTGAAGCCCCCCCTATCCTCCCCCTAGGGCGCTAGAACAAGCCCATTGCTGTTGCATCGGTCAGTGAAGGCGTCTCTATCTGAATCTGTTAAATAAGCCCCAGAAGCTCCTCCTCTTCATTGACCAGGAGGCGTGTCTTCGTCTGCCGAGATGAGGACAAATTGATCAGTTTGGAAGGAGTGAGGAAAGGAGACGTTATGCTTCCTTTCACAGCTCCTTAAACGCTGCAAGGGAAAGTCTCAAGCGCCCTATGCTAAAGAGCAGAGCAATGTATCCCACAAGGCACTGCACCGACCACGAATGTTTCCAATCTGAAGAATAAACTTACAGCGCAGCAGTTCATCTAATAAATAAACTACATGCTCACGCGTTAAGTAGCCATTTATGGTAGGAAACGATTAAGAAAAAAATCGAACAATAAAACAGACGTCCATAACGACTAATGGAGTAAGACTATGTGCAGACATTCAAACGAAAATGTGAGCAAATCATTCTCAAAGTGTGAATAATGTGATCGATGGAATTTAATAATTTATTACATTTGAATCGCATTTATACATGAATTAATCCTATTGCAAGAAAGCATCATAATTATCATTTCATTATCTTCATTATCGCTAATTAAATACTTTTAGTGTTTAGTTTTTTATTTAGTTTTTGTTCTAGCTCTTAAACTGGGGAAAAACCACACATTTCTGGTGTTTTAGTTTTGTTTTGAATGTATGTGTTTGTCTGAACTTATTGAAATATATATATATATATATCTAAATAAATTTAAAAAGCACCTGTACCTGTATCTGTGCCCCGCCCCCATTCCTCTCTAGCCTGACTCCTATTGGCCGAGCTGCGTCTCTTGTGCTGCAGTGTCCCTCAAGAGTCGACAGTTCATCTCCAGCTTAGAGCGGCACAAGAGCCTAAAGTTACTTAAACTTTGCATTGATTTGGTTTTGTCAACTCTGAAGTTACTCCAAAACTCGATGGGGATACGAGATTTAAGATTTAAAACGATAATAAGTTTGATTTCTTAGTGGTTTACTACCTTATCCTGTAACAGATTTACTCCATTATTGTCCAACAGAAACATTAAGGATGTGACGACTTTCTATTCAAACGCTCTTGAACTCTCTCTCACTCTTGACGCTCAGACTCCGGTTCCTCTTCTTGCAGATCCTGAAGTTCATCTCTGACTTCCTGGCGTTCCTGGTCCTCTACAACTTCATCATCCCTATCTCGCTGTACGTGACGGTGGAGATGCAGAAGTTCCTTGGCTCGTTCTTCATCGGCTGGGACCTGGACCTGTACCACGAGGAGAGCGGCCAGAAGGCTCAGGTCAACACGTCCGACCTCAACGAGGAGCTGGGACAGGTACGACCGCACGACGGCCCGCGAGGGAGAACGTCTGAGGGTCGTGAGAAGACGGGACGCAAACCCCTCGAGATGGTGTGATCGTAGTGTCCGCTCGAGTCTTGGCTTCCGTTGTTGGGCGTGTTTGTACTTCTGATGACATAGGCCGAGATAACCAGGAAGTGATAACCAGGAAGTGTTTGTTTGTTCTTCAGTAGAAATGTTAACTCTGACCTGCAATTTTCAAGTTTCCGTCTGATTTTTCCATTTAGAAAGCGAAATAGAATTCATCTTCACAAAACTCCATTTCTAGAGCGTATAAATCAGAAGAACAACACGAGAAGACATCAACAAAACACAAATACAAACTAAATCGTGACATAGTCAAATTAAAAGTCCCATTTACCATATTTTCCGAACTATAAGTTGCACCAGCCAAAAAATGCATAATAGAGAAGAAAAAAACATATATAGGTTGCACTGGCGTATGAAATGTGGTTGCAAGTGTGAAAATAACAATTATCACATATAAGTCGCTCCTGAGTATAAGTATATAAGTATAAATCTAAGTATAAGTCGCACCCCGGCCAAAACTATGAAAAAAGGTGCGACTTATAGTCCGGAAAATACGGTAGTTCAAATTAGGGATGTCAAGATGATCAGGTTAATCAATAATCATGATTATTCAGATTCACAATATAAAAACCATCGTGACAATTTAGAGGCAAATTTAAGTATTTTTGGTAAAATATAAAGCCAAAAGAGACATAGACATGACTGTGAAGAATTTTTGTCAGTTTTTGTCACATTTAGCTTTATTTTGTTTTTCCACAGCGTTCAGTTTGGTAAATTCGCTCACAAACTTGAGGAACAGTATGTGTCAGAGCACGAGAATGAAGGAAAATGAAAGATGTCTTTGTTGTTCGGTCACAGTCTTAGTAATCGTGAACGATCGTTAAATCGTGATGTTTTTTCTCACAATAATCGTAACACAAACATTTGATATCGTAACATCCCTAGTCCAAAGTCTGTCAAATTTGTCCATTTCCAAATTAAATCTGAATAAAAAAATGTTTTGTCCAGTTCTCAATCGTCATTGCAGTTTATGTCATCCACTTCCTCTAAGGGCCTTTTCTGCTGAAGCCAAAAGTACACTCTAAAGGTATCCATCCGTCGTGTCCATGGCAGGAGTTTTAAGACCCAGATACATAGTTTTAAAATCGAGTGGTACGGCAGTGTCAACAGCAGTCTGCAGTGCATTATTAAGTTCAGTCCAATACTTTTGAGCGACCGGACAAAAACCCTGAGCTTTCCATGCAAAGTCATGGAATCAAACTAAGTAAGGCCGTTATTTTATTACTTGGTTTACGGATTTTTAAATGAAATATATTGAACAGGCGGACAAAATATAAATATAATTTAAATTTCAAAAGATTTTTTCTTCCGAGTTTTCCCAAAAAGCACCACGGGAGGAGGAGGGGGGAGACGCGGCGCGCAGGAGCGTGTAACAGTAGATTTAGCGTGTTTTACATTGGTAGGACTGACGCTTCTAAGTGTGCAACCTAGTCATGGCAAAATGCGCTGGAGAAAATGTGGTAAACAGGTTTAAAATGTATATTTGCAATATAAAGGAGTTAGCGCTGCACGCAGCAGACAGGGATACGGGCGTGAGCGTCTTCTCCCCAGGATCGCACCGAATAATTGCTTCACGCGCTCTTATCTTTTGACTTAATACCGCTTTTTATATTTCATTTAATGCTATGTTGCGTTGTCGGCGGTACTTTATAAAAAACATTGATAATAATTTATTTTATTTATAAATTAGAAATCAATCATCTAAGGGCGGCGGATCAGTAAACCAAGTAATAAAATAACCGCGGCCTAACCTGGTCTTTTAGTTAATTTAAACTTGTTTAAACATCTGCTAGTTTGACAGACACAGCTTTTTCAATCCTGTTAACGTAAGAAGGGGACGGTGTAATTAATCATGATCGTAATAACCGTTCTCATAAAAACACTGGATCATTCTCACTGCGAGTTTACTGAGTCTATTAAAGCCCAAATCCTTAAGCTCCTCTCAGAACTCACTCATTTGGAACAGCCTGAAGCGTTCGAAAGCCCAATAGCGTGAGCTTTACTTCATCCCATTTAATGCAGTTTTGTGTTCGTTCCCATGGTGATGTCGGTGTTGATGGCGTTTCTGCCGCCGTTCGTGTCTTTCCAGGTGGAGTACGTCTTCACCGACAAGACGGGCACGCTCACGGAGAACGAGATGCACTTCCGCGAGTGCTCCGTCAGCGGGACCAAGTACCGCGAAGTCAACGGCAAACTGGTGCCGGAGGGCCTGACCGACGACTTGCCCGACGGCTCCGCCCCTCGCATGGTACGGCGACTATAGTTTTGGAGGTTTAAAGGGGAGACGGCGCGTGTTTGAGTGATCCTGTCGCATCAAAGATGATGTCATCCTGCTCCTTAGCCCCGCCCACTGCACTGTACTCATTAGACTTTGGGTCGTGGAAAACGTACACAGAGTTTGGGGTTATTTTTCAGCTATAAAAATGCGTAAAAGTGAAAATCCAGCCTTACTGAAAACGACCTGAATTCAGAATATGAATCTTTGTTTGAGTATTGCCCATTTCTGTCTGGTCACAAGAGACTTTAGATTGAAATGAGAGAATTGGGTGGGGGTGGGGGAGTTCAATTCCCAGGTCAGACCAGCATCACATGACCCCTCTCTGGGTGCAGTTTGCGTTCACGTTACCGCGGGTTCTCTTAGTGGATGAATATGTCTGTTAACTCTGCGACGAGCCCCTGTCCAGAGTGACCCCGCCTAAGGCTCAAAGTCACTGGGAAGGGCTCCAGTCACCCGCGACCTCTAACGGGAACAAGTGATAGAACATGAATGAATGACATCTTTAATTTACTCAAAACAATCTCACCTCAAACACTTAGAATCTATGTCCATCAAGAACTCCATCTCAACTCATGAAATGTATTGAAACTAAGAATGATATCCTGTAATTTTGGTGTGAAACTGACCGAACGTAGAGTCTTGACTGGTTTTTCACGTATTCCCTTTGACTCCTCCTCCTCAGGCCGGTGACGAGCTGCTCTTCCTCAAAGCCGTCGCCCTGTGTCACACGGTCCAGATCAGCTACGACCAGCCCGACTGCACCGGCCCGGGGTCCGACCCGTTCTCCCACGTCAACGGCTTCTCCGCTAGCCACATGGAGTACTACGCCTCGTCCCCGGACGAGAAGGCCCTGGTGGAGGCGGCAAAGAGGTGCACTTTAGACCTGTCTCTAGTTCTGTTTGAAAGATTCATAAGTGACTGAATTGCATTGATTGAAGCTGCACTACGGAACGTTTATGTTGTGTTTAAAGAGTTACTTTAAATCAGTGCACTGTCTAATTAATTGTGATTTAAAATGTGTGTTTTAAGGTGAGACAGTACGAGGAAACATGTTACATTTAGAGACGTCAATTTTAAACGTCTTCTGTTGTTTAATAACCTAAATGTAAGAAAAAAAGTACTATAATGTTATTATTATGTCTAATTAAAGGCGCTGTACCTGAGTTTTACTGTCTTAAAACATATGACCGTCTTAAAAGCTACGGATGAGTTTTGCCATCCCGGATAAACTAACAGACATTAGCATGCTAACAGATATTAGCATGCTAACAGCGAGCTTTGGTCTCATTTTGACCCAGATGCTTTTACATTGTATCAGGTACAGCCACTTTTTACATATTTTAGACTTATAAATCTGACATGGATAGAGCCAGGTATAAATTGTGTTTTGTTGAATGCATAAAAAAAATCTGAGGATTTCTTATTCAAAATGGCTCCACAAATTAAACTTTAACATTATCAAATGTGACATATTTGAAGTTACAAGTCTGCAGTAAATCTGGATGCAAGTGGATTGATTTAAATAAAAGCTTTAGCTGCAGATTTGACAGTGTAGTTGTTTTCAGGTGTTAGATGTGCTGCATGTTGAGAGAGCAAACAAACAAAGAGAAAGATATTTTGTGTTTCATTTATTATCTTATCTTATCCTGATTAAAAACATTACATTTAACTTGTTAAAAATGAAAAACTGTCTTTTATAAAATGTTGTTGAGTGTTGTTCCGTTTGTATTTATGCTTTAGTCCTGAGCGCCACAGCCTGCTGTAAACAACAGCCTGTTTACGACTTGTTCACACTTTATGATCATTGCACAAAATGGACTTTAAAGTTCTGCTGACACTTCGGCCCCGAGCTCTTGGTTCTTTCACAAGTGGGTGATTGATGGGACCGTTATGTGTCGGTCTGGTTTTGGGACAAATGACTTAAAGGTCCTCTGTGTAGCTTCAACACGTGATATTACAGCTTTTCTCTTTCAACCCAATATCACCTCCTCACTGTTACATGTCATAACAAGTTAGGTTCTTTGTTATAGCAGGTTCTTTGTTATAGCAGGTTCTTTGTTATAGCAGGTTCTTTGTTATAGCAGGCTCTTTGTCATAACAGGTTCTTTGTTATAGGAGGTTCTTTGTTATAGCAGGTTCTTTGTTATAGCGGGTTCTTTGTTATAACGGGTTCTTTGTTATAACGGGTTCTTTGTTATAACAGGTTCTTTGTCATAGCAGGTTCTTTGTCATAGCAGATTCTTTGTTATAGCAGATTCTTTGTTATAGCAGGGTCTTTGTTATAACGGGTTCTTTGTTATATCGGGTTCTTTGTCATAACAGGTTCTTTGTTATAACGTGTTCTTTGTTATAACGGGCTCTTTGTCATAACGGGTTCTTTGTCATAGTAGGTTCTTTGTTATAACAGGTTCTTTGTTATAACGGGTTCTTTGTCATAACTGGTGCTTTGTCATAGCAGGTACTTTGTTATAACGGGTTCTTTGTCATAGCAGGTACTTTCTTATAACGGGTTCTTTGTCATAGCAGGTTCTTTGTTATAACAGGTTCTTTGTCATAACATGTTCTTTGTTGGTTCTCGTTGACAGGATCGGAGTAACTTTCACCAGTAGCAACGGAGAAACCGTGGAAATCAAAACATTTGGAAAAATAGAAAAGTAAGTTCCCCTCACCTTTTTATTTTGTATTATTCTCGATTTAACGTGATTTTATAAAGTAATTTATTTCTCCGTCTTCTGCAAATTCTGTTAATTTCCCCCAAACTAATCCTGTGCTAGAATAGTTCTTAGAATAAAAGATACTCTTAACAGTTATTTATGGCCAGTAACCTATTATTTAACTTTTTCTGGTCAGGACGAGCCGTTGTCCTGGAGATCATGATGTTTATGATGAATATGAATATAGTATGAAGATATAACACATTTTTAATACCTTTTCAAAACTCTATTTTTTAACTAGATATATATTTTGTTACATTGACACTTTTAAAAAAATATTTAGCTGCATTCAGAAAAAAAAAATGTTCTGTTGATAAATTTTGGCCTCACTTTTTTTTATTCCTTTTTTTTTTTTTTTTGATTAATTTGATATCTTTACTTTGATAGTTTTTGGATGTGCTGCAACTCGTCCACACGTAAAAACATTAAAATAAACATCTCAGTACATCGTTTTGAACAAATAATGAATAAATAAATACATTAGAATGACACAATCTTACCTCGTCCCGTTCCTTTAGCGTGAACAAAACTAGAACAATATTTGAAAAACCGTGCGTAACGACTGATTTGGACTCCTCAGGTTCAAGCTCCTTCACGTCTTGGAGTTCGACCCAAACCGGAGGAGAATGAGCGTGGTCCTGCAGACTCCGTCAGGTAAGAGCACGCTCCAGGTTCAGGGGTCGTCCGGGCGCAAGGGAAACGCCAACCGCCGGGTCTGAAGTTGTTTCTCTGCGTCTTCTTTTCAGGAGGACGGATCATGTTCACCAAGGGGGCGGAGTCGGCCATATTGCCTTTCACCAGCAGCGGCGAGATCGAGAAGACGCGGCTGCACGTGGATGAGTTTGCCCTGGTGAGACTTCAGTTTAACCGCTTAATGACCCTTTGTAAAGCTGCTCCTCACCCTCTGGAGCCTCTGTGAAGCTGCTCCTGACCGTCTGGAGTCTCTGTGAAGCTGCTCCTGACACTTTGGAGCCTTTGTGAAGCTGCTCCTGACCCTCTGGAGCCTCTGTGAAGCTGCCCCTGACACTTTGGAGCCTTTGTGCAGCTGCTCCTGACACTTTGGAGCGCTGCTCCTGACCCTCTGGAGCCTCTGTGAAGCTGCTCCTGACCCTCTGGAGCCTCTGTGAAGCTGCTCCTGACACTTTGGAGCCTCTGTGAAGCTGCTCCTGACACTTTGGAGCCTCTGTGAAGCTGCTCCTGACACTTTGGAGCCTCTGTGAAGCTGCTCCTGACCCTCTGGAGCCTCTGTGAAGCTGCTCCTGACCCTCTGGAGCCTCTGTGAAGCTGCTCCTGACACTTTGGAGCCTCTGTGAAGCTGCTCCTGACACTTTGGAGCCTCTGTGAAGCTGCTCCTGACCCTCTGGAGCCTTTTGGACTCTGAAGTAGAAAAAGCTCTGCTCAGAGGAAATCAGATTAAACATGAATGAGTGGATCTAGTTTCTGGAGGATCGTTTGATTGACACTAAAATTAGCTTTTATTGTTTTGACAATTCTCTTTGAAAAGCTGAAGGAAAATTCACTAAAAATGAGTTTGTAATAAAGTAAAATTGTCCAGGTGGAATCCAGATAAAAGTCCTATTCATTTATTTTATAGCCTTTATTTTTGAGCCTGATGCTTCCAGAATTATTAATTTATTTGGAAATAAGTGTGTTATGGTTGATTTTTAAGTATAGCAGATCAAGCAGCTAGAAAGTTTTCTTTTATAAGATGTGGACAAAATGGAATAAATCAAGAAAATGTCCAGCAAGTCCTTAAAAGAAGAAAACGTTATGGTCTTTTCTCTGGTCACCTGCTCAGAACATGTGATGTTAGAGGAAGAGAACTGTTTCATTCATCGTTCATTTACCTCTAGATTAAATAAGGTCTGGTACAGTGGCACTTCTGTTGACGAGGGAATCTGGACACTTCACTTAATAAAGAATAGTGTTGTTTTCTTCTAAATGACACATCATCAGGGTCAAAATGAAAGCCACGTTTGTCCTTCACTTAATAAAGAACCTCCTCTGCAGTGCGTGTGATACAGTAATAATATATAACGGCATTGCAATCATCCATCAGTATTATTAAATATTAAATGTTAAATTATAGTTCAAGAAATAATTATATTGTGACCTCAAATATGTAAAAGTCTTTGTCTTTTATGTAACTGATTGGACTGATGGGAGCTGCTCATCATTTTAGCATGCTTTATTTTATTTTAATCCATATTTTTGTCCTTTTTGAGAGTTTTCCTTATTTAGAAGTAGCAGAGCAAGTGCATCGTCCCATTTCAAACGTCTTTTAACCATCGTTTGGGTCTAGAATAGTCTAATTTTAGATTTGGTTTGTCGATTAATCGGTCAGAGGTGTTTTAGTCAACCAATTGGTACTTGTCGACTTTTTTTGATTTTTAAGGGACAGCAGAGGAATCATGAGTCTAATCTTTATTTATACTGCTTGTGCATGGGAAATTATGTGTAAAAGTCAATGTTTTTCAGTGACTTGTGCAGTTTTAGACGATGGGAGTTTACTGTTTTTGTAGGTCTAAGTGTTTTCTTTCATCCAAGGAGCCGTGACAGTGGTGGGAATATTCCGTTTTTGTCTCTTCCGCAGACCAGTTTTGACATAGAAACCAGACATTTGTTTCGTTGCCGGGGGCGAGCATTCACACCTGGTTTTGGCGCCATATGTTCCTGGTTTTGACGGCCTAATTAAAGGAGTTTGTGTTGCTGAAAATATCGCCGCAGGTGCAATCGAGCCAGATCAAAAGTTGCCCGTCGGTCTCGTTCAATATCGGGGGAAGATTATTATGAAATGTCATGTGTTTCTCTGGGTCTGGATCGATTTGAATTGATATGCATAAATGAATATATAAGTAGGTTTCAGTTGGAAGAGAAATACTGCAAGTCCATCAATCATATCTAAAGAGAGCTGAACAAACGCGCCTGGACTTACTTTAATTCTGTCAATACAGTTTTTAAAATGGAACTGACTATTAAATCCCACCCCATTTCCCTGAATTCAAACTTTAGTAACATCCAGATTCCTTTTGAACAACACCCCAAGCGTCTCAACTTGATCAGATTTCACACTGATTTATACAGTTTACATTAACATACTGTCTTTAGTACTGTTCGACATGTTAGTCTAGTCCAAGGGGGCGGGGCATAGAACAAACGTCAGTAATCATAAGATATATATTCTTTAAACATATGAGTTGGTGTCAAAAGCCTATTTTTTGACATTTTGACAGAATAATCCTGCTGTCTTTGTTCTAAAGAGATGTTTTGATTTGGTTTTAGATTCTGTATAGTCCAGATAACTATTACAGAAAAGAATAACTGTCCACCATTTTGACATATTTTCTTATGTTGCATATACCATATTTTCCGGAGTATAAGTCGCACTGGAGTATAAGTCGCACCAGCCAAAAATGCATAATGGAGAAGAAAAAAAACATAAGTTGCACTGGAGTATGAGATGCGGTTGAAGTGTGAAAATAACAAAAAAGATCACATAAGTTGCTTCGGAGTATAAGTATATAAGTATAAATATAAGTATAAGTCGCACCCCGACCAAAACTATGAAAAAAGGTGCAACTTATAGTCCGGAAAATACGGTATTTTTTGACATTTTGACTTAATAATTTTGCTATATTTGTTATAAAGAGGTGTTTTTGATTGGTTTTGGATTCCGCATAGTCCAAATAACAAATACAGATAACTACTATAGAAAAGAATAACCGTCCACCATTTTGACATATCTTATATATATTATATTGCATATACGGTAAAAGCATTCATGGTGATTCAATACTCTGGAGTCATTGTATTCTTTTGTCTTTATCAGTCCCTGCACCCCTCTTGTCATATTGTGTCTGCCTTATCTTCTTCTCCATATTAAAATCTGGATATGTTCCCCTTGTGTGCCGCTCACAGAAAGGCTTGCGCACCCTGGTGGTGGCCTGTCGTCACTTCAGTCCGGAGCAGTACTCGGAGGTGGACCGGCGTCTGAACGCGGCTCGTACGGCGCTGCAGCAGAGAGAGGAGAAGCTCCAAGAGGCCTTCAGCTACATCGAGAGAGACCTGCACCTGCTCGGAGCCACAGGGGTGGAGGACAAGTACGGATCGCCATAGTGATTCAGCCCATTAGAGCAGGCCTAAAATATCTTTGTTAACAGTATTCTTGTAGATGAGTCAGTTTAGTTTTCCCCCTTGAGAGTTTGTAAAAGCATAATTTTGTTTAAAGAAAAAGCCATATTCTGAGCACGTTTGGCAGTTTTTAATTCTGTTCTGAAGCTGTGCTCAAAATGTGTGCCAAAGAGTTTGTGAGAGCGCCGTCTAGGGACAAGTTTCAATACACACTTCCTCCTTTTGCAGTTTGAAAATCTGATCAATCCTCCTATCTGCCTCCTCTTCCTCCCCTATCTGCCTCCCCTATCTGCCTCCCCTATCTGCCTCCCCTATCTGCCTCCCCTATCTGCCTCCCCTATCTGCCTCCCCTATCTGCCTCCCCTATCTGCCTCCCCCGTTATCTGCCTCCCCCGTTATCTGCCTCCCCCGTTATCTGCCTCCCCCGTTATCTGCCTCCCCCGTTATCTGCCTCCCCCGTTATCTGCCTCCCCCGTTATCTGCCTCCCCCGTTATCTGCCTCCCCCGTTATCTGCCTCCCCCGTTATCTGCCTCCCCCGTTATCTGCCTCCCCCGTTATCTGCCTCCCCCGTTATCTGCCTCCCCCGTTATCTGCCTCCCCCGTTAACTGCCTCCCCCGTTAACTGCCTCCCCCGTTAACTGCCTCCCCCGTTATCTGCCTCCCCCGTTATCTCCCCACTCTGTGCTGTGTCTGCTCATCCCTCTGCCTCCTCTTCATCTCCTCACTCTGTGCCTCTCCTCTGCCTCCTCTTCATCTCCTCGCTCTGTGCCTCCTCTGTTCCTCTTCATCTCCTCGCTCTGTGCCTCCTCTGCTCCTCTTCATCTCCTCGCTCTGTGCCTCCTCTTCATCTCCTCGCTCTGTGCCTCCTCTGTTCCTCTTCATCTCTTCGCTCTGTGCCTCCTCTGCCTCCTCTTCATCTCCTCACTCTGTGCCTCTCCTCTGCCTCCTCTTCATCTCCTCGCTCTGTGCCTCCTCTGTTCCTCTTCATCTCCTCGCTCTGTGCCTCCTCTGCTCCTCTTCATCTCCTCGCTCTGTGCCTCCTCTTCATCTCCTCGCTCTGTGCCTCCTCTGTTCCTCTTCATCTCTTCACTCTGTGCCTCCTCTGTTCCTCTTCATCTCTTCGCTCTGTGCCTCCTCTGCTCCTCTTCATCTCCTCACTCTGTGCCTCCTCTGCTCCTCTTCATCTCCTCACTCTGTGCCTCCACACACACAATCAGACCATCTCCATTATGATGTTATCATCTCTCAGAATAAAAAGAATATTACTCACAGCTCACAGCCAAAGCAATATGAGATCTAAAATGAGATCCAACATGAGATCTAATTTACTTTGTCCAGACAAACTGTGGAGTGATATATAAAGGTGCCACAAGGGGACTGTTTTTAAGGGCATTAAACATATTAAAAACATATAAAACATATTAAAGGACTCTTATGCAGGACTCTTATTATTTCCCCCTCAGACTCCAAGACAAAGTGCAGGAGACGATCGAGGCGCTCCGTCTGGCCGGGATCAAAGTATGGGTGCTGACGGGGGACAAACACGAGACCGCCGTCAGTGTGAGCTTGTCCTGTGGCCACTTCCACAGAACCATGAACACGCTGGAGCTTCTGCAGCAGCGCTCCGACAACGAGTGTGCGGAGCAGCTGCGCAGGCTGGCGCGCAGGTGAGGGCGGGGCTCCACGTGTTTACGCCTACATTTATGTCTCCTGACTTTTACACAGGGCAGCTAACAGGCGAACACAGGGCAGCTAACAAGCAAACACAGGGCAGCTAACAAGCAAACACAGGGCAGCTAACAAGCGAACACAGGGCAGCTAACAAGCGAACACAGGGCAGCTAACAAACGAACACAGAGCAGATAACAGACGAACTCAGGCCAGCTAACAAACAAACAAAGGACGACTAACAAACAAACACAGGGCAACTGGATGACTAACAGACGAACACAGGGCAGCTAACAGACGAACTCAGGGCAGCTAACAGACGAACACAGGGCAGCTAACCGACGAACACAGGGCAGCTAACCGACGAACACAGGGCAGCTAACCGACGAACACAGGGCAGCTAACAGACAAACAGGGCAGCTAACAAACGAACAAAGGACGACTAACAAACAAACACTGCAGCATGAGAGCAGATTGTGCAGATTGTATTGTGTACACCTTTGCGACGTATGTTTAATGTATCATTCTGTTCGAGTGAAGCATCCTTCAGAGTCTCCTTGTCCCCTCAGGATAAAGGAGGACCATGTGATCCAGCACGGTCTGGTGGTGGACGGGGCCAGTCTGTCTCTGGCCCTGAGGGAGCACGAGAAGCTCTTCATGGAAGTGTGTAAGAACTGCTCTGCTGTGCTGTGCTGTCGCATGGCTCCTCTGCAGAAAGCCAAGGTACGATACTCAACCTCCGCGTCGCCCGAACCGTTCGGCTGCATCGTTTTTTTTAGGCACGGGACGATGCGGCGCCATCACAGTTCGATCCTCGCTATTTTTATGTAATTTTGATTTTTTCCAGCTACTTTCAGGCTTTTAGATGGGATCTGAAAACACCCCGTCCAAATAATTTTGTCCGGGGGTACGGGGGCCGACTAGGCGAAAGAACGAGTGGCTTCTGCATTCTCCGGACCACGGCTCGGCAGCCAATAAGAGTCAAGCACACAAATTCCGTCGACCTATCAGGGCGCATCATGCAAATTTTCACTTGTAAACAGTAAACTGTAATGGCGGACTATTGTCAAAAGCTTCCCGGCCCGACTTAAAGGTTGAATGGACGTTTTTTTTGGCCCAAATCTGAGTCTTATTTCCTCGTGTCGTGGACTGCCGATTAGTCCTGCCACGTATTAATCATAAAACGCACCTACTGCTCACCTGCAGCCTCGTGCGGCTCGTCCCACATTTCCGCGTGTCTAAGCGCATTGATCTATCATAATATAGTTCCCTCAGTGTACGGGGCAAAATGAAGACGAAGAAAGACAGTTCGAGCTGACTCAGAAGTAGATGGAAATCTACGGGAGACGAGAGACGCGATGCGATCCGTCGCGCTAATAAACAAACGCACGTGTGTGTTGTATAAGTCCGCACGGGGGAGTGCGCATGCGCACTTCTGCCTGCGTTCTCAAATCGCCGAAAAATCGTCCATTGCGCCTTTAATGATAATATTCCCTTTTTTTCTAAGATTTATCAATAAAATGGCCGCCCCTGCACTCAAATGCCCGTCCACATTTTAAAATACCCCGTCCAAAATACGGGAAGACGGGTCTCTAGCAAAAAGCCTGGCTACTTTTTCTCTTGATTTGCTAAATAAAACAGAACTTTTCAGAAAATTGCAACAGACGTTGATGAAGTCTCTAGGCAATTAAAGCAGATCTAAGTAACTCTGGCGATAGAGCTCCCCCTGCAGGTCCTTTGTAAAAACACATTTTTCATAATAAGACATACAAAAATATTGAACATGGCCAATTATAAAAAGACCCAGGGTTTCTCAGGAGAGTTATCTTCAGGTCGATGTTACAAGGCTGGTTTTCCGCACTAGAAACGCTCATGAAAACGCATATTTAACCATCACAGGGACAAAGAGGTTCAATCAGGTGAAAATGTGACTTAGTTCTGCTTTAAGTCAGGAGTTTGTTGTTCATTTGGGTTAATGATTGTGTCTCATAAGGAGCAGTATGTTCGATCCATATTTGAAACCTTTTCAATACAGTTTGTTGAATATAAATGTTACTTCTGATCAAAAAAGCAGTGAGAATACTAAATATAGTTGCATCTATATGTTTAGCAGCTCCTCTTCCCTCTGCCACTGATCAAAACACACACAGCTCCACTCTCCTCCGATGTTACTGCTCTTACACCTTTAATTACTGACGAGCCAAGCCAAACGCGGCCTGGGAGTCTTTAAAAGTTCTTTTTTTATTCGTTCCCGGGTCGATTTACGTCGGATAAAAAGCAACGGGAAGATAAAATCCGCCTCTGTTAGACTAAAGCGGCTGTACGTCTGCGAATGGACGGCAGGGTTAACTCTTTACTAGCCCACGGAAATGTCAACACCGAGTGCGCGGGGAATCACCAGCATCCAATGAGTCTAATCCATTTTCAGAATCTGCCTGATAGTTTGGCTGTTTACTGCGTCTATTTACTGGACATTAGGAAATATTCATAGCTAACAAATGCCTTACTTTAGTTTTGCAGTATTAAGACACTTTTAAATACTTTTGGACACTTTTAAATCTGTATTTCATTATTTTGGATATAATCTGCAGCTTAATCATTAGATATTTTGGTGAGTGTTTACAGCACAAGAGAAATCTGATCTGCTGTCAGAGAATCAATCGATTGTTTTATATTTTGAATCACTTTTTCTAAATTTTCTGTTTCATTTTTGTCTTTGCCTCATTAATTTACCCCTTTTTTTGCATCCTTTTCCTTGTCCGAACGATCAAAGAAATCCAACCATTTACGTGACATTTCAATACTCGGAGAGTTCCAGAAATCGGACAACGATCAGATTTTTGGCGTACACTCTCCACGACTGTCCACGCGCACGTCGGTTTAACTCGTGTGTCGACTTTCAGGTGGTGCGTCTCATCAAAACGTCCCCGGAGAAACCCATAACGTTAGCGGTCGGTGACGGGGCCAACGATGTCAGTATGATCCAAGAGGCCCACGTCGGCATCGGTGAGTCAATCCGGCGGCGTGCGCGTGGTGATCGGAGTGCCGCACGTGACCGTTTCTTTGTTTAACCACTACCTAATACGAAATGCATCAAAATCAAAATGTGACAAAGGTTATGCACTGACACTTTTCAAACAAAACTGTAGCACCGGCAATAAAGGAGTTTGTAAAATATACCAAACAAATACTCAGCAATATTTGGATACAGCAGAATTTTGAGACTGTGGACCCAAATGTAGTGTCAGTATATATCAAGATTTTGCTCCGTTTGTTTACGTTTATCAGTGTGTCATACAGTTGCGTCTGTTCAATGCATTTTAAACGTTACACACACACTCGTTTTAATGCAAACGCAGATGTGAGTGACGGATGCACGTGTGGTGGTGTAAATGCTCATATTTACGCCACGTGTCCACGATCTAACACGTGGAAAAAAGTGAGAGAAAAAGAAAAGAAAACAATTGCCGGAGCGCACATTTTTCACGGACTGCTTATGAGTACCGCCATTTTAGGACTTTAAGCCGCTACTTTTTCCCCGACACTCTGAATCATGCGGCCCATACGGCAGTGCGGCCACCAGGGGGCGCTCTAGCAGGAAGCGCAAGCGTTAAACACACTGTAGAAGATGTCGTCTGTGGAAGCGCTGCTCAGGGGACTTTTCAGACCTGTTCTCTGTATGATAAGCTTCAAAATGCATATTCACATTTTACGGTAACTCAGTACTGTACTACTACTTCTTCTACTTCTTCTACTTCTTCTTCTACTTCTACTTCTACTTCTTCTACTTCTACCTCTTCTTCTACTACTTCTACTTCTTCTTCTACTAGTACTTCTTCTACTTCTTCTTCTACTACTACTACTACTACTACTACTACTACTACTACTACTACTACTACTACTACTACTACTACTACTACTACTACTACTACTACTACTAGTACTTCTACTACTAGTACTTCTACTACTACTACTACTTCTACGACTACGACTACGACTACGACTACTACTACTACTACTACTACTACTACTACTACTACTACTACTACTACTACTACTACTACTACTACTACTACTACTACTACTACTACTACTACTACTACTACTACTACTACTACTACTACTACTACTACTACTACTACTATTACTACTACTACTACTACTACTACTACAAGTTGTTTTCTAGTGTCATGAGCGGTGTTTCATGTCTGTTGTAGGCATCATGGGTAAAGAGGGGCGTCAGGCCGTGAGGAACAGCGACTATGCAATTGCCAGGTTTAGATTCCTGTCTAAACTGCTGCTGGTGCACGGCCACTTCTACTACATTCGCATAGCAACTCTTGTACAGTACTTTTTCTACAAGGTAAGAACACGCGCTGAATATACGCCGTTTCAAATAATATGTACGTAATATGTATACGTCAGATTTAATGTTCCTTTCTCTGTGTCTTTTGTAGAATGTGTGTTTTATCACTCCCCAGTTTTTATACCAGTTCTTCTGTCTGTTTTCACAACAAGTAAGTGTCCTTCATTTATGTGTCTTTACGTGTCATTAAGACGGAATAAAGATGTAGACAGCACTATTTAACAAAGACTAAAGTGTTTTTGTACGTATTATTTTGGCCCCTAACACTTTATTTACTAGATACCGTATTTTTCGTACTATGAGTTGCACAATTTTTCATAGTTTTGGCCAGGGTGCGACTTATACTTATATTTATACTTATACTCCGGGGCGACTTATATGTGATATTATTTGTTATTTTCACACTTGCAACCGCATTTCATACTCCAGTGCGACTTATATATGTTTTTTTTTCCATCTCCATTATGCATTTTTTGGCTGGTACGACTTATACTCCGGAAAATACGGTACTTAAATTGAGGATGACCAACTTTAGTTGAGGTAATCCATTAATTATCTAGACATGACTATGAAACCATTTTAAAAAAACGTTATCTAACATAGAAAATATGCTTTATGCTGTCAATGTTTATCAGAAATATATTTGAGAAAGACGAGATTTAAGATTAAAAATGGTTTAAAACTCAAATATTCTGTGTTTTTGTTAAAAGATGATTGACCTCACAAGCAGCCGTTTGATTGGACGCACCAAACTATGTCACGATATCGAATGTTGTGAGGAAAAACATCACGATTTAACGAACGATTATTGAGACTGTGACCAAACAACAGTGACATCTTTAAATTTCCTTTTCTCCCGTTGTGACTGTTGCTCAAATTTATGGACTTTTAACCTCAAAGAAAGACGAAATGATGTTAAATATGACAAAAACATCCAGACAAAAGGAAGTTATTTACATTTAAGTCTGAATATTGAACTAAAAATACTTAATTTGGCTTCTAAAATTGTCACGATTATTATGTTTTTGGGTTCTTATTGAGACATATAATCACGACTAGCGATTAACCGAATAATCTTAACATCCATACTCCAAACTATTCATTCAAAATGATATAAAATGACTCGGAATCAGAGCCTAATGAAAACGCCGCCTTCTTCAGAATCGTAAAATTACTTCTGCTGATTATTAAACGAGAAAAAACAACAGCGAAATGGAAATCCAGAAGCAAATAAAAACACAATTACAGTGAAGGCTCAGGAAATACGTCTGCCGTGTCTCCATCTTCCATTGTTTTTGGCGTGTCGGATGTTGCGTGTGAGCCGGCGTCTCCCTCTGTGCCCCGCAGACCCTGTACGACAGCGTGTACCTGACACTCTACAACATCTGCTTCACGTCTTTGCCCATCCTGGTGTACAGCCTTTTTGAGCAGCTGGTGCATCCACACGTCCTGCAGAGCAAACCAGCCCTCTACAGGTCAGACTCCGCATTACACGCTCTTATATTGCCGCCAAAATAACCCTGACGCCGGGTTTTGGACCTCCTCACGCTGCACGAGGCGCAGGGATGTCACCGCATCAGATTTTAGTGCTAAAATGTCATGATTTAAAGCAGCGCTGCGTAAGATTCATGGTAGTTCCTCCACCAGAATAGTTACAAGTCAGGCATTCAGTCTTAACAACAGCCAAAACACCTGTTACTAAGTAATTGTGTTTATTTAAGTGTATTTTTTGGCTAAACACGGTGGGGCTTTAACAATTATACATGATTATTGACACTGTGAACAAACAATTTTCTTTTATTCACGTTGCTCCTCTTATTTTAATTTAAATGTAGTTATCGAAATAATACTTATTATTATAAAAAAATAAAATACATTATAAATAAACGTATAAATGAAAATATATATACAACAAAAATGTGTTAAATATAAATATATATATATTTTTAATTTAATTTAATTTTTGTGTTATTTTTATTTATTTACTTACTTTATAACGTATATACAGAACAAACAAAAACACGGAACACAGAACACAACAGAAACTGACAAGAGAGCAAAAATAACATTAAAATAAACATCAACAACAAAATGTTGGCATATCTAAATTAAAGTAATTGTCCCACAGTTTAACTAACCATCTTGCGCATTTATTCAGCAAGTTGTTTTATTGCTAAAAAAGCAGCACAAACATCTCCAGCAGGTTCCTAAACGTTACACTCTGAATGACTCTGAAACACTCTGAAACACACTGAATCACTCTGAAACACTCTGAATCACTCTGAGTCCCTCTGAGTCCTTTCCTCCTGTTTCTACTGCGTTGTAACAATGAAATTTCCCCTTGTGTGGACATTAAAGGATTATCTTATCTTATCTTATCTTAATGACTCTGAATCACACTGAATCACTCTGAAACACTCTGAAACACTCTGAAACACTCTGAATGACTCTGAATCACACTGAATCACACTGAATCACACTGAATCACACTGAATCAATCTGAAACACTCTGAATCACACTGAAACACTCTGAATCACACTGAATCACACTGAATCACACTGAAACACTCTGAAACACTCTGAAACACTCTGAAACACTCTGAATCACTCTGAAACACTCTGAAACACTCTGAATCCCGTTTGCCTCCCGCAGAGACATCAGCAGAAACTCCATGCTGTCGTTCCAAACCTTCCTGTACTGGACGCTGCTGGGCTTCTGCCACGCCTTCGTCTTCTTCTTCGGCTCCTACATCCTGATGGGAGAAGACACCAGCCTCATGGGCAATGGGCAGGTGCGCTCCGCCCCGCACGCGCCTCTAAACATGCCTCTAAACACGCCTTTAAACACGCCTGTGACGTGTTCTTTGTTCTCTCTCTTCCTCCTTCTCTGCCTTTCACATCCCTGCTTTGTGTGTCTAACATTTAACACGTTTTAACCTTTGACTAATGCTCTCGTTTCTGATCTGCTTTCCTTCTCTCCATCTTCTTCTCTCTATCTTCTTCTCTCCATCTACTTCTCTCCATCTCATTCTCTCCATCTCCTTCTCTCCCTCTTCTTCTCTCCCTCTCTCCATCCTCTTCTCTCCATCTCCTCTCCACCTCCTTCTCTCCATATCCTTCTCTCCCTCTTCTTCTCTCCATCTCCTTCTCTCCCTCTTCTTCTCTCCCTCTTCTTCTCTCCATCTCCTTCTCTCCCTCTTCTCTCCATCTCCTTCTCTCCATCTTCTTCTCTCCATCTCCTTCTCTCCCTCTTCTTCTCTCCATCTTCTTCTCTCCATCTTCTTCTCTTCTTCGTCCTCAGGTCTTGCGCACTAACCGGCAGCTGGTAAGAGTCCGTTTGTCCGCTGCCCGTGTCTCTCTCTTTGGGGGGTTAATGAGAGCCAGCGTGGCCGTTTGTTTGGTTTATCTTGTCGTCGCGGAAACGATGCTGCCCAAACGTCTGCTTATTATTATCTTTATCTTCACATTAGTTTGACTCGGTTTATACATGAAAGCCTTTTTGTTTTAAACTCTCTTAAATTAAAATATGGATATTGCAGTTGTTAATCGCACGTCGCCACCTTCGATGTCGCGAAAAGGAGAACTCACAAACACAGACCAGACCCGTGAACCCGCGTCGCTCCTCTCCATGGCAATGTTTTTGCGTATCGCCTGGAATGTTCTGCAGTTCCACGTTAAACAGTAGTAGTAGTGGTGGTGGTGGTGGTGGTGGTGGTGAAGGTGTAGTGGTGGTGGTGGTGGTGAAGGTGTAGTAGTAGTAGGTGGTGGTGAAGGTGTAGTAGTAGTAGTAGGTGGTGGTGAAGGTGTAGTAGTAGTAGTAGTAGGTGATAGTGGTGGTGGTGATCGCCACGGAAACATGTGCGTTTAACTGCATCTTTAGTTCAATCACAGACGAAGAATATAATCTCACTAACGATAAATACAATCTAGTAAAACTGTTAAATGTCCTGGATCTGGTTGTAAATATTAGAGGGTCAAATAGATTACTCTTATGTACTTTCGGCAGAGCGTGGTCGCCAGGGAAACGTCGAGAAACGTGGTCGCTTATTCACAAGCTGCAGATTTCCACTTTGAACGTAAAACATCGTCGGAAGATACTGCGAGCGGTCGTTCTAAAGTTTTCCCTCAGTTTTGTCTAGAGAGCTCAGATTTCCTGCAGGGAGGTGAATTGGCTGGGAACAAAACGGCGCCCCCTGCAGCTGCCAAACCACAACACAAAAGAGACACAGACGCGGGAGTAGCTCTTCTGCTTCGTGTGCTCTTCACGGTCACACGAGCCGCTGTGGCTTTGTTTTTTTGACTTTAGGAAGTGAAAAGGGTTGAAAACACTGCACATATACTGTATTTTAAGCTCACATATAGTCTTTCATTGCACTGCTCGTTTATTAATGTCATGTTATGATTCTAGATGTTTGGAAACTGGACCTTCGGGACGCTGGTCTTCACTGTTATGGTCATCACGGTCACGTTAAAGGTAACACCGCGTCTTGGTTCGTTTCTATGGAGACGACGTGTGTGTGTGTGTTTTAGATTGACTCGTTTAGTTAAAACTGTCAGACCTGATTTTCAAACGAACAGCTTTTTATCAGACGGGAAGTGAAACCGGGGCGGACCACCAAAGCACAGCCAATTAGAGTGCGGCTTTCCGATCTTACTTCAGAGTTTGCGAGAGATAAAAGTGTTTTTTTATTATTAGATGCAGTCTCATTTTGTCTTAAAGTGCTGCTTTTATAGTATAAAAAAAACACAAAATGTACCAACAAATGTTTCACTATTGAGCTTTAAATGTTTGGTTTGATTAAGTTATTTTATGTTTATACAAATGTAACTGGCCAATATTTACGAGATGAATCTGGCAATCATTGTTTTTGTTTTAGTCATTGACTCACAAAAGGCCTGTGACTATGAGACTTTTACTTAATTTGACCCAGATGAAGTACATTTACCGATCAAATCATTTACAAGATTCGTTTTGGAGTCTAAATGACAACGCTTTGTATTATTAAACTAATATTTATTTCATTTATTTTATTTAAGATTAATTTAGTTGTTATAATAATTATGCTGGATAAACCTCTGACGGTGATATTCCTGGTTTTCCTCATATACATTTGCATGATTCAAAGCTGATTTAATTGAAAATGTCATGTACCTCTGTGACGAGCTGTGATTGGGCGACGGCTCAGAACGGTGACATTTAAAAACACACACTATTAACTATTAACGCTATCAAAGAGTCAGTGTGAGGCTTTTATTCGTCTGCAGCATTTCCACAAAAGTCTGGATGTGTTATTTCATGAAGGAAGAGCAGATCATTCTGTGCGTCGTAAAACACTGTCGGGATGAAGTCAGCGGCGGTTTACTGGAGGTCAGGGTCTTTGGCGCCGTTAAATGATGCTCTGATTTACTCTTTTGTCTGCCCCCTCTCCGCTCACAGCTGGCTTTAGAGACGCACTTTTGGACCTGGATGAACCATTTTGTGACGTGGGGCTCCATCGCCTTTTATTTCATCTTCTCTCTGTTTTACGGCGGTATCATCTGGTAAGAGCAGAGGGGTTTTCACACACACAAAAAAGCACCACGACGGCGTTGACGGACAAAACCGGGCGTCGACCCGCAGGTGCGCTCATATCCGCGGCGTGAAAATAAAACCGCTGTCACCGAAGCGGCCATGAAGCGTGACGCTGTTTGCACGTTGTCAAGACGTCGGCGGCGGTTCTGCTCAAACTGTGTCTCTGTCGGTTTGAGTTCACACTGCGTCTGCGACTAGACGGAAAAACAGATCCTTTAAAAGTAATATAATACTGCTTTAATATAAGCTCTAAACAAAGAAAGACCTGAAAAATCTGTTGAATTAAAACTGTAACCTGTGTATATGTAAAAGTATTTACCGTATTTTCCGGAGGATAAGTCGCACCAGCCCAAAAAGGCATAATAGAGAAGGAAAAAAACATAGTATGTCGCACTGGAGTATGAAATGCAGTTGCAAGTGTGAAAATAACAAATAATATCACATATAATCCGGAGTATGAGTATATAAGTATATATATAAGTATAAGTCGCACCCCGGCCAAAACTTTGAAAAAAGGTGCGACTTATAGTCCGGAATATACGGTAGTTTATTTTTTATCTTATTTAGTTAACCCAATTTTCTATTCAGGGCTTATGAATATTTTTGTATGTTTTGCAATTATATTTAATGTTTCATGTTGCGTATCACAGAGAAAGTTCTTAGTTTTTATATTTGTATTCGTTGTTATTCCCTGATTGTCTCTAAATGCGTGTGATGTGAAGTATGTGTCTGAAAGTATAAGTAATCCTGTCCCGTGTTGTGTTTCCAGGCCGTTCCTGCACACACAGGACATGTACTTTGTGTTCGTGCAGCTTCTGTCCAGTGGCTCCGCCTGGTTCGCCATCTTCATCATCATCATCACCTGCCTTTTCCCCGACGTGGTCAAGAAAGTCTTCTACAGACATCTGCAGCCGACCAGCACTCAGAAGAGCCAGGTACGGCCCACAATGACCCGGCCCACACCAGCCTGACCCACATCAGCCTGACCCACATCAGCCTGACCCACAAAGACCCGGCCCACACCAGCCTGACCCACAATGACCCGGCCCACACCGGCCTGACCCACAATGACCTGACCCACACACCAGCCTGACCCACAATGACCCGGCCCACACTAGCCTGACCCACAATGACCTGACCCACACACTAGCCCGACCCACAATGACCTTACCCACACACACCAGCCTGACCCACAATGACCCGGCCCACACACTAGCCCGACCCACAATGACCTTACCCACACACACCAGCCTGACCCACAATGACCCGGCCCACACACTAGCCCGACCCACAATGACCTTACCCACACACACCAGCCTGACCCACAATGACCCGGCCCACACTAGCCTGACCCACAATGACCTGACCCACACACACCAGCCTGACCCACAATGACCTGACCCACACACACCAGCCTGACCCACAATGACCTGACCCACACACACCAGCCTGACCCACAATGACCTGACCCACACACACCAGCCTGACCCACAATGACCTGACCCACACACACCAGCCTGACCCACAATGACCTGACCCACACACACCAGCCTGACCCACAATGACCTGACCCACACACACCAGCCTGACGGAGTCGTCCCTCCAGATGCTTCATCTCAAAACACTCTAAACCACATGTATTTTATATTTAGGTCTGACATAACGTTCCGGTGAAAGATTTGCTTAGTTAATGGTTAGTTAATGGTTAGTTAATGGTTAGTTAATGATGCACATAAATCCAAAACTCCCATGATAATCAATGTGTTTTCTTTGTTTCTTTTTACTGCAGATTGTGAAATAATTAATTCACAGATTGTAAAACTAACATCTCATTCTAACATGAACTCTTCCTGGAACAGCTCATCATCAGCAACATGATTTACTAAATGTGTGAAATGTATGATTCATGATGTCACTGGTACATTTATGATGTCACTGGTGACTTCATGATGTCATGTCACTGGTGACTTCATGATGTCACTGGTGCATTCATGATGTCACTGGTGCATTCATGATGTCACTGGTGACTTCATGATGTCACTGGTGACTTCATGATGTCACTGGTGACTTCATGATGTCACTGGTGCATTCATGATGTCATGTCACTGGTGACTTCATGATGTCACTGGTGCATTCATGATGTCATGTCACTGGTGACTTCATGATGTCACTGGTGACTTCATGATGTCACTGGTGCCTTCATGATGTCACTGGTGACTTCATGATGTCATGTCACTGGTGACTTCATGATGTCATGTCACTGGTGACTTCATGATGTCACTGGTGACTTCATGATGTCACTGGTGACTTCATGATGTCACTGGTGACTTCATGATGTCACTGGTGACTTCATGATGTCACTGGTGACTTCATGATGTCACTGGTGACTTCATGATGTCACTGGTGACTTCATGATGTCACTGGTGACTTCATGATGTCACTGGTGACTTCATGATGTCACTGGTGACTTCATGATGTCACTGGTGACTTCATGTCCTTTATGGAAATGTTATTGAGCTTCTGAACTTTTTTACAGGAATAGTTTACAATTCAACTGCATGACATCATCCTCACTCTCACGTGCACTCTCATGTGCACTCTCACGTGCGCACTCTCATGCGCACACTTTCATGTGCGCACACTTTCACGTGCGCACTCTCACGTGCACCCTCTCACGTGCACCCTCTCACGTGCACAGTCTCACTTGCGCACTCTCACGTGCAGTCTCACGTGCACACTCTCACGTGCACTCACATGCACACACTCACGTGCACACTCTCACGTGCACCCACTCAGGTGCACACTCTCACGTGCGCCCTCTCACGTGCACCCTCTCATGTGCAGTCTCACGTGCTCAAATTTAACATTTAAAGGCACTTGAGGAGGCTAAAACTAACTTTTATTTATTTATACTTTTATTTTTGTCAACAATATGCAGTATTTGTCTTTCTTTCTAACTTTGCACTGAAGCTGGTAGACGCGCTTCACATTATTCATTCAAGATCGTCAGTGACTGCAGGTGCCACTAGGGCGGCGCCATAGTGGACATTATTGTCACATCCAATGTGGCTGTTAGATACTGCAGTATCAAAGTTATTTTAATATGCTGTCTGAAAATACATTTTAAAATTTAAAAACGGTACTTTCGGTCTGATTTAAAACCTTTGTGTTCTTATACTATTAAGTTTGTTGCGATATCGATTATCGTGGGTTAGCTACTGCCTTGGTAGCTACAGCTGCCTTTTTTATACCAAAGACGATGGTATTATTAGATCAAAACCACTAAAAAAGAAAACCGTTTTGGATTTTCATCAATAACATACTATGTTATTTATACTATATAGATATACATATACTATGTTATGTAATTATTCTCAATCTAGACGCCTCCATTCCCCACATTTGAACATTTATTTGGTTAAAAAGTACTAAATTATTTATTATTAATAATAATAATCAATATTCAATAAAAATATAATTGTTTAACTGCTAAAACAATGTTTAGTTGCCGCCTTAAACTGTTACAGCAGACGGAGCTTCAAGTCTGAACAGGCCTTAAACGGGGCCTTGTCTTCTGACCGTCCTAACCTTGTCCTCTGACCATCCTCACTTTGTCCTCTGACCGTCCTCTGACCGTCCTAACCTTGTCCTTTGACCCTCCTCTGACCGCCGTCACCTTGTCCTCTGACCGTCCTCACCTTGTCCTCTGACCATCCTCACCTTGTCCTCTGACCGTCCTCTGACCATCCTAACCTTGTCCTCTGACCGTCCTAACCTTGTCCTCTGTCCGTCCTCACCTTGTCCTCTGACCATCTTAACCTTGTCCTCTGACCGTCCTAACCTTGTCCTCTGTCCGTCCTCACCTTGTCCTCTGACCATCTTAACCTTGTCCTCTGACCGTCCTAACCTGTGTGTCCTGTGCTTTTCCTGCTGCCGTCCCTGTCCCTGTCTCACTCAGATGTACTCCAACCGCGTGGCCATAGGCGACGACTTCATCGCACTGCAGCCTCTGTCGCGAGCCAAGAGCCAGCTGGGCAAGATTAGGTAGAACTGACCGGCCGCCGCAGTCCTGTGCCCCGCCCCCAAAACGCCACATGGTCAGAAGCACGATCAGCTCGGCAAAGTGGCGGTTGTAAAAAAAAATTGTGAGATTTTAAAGGGGGGAATTCTGCTGCAGCTTTTTCTTTTTCTAAACTCATCTTAAGCACTTTTGGAACAGAACAACGGATTCAACTCTTCAAACAAAGAACATTATCTGAATTTAAAAATGGTTTGGTCAATTATTCCTCCCCTGGTTTTTATTCATAAACATGTCAAAAGGTCAGCAGAGGGCAGTGAAGTGCAGATTTTCTTCAACACAGCAAGAGAAAAACGTTTCTTTTAACCTTTTTTTAATAGATTGTTTATCCATTTCAAAAGCAAATGTCCAGCAGGTGAAAAAGTACAATGCGCCCTGAAAATTATAGTCCAGGGCCGGTCACTAGAGGTCAGTAAAGACCACAGTCCAGCGCGAGAGTCGGAAAAACGACAGTGGACGGCGTTTTAATGAAAGCGCCTAAAAAGTGCCACGGCCCCCTTTAAAATGCTCAGAGTGTAAACAGACCCTTTAAAATGCTCAGAGTGTAAACAGACCCTTTAAAATGCTCAGAGTGTAAACAGACCCTTTAAAATGTTGTAATTATAATGTGTTTAAAGACGCCTTTTAACACATTTCGTCTGATTACAATGATACTCGTTTTGGCCCAGCCCCATTTCAAACAAAAACTTCCATAAGCTCAAACCTGTAGATTCAGGTAGCCTAAAGTCTAAACCGGGTCTGAACCGGGTCTGAACCTTGTCTGAACCTTGTCTGAACCTTGTTTGAACCTGGTCTAAACCTGGTCTACACCTGGTCTAAACCTGGTCTGAACCGGGTCTGTTAAAGGTCTAATTTAAGGCTAAAGGTCTTGGTAAATAGTAGAGCTTTACCAAAGTAGTCCTTACTAAGAAATCACTCAGAGAAGTGCATAAATATTGCAGTGGTTTGAGCGAAGACCAGGCTGAAGATGTGACTAAAGGGTTTTTCCAGCTTTAGTTTCTCAGACAGAACGTTACATTTGACCCTGGAGAGACTCAGACAGGACCGTTCAGCAGGTTCATTACAGATATAATGTTCTGAGGGTAAATGTGAGACTAGATTCATGTTTAATCACTTCCAGTTTAACACATTCTTATATGTTTTAGTATTTTTGAAGTTGTAAGTATGTGCTGCTGAGTGACATTAAAGGAGATATAATAAGCTTTTTTAAAATCTCATAGTAAGATACAGAGAAAGACAAAATAACCCTTACTACACAACAGATCCTGTAATCGTCAAAATGCAGTAACTTCATCATGTGGCTGTACATTCTGGGCGTGGCACGTTTTACTGCATGTTCTGCATGTGTCTGTCTCAGATGTAGAAGCTTTTCAGAGCTTCAATGAACAGAAGAAACTGCAGACCAAGAACTAAAGTTTAACAGATTCAGAAGCATTTATTAAAGACCAAAGTGTTTCCAATTGTTCAAACTCAGAGTCCGTCACAAGAGAAGAAAAACACCAGCAATAATAAAACCAAAATGAGTTTATGCAGATCACAACGTCCACAGTTCAGCAGTGCAGTCAATGCTGAGTAAAGACAGTTTCTCCTGTAGAAGCTCCAAACACAGCTAAAATGTGAAGCTTCTAGAATCAAATAACAAATATGAAAGTACAAATCAAGAAAACATTTTGCACCTTAATGAGACATTTCTGAGTTTGTTTTGTAGAAGCTAATGGTTGTGTTGAGTTGAAGTGTCCTTTATCTCCCCCTCTGGTTGACAAAACGACTCAGTTTAGTCATGTATCGAATGTCGATCATGTGAGTACAGAACCTCGACACAAGAGCCGTTCTCTGTCCCTCGGGAGTACACGCTTGCGGAGAGAGTGGAGAGAGTGAACGCTTGCGGAGAGAGTGAACGCTTGCGGAGAGAGTGAACGCTTGCGGAGAGAGTGAACGCTCGCGGAGAGAGTGAACGCTCGCGGGGAGAGTGAACGCTCTCGGGGAGAGTAAACTCTCGCGTTTTTCTGCTGTGATAAAGTCTAGACAAAGATGGGTGTGACCATGTCGTTAGTATAATGACTCTAAACGGAGATTCTAAACTTGCTCATTCCTGTCCAGCCCTGCACACGTCTAAGTGGCTTCTCCTAATTCAATCTAAGCTCCTCTGCGTCGCTGTTGCCGTGGAGACTTGCTCTTATCTATGCTGTTAGATGCTTTTACCCCGTGAGACGGTCTGCAGTTTTTAGTTCATTTTCTGACCTTTTGCCAATGTGCTCCACTTTTTCTGCTTTTGTGGGGAATCCAAGTCGTCCCACAGTGACTTTGTCTGTTTTATTCATCCACTTATTGTTCAATTAATTATAGATGAAATATTTCATCCAAATTAACCCATTCTAACGTTCTACTACCTTTCTTTCCCTTCTCATTATCGTCCTTTTTATCCTCAATAATAAACAATTTTATCTTTTTTTTTCTACTAACTTTGACCCTTTTCCTTCCCATTAATAAACCATGAATACATTTATTTTGTTTTTATTTTTATACAAAAACACAGATGCAGTACAAGTATCTGGATGAGTTTCGAGTGCATTCTGTATTTTTTCTGGCATCACCTGCTTGTCTCTATGAAGACAAGTGTAATGCCGTACTGCGAAACATCCCAGGCCAAAGCCACGACATCTCCATGGAGACAAGCAGGTGATGGACCCTCCACAGAAACCGCATTAAACAGAATCGAACTCTGGGTATGTTCTTGAGAAGGGAACATTGGTTTAAATCAAAAGAGTACATTTTGCATAATATGTGTCCTTTAATACTGTTTGGCCCCTCTTGAGTTCTTGTTCAGTCCAGTATCCTAAAGCCGTGGGCGTGTCAGAGCGAGCGTGGGAGCGTGGGGCCCGTGTGTTGACTGCAGCTTGTTGTTGTTGTGGCGTTGCAGACTCTGTCGACTTGTGCTGAGCGTCTTGTTTCCTTCAGATGGGGCAGAGTGAGGGCACAGTCGGCCCAGAATATGACCCTGTTAAAGCCCACCGGAGCCCAGGGGAGGACAATTGGCACCTGATAGCTGCTTCCCCTCCCCCTGCCGCGCCCCGGCCCAGCCCCGAGCTCCCCTAGGTAGTACCGTCCACCAAACCCCTCATCAAGCCTCACCAAACTCCTCATCAAACCTCTCAACAAACCCCTCAACAAACCCCTCACCAATCCCCATCAAACCCCTCATCAAACCACTCATCAAACCCCTCACCAATCCTCACTTAACCTCATCAAACCCCTCACCAAATCTCACCCAACCTCACCCAACTTCACCCAATCTGTGCGTGATAACGTCCCATTGGATCGTCAAACGACCACAAAAATCCATTTGTCCTCAGACCTGCTTGTTAAATGTTGATTGTTCTGCACTTTGCATGATTATATATATCATATCAATAGAGCTGCAACGATTAAGCAATTCTTCATGACAAAAATCCACATTGTAGTTGTCACTTCTTAAATAATCGTTGCAGCTCTAATTTGCATGTTTATTTACCGCATTACAGTAGAAGCTTTACAGACACAATACCCGTAACTTTCTGCATTCACCATTTCACAGAAAGAAGAATGTGATATTTCATCATATATTTGAGGAGTAACTTTCTCTAGTGTCTTTCATCAAGCTCCGACTCTCGTTAGTGAAAGATCTGCTCTTGTTTTGTACCAGTTTAAAAATTTTTGTCAGTCTCTTTAGCTCCTTTAATCAGCCACAGTCCATATTTCAGAACCAGTTTATTCCAGTGTAACAGCCTTTAGTCTCTCCCTGACCCTTTAGTCTCTCCCTGACCCTTTAAACACTTATTTTTCATGATAAAATGCCATAGAAACCTGACACTATTAGTCTTTTTACCTTCACATATCATCAGTCGCTATCGTTAAACTCATATTTTTGCGTCAACTTAAAGTGCCTCTTGACAGGTTGGATAAATATATTTTGAATTTTTCTAAAAATATATATTTTTTTAAGTTATCCCAGAATTTTTCAGTACATTATTTAGGTTTATAATTTCACATCCTGGTTGTAATTGATGACATCACACTAGGAAATTACCCAGCAACCACTGGGCAAAAACTGTATCAGTTTTTTAATTTGACAAATAAAAATATACAGTATATAGCACCGTTATTTTTGTTGAAATAATGTTTAAAGGGTAAAAAAATTAGTTTATTTTGTGTACCCGGTGTGATGTCACTTCCTGTCATTTTCTACAGATTTTTTAACTTTTCTCCTCAAATACCTGCTCGACTGGTGTAAAACTAATGTACAACAGGTATAAATACACCTAATAAAGTCCAAATTAGACAATGGTAAAACCCTTTCAGCTGCGCTCATACAGTTTTGTTTCGTTCGGTGCATGTTTTATTCCCATTTGCCTCGTCTCGTGTTACTGTTGCACTTGTGTTTTTTACAATATTTCGCTCTCCATAATTCATTTTTTAACCATTTATGTTGTCACCGTGTTTTTTTGTTCACGGCGTTTCAAATCTGCCGTTTCCATGTTTTATAGCTGATATTTACGGCCGCTGTGAAAACCTGTGTAATCAATATTTGATCAGACGTCGGCCTTGGTCAGTTTCACCGCACAAATCCTAATTACAGTCCAACTATTTATGGATTTATTTTAGTTTTAGACCAATACAACTTACATAGATTATATTCAGTTGTTCAAGGCAAAGCAAGTTTGTTTAGGAAAAGATGCCTTAAAATCACGTTATAAACAATATAAAATGTACTTTAAAAGAGTCGGCCTTTGTCAGGAAATTGGCTTTTTTGACAACTTTAAGTGAATTGGTACATCCAAACCAAAAATATGTTTTAAAAATATATATTTATATACTCCATGGTACTATTCAATACTAAAAATATTATGGAACTTAAGATACTCATTTGAGAAGTCCTGAAAAACATCACATAATAAAAACAATGTAACACAATAAATAAAATACTAACAATTCAACATAAACAACAGAGTGGATAAAAACACAATAAAATAGACCGGATGAGACGAAGTTGAACGTTTCCTGAATAGTTTGATATTCTATTTAATAAGTGTCAGTCCTGTTCCTTTTTCCAAGTTTGAAGAACACAAACTGCTGGAGTCCAGTGAAAGTGTAAAACGACAGCTCAGTGTAACTCTAGACTGCAGCGTCTCCCACGGTCGCTCTGGGCCTTTGGGTGCTGCTGATTCAGAGAGGTCACATGATCCTCCAGACACGCTCTAAACACTATGATATATCACTTATGGACAAGTCCTGGTTTATACCTGGTTTATACCTGGTTTAGACTTGGTTTGGACCTGGTTTGGACCTGGTTCAGTCCTGTTCAGTCCTGTTCTTCACCTGGTTTAGTCCTGTTCAGTCCTGTTCTTCACCTGGTTTAGTCCTGTTCTTCACCTGGTTTATTCCCGGTTTAGACCTGTTCTAGTCCTGTTCTGGTCTACGTTGCACTGTATCATATTGCACTGGCCCACGTTGCACTGGCCCATGTTGCACCGTATCATATTGCACTGGCCCACGTTGCACTGGCCCATGTTGCACCGTATCATATTGCACTGGCCCATGTTGTACTACTCCACGTTGCATTCTATCATATTGCACTGGCCCATGTTGCACTGGCCTATATTCCACTGGCCCATGTTGCACTGTATCATATTGCACTGGCCCATGTTGTACTGTATCATATTGCACTGGCCCATGTTGTACTGTATCATATTGCACTGGCCCACGTTGCATTGTATCAAATTGTACTGGCCCACGTTGCATTGTATCATATTGCACTGGCCTACGTTGCACCGGCTCATGTTGCACCCGGTCATGTTGCACCAGCCCATGTTGCACCGGCCCATGTTGCACCGGCCCATGTTGCACCGGCCCATGTTGCACCGGCCCATGTTGCACCGGCCCATGTTGCACCGGCCCATGTTGCACCGGCCCATCTTGCACCGGCCCATGTTGCACCGGCCCATGTTGCACTGGCCCACGTGGCACTGGTCCAGTTTAAGTTTCTCATGTGAATCTCATGTGAAACTTTGACTTCACAAACCTTTAGACAGTCGTATGTGACACTATTAGACTGAACTTTTGCTTAGTTTGTGGATGATCTGGATTTAAAGGACACTTGACCTTTGCCTCTCGTCCTGGATGCTCAGGATGTAAAGTGCACTTTCAGGTGTGTAGGCGACTCCTCTCCTCTGAGTGTCCTTTGGGTGCTGACTCTGCTGCGACACCCGATCCTCCGTGTTCTGCACCTTCATTCAGACTTCACTGGCCTGAACTAGAGCTGAAGCCAGAAGGACCAGTTTAACTTTGTTTTCATTCAGATTTTTTGGGGTTTATTGGATTTTATGCCGTGACACTTCTTTTCCCTTCGACGCATGTTCATAATGGACCCGAAAACTACAAAACCTCACTCACTAACAAGTCATGGGATTAAAAATAATGTTGAAAAGTGATTGAAAAATTCTCATAAACTAACCAAACTACATCGTTCCTGGACCTAACCCCAGTAAAAATGGCCACATCAGTAATTCAAATCCATATCATAGGTTGTTTTGGAATGGAATCTTCAGAAAACAAAGTATAGTTGAAGCTACAGAATTAGCAAATTTCATAGGTCAGATCTCTACTCATTATTTTTAAATTCATGTTGACATTAATGCTCCTGGAATTGGAAATTTATATCATCATATACTCGTTGCTGGAGACATTGTGACTCCATTGTGTCTGAATAAATATTAAATAGAGATGAATAAAGTACTCACTATGTCTATTGAACCAACTGCAAAAGACTCAAACAACGATTAACATTTACACATTTGATGGACATATTTACTCGTACAAGTGAGATAAAAGACGAGCCAGACTTTATGCAGATGACGCACACTTAGGTTCTTGTTAAAGACAGAAACGGCTCGTCGTTATTCGCCAAAACGTGGCGAATAATGCCTTTAAAAATAACTTATTTTCTATTTTCACTTTCTCCGTTTTGAGACAATAAGCTAAGATAAGACCAGCCTTTAAGTTTGTGAATTAAAAAGAAGACGTTGTGGCGATTTAGCTACTTTAGTTTTGTTTAGTTTTCTCTGTCATGTTTTGTTTGTTTTCCCATTTCATAAAAGTGATTTGATGTAATACTCAATATTTTTGACATTTGTTCAAGTCCTTTTTGTGCACGTCGTCTTCAAAGGACTCATCTAAACCTGTGAGACAAAACTCTTGATAGTAATATGTGTGTTTTTTTCCTCCACTCGTTCCCGCCTCCCCCCCTCTGCCCCGCTTGCCCCGCTCCCAGCCTCTATCAGCCTCCCAGGCGCCGGCCCTCAGCTGTGTGGAGTCCCTGTGCTGCTACCACCATGGGCAGAGCGGCTGTTCCCGCCTGGCCCGCCTCCTGGAGCAAGTGACGGGCCAGTGCCAGAGCGGCACCGCCCGCTGCCCGACGGCGGAACGACACGACAGGTGCGACAACCGAGCCCGACGGAAGCCGCGAGCCCCGCTGCTTCTTCCGCGGGGTTTTATTTAAGGAGAAACGGGTTTTGACGGGACGCCGAACGTACCCTTTAAACCGCCCGACGTTTGTAGCATGTCGAAACCGAACGCGGGTGGAACGGGTCGTGGCGTTTTCGATCGGTGCTTTTCCTCACGACGGGCTCGGGACAGGAAACGAGACACTTTGTACTAAAACGAGAGTGATTCAGGCCCAGTTATTACTCTGTCGTTACCGTAGTTACTCACCCTGAATCGGTCTGTGTTCATGCTTTATAAAGGTGCCACTGAGTGATCGAGTGCCTGGTTCAAGTTTGTCAAAATCTAAATCATCTAAACATCAAAATCTATCAAATCACTGACAAAAGGAGGAGCAAGTAAACATAATTTAACATACTGGTAATTTAGCATTTGTCTTCCAATTACCGTATTTTCCGGACTATAAGGTGCACTTAAAAGCCTTTTGTTTTCTCAAAAAACAACAGTGCGCCTTATATATGGATGAATTAATATCTCACAGCAACAGCCAAAAGATTATGAATAAAAGCTGGCCATTTTCCACGCATACTGTATTACCGTATTTTCCAGACTATAAGTCTCTCTTGAGTATAAGTCGCACCAGCCAAAAAATGCATAATAGAGAAGAAAAAAAAAACATAAGTCACATTTTTGGGGGAAATTTCTTTGATAAAATCCAAGACCAAGAACTGCAGTTTAAAATAATAACAGATGAGAGAACATGGTGAATAGGTGTACGTATGCTAACGCTAACACCTTCAGCTACATGACGCACAGACAGAACTGTGGTAAGTGTCTGGTATGTTAACGTAACATATGAACAGTTATTCAGATAACTATAGCATAAAGAACATGCTAACAAGTTTACCAAAGCATCAGTTTTACCCCAAATCACTAAATCCATTGAATTCTTCTTCCTCTGTGTCACTTCTAAACAACTCCACAAACTCCGGAGGTAGAGGAAGTGCAGATTCTTCTTCTGCGTCGCTTAGAGCCTACAGCGCCCTCTTGTGGTTGTCAGTGTGAAAATAACGAATAATATCACTGGAGTATAAGTCGGCCAAAACTATGAAAAAAGGTGCGACTTATAGTCCTGAAAATACGGTAAACAACTAGACCAGGCACTCGACTAATCTAAACTCTTTGGGGTTTGCAGATGTGCACACGTCTGGACTCGTCTCCTGTAATCCGAGTCTTTCGTGAGGATCAGTGTCCGAGTCTTTCACTGTCCTCTGTCTTTCCTCGTCTTCTGTCTTTCCTCGTCCGTCAAGTCTTTTCTGTCCAGCTTTTCCTTTTGATCCCGTTGTCTTTTACTCGTACAGGTTTGTGTCCAAAGAGAAGCGGATCAGAGGCTCTGGTCCCAAATGCACTTTAACAGATGAACCCCGTCTGTCTGAATCTTAAGTGTTCGATGTCTGTGTCACTGGTGTCGGTCGTGTGTTTGAGACTCGTTTATGCATGTGCTTCGGACCTCAAGTGAACGCTGAAAACCTTTTGTGTTTTTACCATATGGTGTTTTTGTTTGTCTTTGTTTTTCAATCTTCCACACAGCTACGGAGCGTGGACATGAATGTTAAATCCCCATTCATATTTCTCACAGACAAAATCAGCAAGAAATCTACCAGCATTTAGAATTTAAAATGTACTGACACGGCTTTTCTTCCATATTTTTTGTTTTTGTAGATTTTCAGTGTGTTTTCAGTTTTAAAAAAATCCAAATGTTAAAAAAAAAAAAAATCACCATTTAAAGATGCTGTACCTGATTTTCTTTAAAATATGTCAAATGCCTTTTAAACATCCTAATTATTTACATGAATTTAAAAAACGCTTTTCACAACTTTGAGACTAGAGCGAGTTCTGCCGTCATAAGTAAAGCTAACAACGACTAGCATGCTAACAGAGCACTTCCTGCTTCTCGCAGATTAAACGCTCTTTAATCAGATCCGTACATCGGTTTTGTTTTATATTTGATTAGATACTTTTGGGACAAATCTGTTCTGGGGCAAAACAGATTTGTCTTAAAGGACATCTCATGGTTTAGAACTTAAAGTAATTTCATGCCTTTTCCCACGCTAGGAACTGACCTTTGGGCTTCATCTACTTGCAGCAGTGGGTATTACATAAGAGAGAGAAACTAATAGTAACTTACACACGCTAATGTTGCCACTCGGTTCTAATGAGATTCAACAGCAGAAATGCTCAGAGCGAGTTGAAAGTAGAACATCTTGGAGCCACGTCACAGGTAGAATATAACATCACACCAGGGAAATTCAAAAAGTGTTTTTGACACTCACAAAGATGACTTGCTTTTCATTCGCGCTTCATGAAATTAGCGCGAATGAAGCTAAATGCAACTCTAGTGTTTGATGTGGGAGCTATGTTATCTCACAAAATGAAAAATAAGTTCAGTTTTTGCATAATATGTGTCCTTTAAATACAAGAAAGAAAATCTGGTGCAGTCCCTTTTAAATCTGGTACAGCCCCTTTAAATCTGGTGCAGTCCCTTTTAAATCTGGTACAGCCCCTTTAAATCTGGTACAGCCCCTTTAAATCTGGTGCAATCCCTTTTAAATCTGGTGCAGTCCCTTTAAATCTGGTACAGCCCCTTTAAATCGGGTACAGTCTCTTTTAAATCGGGCACAGTTCCTATAAATCGGGTACAGTTAAATCGGGTACAGTCCCTTTTAAATCGGGCACAGTTCCTATAAATCGGGTACAGTTAAATCGGGTACAGTCCCTTTTAAATCGGGCACAGTTCCTATAAATCGGGTACAGTTAAATCGGGTACAGTCCCTTTTAAATTGGGTACAGTTCCTTTAAATTGGGTACAGTCCCTTTAAATCGGATACAAGCCCTTTTTAAATTGGGTACAGTTCCTTTAAATCGGGTACATTCTCTTTAAATCGGATCCCTTTAAATCGGGTACAGTCCCTTTAAATCGGGTACAGTCCTTTTAAATCGGGTACAACCCCTTTAAATCTTAAATCGGGTACAGTCCCTTTAAATCTTAAATCGGGTACAGTCCCTTTAAATCGGGTACAACCCCTTTAAATCTTAAATCGGGTACAGTCCCTTTAAATCGGATACAAGCCCTTTAAATCGGGTACATTCTCTTTAAATCGGATCCCTTTAAATCGGGTACAGTCCCTTTAAATCGGGTACAGTCCTTTTAAATCGAGGACAGTCCTTTTAAATTGGGGACAGTCCCTTTAAATCTCTCAGATTCTCGACCACACTTCCACGCTTCCAAACGGCTCTTGTTCGGTGCCATTGTCGATGCGGCTGACTCCACAGTTTGTCACTCGTTCTGCGTCCGTCGCCGGGGCCCTGGTGGTCATGGATTCATTGACCCGAGCGCCTCATTCTGCTGATCCATCACCCGCCCCCCTCGCCCGCCGTCGTCCTGGGACGTTGGCCGCTGCGCTGTAATGAAGATGTAGCCTTTAGTTTGAGCGAGGGCTGGAGAAGAGGTGGTGTGTGCGGGTTTGTGGTTGAGGAAGTAAACAAAGGACTGTTATTGAACCTTCCCCTCGGCTTCTCTGGACAGATCTGTGTTGTTATACTGCCCCTTGTGGTCAATCTCAGTGGGACAGTCTTTAAATGCGTCTAGTTCTTGTCCTGTTTGAATTTGAGTGCAATTTAAACATTTAAAAGGCTTGAAGACCTCATTGATCGCTTTTGTCCGTCAAAAATATTCTTCAATAGGTGAATTTTCTGAGTTTTAAAATGTGTTTTTTGAGATTATTCTCCAAAACGTGCTCTTTCACAGCAGTTCTTTTCACGTTTAAACCCAAACTACTAAAAACGACTAACTCTTAGCCATGTCCACGGTGATATCTTTACTTTGCCTGAAATGTTTCACACATTTTGCCATTAGACGGCTCTGATCTGAAATCTTACACATTTAACATCCCACAGGAGCTAAAAGAGTTACTGCAAGAAACAAGATGTGCCATCATAGCGTTCTAACTAAAAGGATTTGTACCTTTCTCCGGCTTAAAGCTAGTTAATCTTTTATGTTGTCCTCGGGAACTCTGGAAAAGGTTTTAAGAGTCGAAAATTACGCATGAACACTCCGAAAAACGACTCAAAACCTTCTGCGCGACTTCCACTGGAGTTCACTGTCAGAGCTCTGAAGACACAAAGTCTGACTGATTTTAAACACACACAGGCAAACTTTAGGCCTTGCTGTATTGGTCAAATTCAACCAGGACAATTCCAAACCGCTCTAAAGTCCAGCTGCAGTATCGTCTAGAGTTTTTCCAATAGCTTTACTCTTCCTTCCTTCGATCGCGGCGCTAAACCTCGACTCGAGCCAACAATTCGATCCTTTTCTTTCGCCGCTCCGTCGCGTCATCCGTTTGGTGGCGAAGTGACCGCGTCGCCCTTATATCTGCTCCGAGTATAATACAATCGCTGATAAAGTTGGACGGGACCTTTTATGCTCTTGTGCCGTCCTCGTTGAACCTTTGCTCCTCTGGAAATGTGACTTTTGGCCTTAATAATGCTAGAAAACTGCCATAGTAAAAGGACTTGTACTCGCTCGACTCTGTATCCTGCATTCCCAATATAAGACCGTATATATTTCAACTATTTATGACTTGTATAATCAGTATTACACTCAAATATTTATACTGTATTGGAGCTCGGATTGTCGCTGCTTTTCGGGGCTAAATCAAAGCTGAGGTGGATGAAGTGCATGATGATGATGATGATGATGATGTCTGTTACTATGGAAACACCTTATGAATCCTGGCAGTTATTAAAGTGACACGATTCTTCTGTGTTTCTACTTTTGCCCACATGAAAAACCCATTTAATCTGTTCAAAGTGGTGGTAGAAGTACTGCATTTGTTCAATAAAAGTGAAGGTACAGGAGCCGTAGTACTAGGAGCCAGTACTTTAACTGCCAATGACATTCTCGCGTCAGTTATGTTTTAAAACTAAAGCTCCAATTATGAATCATTTAACTGATTTTGAACCACAAATCTCTGGTCGTCATGACGTCCCTGGTCCTGGTTTAGTTCAGGGTTTTTAGCAGTGACGGAAGAATACTCGTTTGTTCAGTAAAAGTATTTTAAAAATCGATTTAAGTGAAGTGTTTAAGATGTTACTTTTGGAGTAAAATGTATTTTGGAGTAGATTGACAACTATTTTATACTTTTCTTTTTATAATATACTCTTTTTCTTTCTTTCTTTTTTTCAGTTTTCAATTTTAAACATACAATAAACACTCAAACTGACCAGAGAGCAAAAATAAACATAAACTAAGCATTCAAAATCAAAGTCATGGCATATTTAAATAAAAATAACGGCCTAAAGTCTTTCAAAAACGATTAAAGAGTGAAATGTGGTGATCGTGGTGAATAAAATGGGCAGAAAGTCACCACAAACATCACCTGTAAGTACCACCAAGTACTTTGTTCTCCATAATCTTGTGGAGTAACGTACAAATACCTAAATGTTTGACTTTTGTCACGTTTCACCACAGTTTTTAGCCCCAGTTTAGTTGTGGTTTGTGCAAATGTGAACGCACCTTGACGAAGCCTTGTACGTGCTTCTGAAACGAGGCTTTGTGAGGGGCGTGGTTGTTTTCTCCGCCCGCCCCTCCTCCTGTGGCTAAACCCCGCCCAGCCCCGCCCTCCGTCTCTTGTCTTGTCGCATGCGGCCGCAGTTGCCTTTAGACTTTTTGTACAAACTCTGTGTCTGCGTCCGACGTCCATGTCTTTCTCCGATCTGCAAAAACGTTTCGACGCTTTTTGTTGTAGTTTTGAAATTCACTCCAAAATTAGGACGAACAAAAGTGACGATTGTTAATAATTAAGTGAATTTGATGCTGCTTCGCAACTGTTTTACAATCCTCTTGTTTTCACGGACAGAAATGATCAGATTCAACCCTTTTGTGGGATTTTCTTCTTCTTTCTTTGCATTTTCTTTGCGTAAACGGGAACTCTCACTCCTGTCAGCCCGATACGTTCAGATGCAGTTTTAGAAAGAAAGAAACGCACACAAATGATCTTTGTTTCTTGTTGTTGATGAATGTTTAGAATTCAGAGAATGCCATGATGAGCTGTGCCGGTGTTTACTTTTTTGACAATTTTTCTCACATTTTGTTGTTTAAATTTACTACAATCGTCACACGGCCCTGTTTAAACCAAAAGAGAGCAGTGAAGTCATGTTTGTGCAGTTCTGTGTGGACTATCCTGAGCTGAGAGAGAATTAAGGCTAAAAATGCAAATATCGGCCCGATATACAGGACATATTGGTCTCTATTTTCCTGTGACAGACTCAACAGACCAAAAAAAGAATAATTTCACCATAATTTGTGCTGACAGAGAAGACGTTGAGCTTTGTGTCAGCTTTTGTTTGATGAGAACACAGTAATGACCGATATGATTAACCGTAAAGCATCTGCATCCTCGCCTTTTGTTCTCCACTCTGTTAAACGTGTCGCGAACAAAACGAATCCAAGAGCGGAAAAGAAACGTGAAAAGAAATGTGAAACAACTGTTGAACTCTTCGTTTTACCTGTTGAAAGGTGAAATGAACGACGGAAAAAGAGAAGGCTGAATGTTTCAGTTGTATGGATGTTTGTTTGTTTGTTTGTTTGTGTTTGTCTCTTGTGGTTTTCGTCGAGTCGTTTCAGTCTGTTTTTTGTGGAGCAATGAAAGCAGAAGGAAAACAAACAGAAGTACAGACTTTACTCAAGTTTAAATCAAAGTATTCAGGTAGAAGTTAAAAGTATTTGGACTACACATGTGGAACAGTTTGTACACAAAATGTATTTACTGTTACTTCAAACCAAATACGAGCCAAACCTGGAATTTCCTCATCTTCTTTGTGCCCACACAGACCAGACTTTATGACTCACCTTTACTCCATCTATTATTACCATTCCACTCTTCCATTATTCCCGCCTCTCGTGGACTTCTAACGTCAAACCTGTTCCCGGCTCGTCGTCACGGAAACCCAAACCTCTTTTCCCCAGAAGCCTTCGCCTTTAACACCAGATCCGTGCTGCTATTTCAGATCCTGGAGCGATCCCGAGAATTTCTCCAACGACCGAAGCGTCCTGACCCTGTCGGCCATCGAGGCCACGCCCTGCTGAGGTCGAGCCGCGCCCCGGCCACGCCCCCGGCCAGGCCCGAGACAAACCAAGGCCAAACGTTACCTCCGTCCAGACGTTCAGACAAAAGCGGCTGAAGGATGCGCTTGTGGCGGTTTCAGTTGCCAAATGAGACGTGCTTGTGTTTCGAGGCATTTAGAGGTTTGAGTTAAAGAATTTAGTTAATTTATTCAAACGATATTAAGTCTAAATCAGAAACACAAAGAGAAGCTCAGAGCGCGACACATTTCAATGTTATTTATTCTGGATCCACATCGATCTATTTCCACAGCAGTTACTTATATTTGAATTTAATTTACATTTGGTGAACAACAAAAAGATGAGATATTAAAGTCTGTTGTTCTTATTTAGAAGCTTTAGCTCGCGATGCAGGAGGAACAGAGCATTTATTATTATTTATCGAGACTGAAATGAATTAAAATCATTAAAAGTTAGTTTGACAAACAAACTTTAAACTATGAACCCGTCAAAGTTTATGGTTCAAAAGGTTAAAGAGCGTTTCTTCTACTTTTATGGATCAAATGTAAATCAACATTTATTTCTCTGCATCAAACAAATACATAAAAAATGAACCACGTCAGTTCAGATAAGTTTAGTTAAAAGTTTATTCCGTGCACAATTTTTAAATATATTTAGCCGAAACAAGTTTTTTTGTACTTGTTTTAACTCTAAATGCCTTTAAATTCCACGCTTTGCTCTTTTGTAACTCTCATTTGCCTCGGTTCATCAAACTCCGTCTGAAATACGTCTAAAATAAGGATCTAAAGTGCAATATTTGAATCTGCTGCGGCGCCGCCAGAGAAGGCTCTGAATTGTTTTACTTTGAAAGGGAAAGAACAGGAAACGCTCTTCATCTCCTTGTTACCAGGGCGACGGGACGGAGGACAGACTTGACATTGATGTGCCTGATCGTCTCCAGAGCCACGCCCCCGTCGCTCTGTTCAAAGCCATATGATGTTCCAGCTCTGTGTTTGTGAGGCTCGTCGTCATGGAGATGCAGTTTGACCTGTCGCTTCAGCCGTCGTCATGGAGATGCAGTTTGACCTGTCGCTTCAGCCGTCGTCATGGAGATGCAGTTTGACCTGTCGCTTCAGCCGTCGTCATGGAGATGCAGTTTGACCTGTCGCTTCAGCCGTCGTCATGGAGATGCAGTTTGACCTGTCGCTTCAGCCGTCGTCATGGAGATGCAGTTTGACCTGTCGCTTCAGCCGTTCACCCAAAAGCATCACATAGTTTTTTAACTTTGTCAAAAGAACGTACTGAAAACCACACGTGACGTTCTCTCACTACGATCGGCGATAGCGTGAGAGAAGCTAAAGCTAGCTCGCCCCAACATGCTAATACAGTCGCACCGAGAGAAGCTAAAGCTAGCTTGCCGCGACATGCTACAATTGCAGCGAGAGAAGCTAAAGCTAGCTTGCCGCGACATGCTAACACAGTCGCAGCAAGAGAAGCTGAAGCTAGCTTGCCCCGACATGCTAACACAGTCGCAGCGAGAGAAGCTGAAGCTAGCTTGCCGCGACATGCTAACACAGTCGCAGCGTTTGTAATGAACGTGATTTGTCGGGTCTGGAGATGATTTATGGACTTAAAAACGCCGAGCTCCAGATCTTTGCCTGAAGTGACACGTGTCCAGGAGTGTTTTTGTCAGACTCTGAGGGAGAGAACCTCGTAACAGGATGAATTAACGAGCGTTTCAGGTTTGGAAGTGTTAAAACATGGTTACGTCTTATATGTCTCCTTTAAAAAGCCATAAATGCATCTTTTATGTATTATTGTATCGTTTAGAAGTCACGTGATCAACTTTATGATCATAAAAGAGACGTAATAGTCTAAATTACGCCTGGAAAACAAACTTGGAACTTTTTATGTATTATTTTTAACCTGATTGTTGTCTCCTGAAGAAAAGCTCCGTTTTGAATGAAGAGCTCCTCCGTGTTTTTAAGTCCATACATTTAATCACAGTCACATGACCCGTTTGATCATTTCTCCACTTGAATGTTTCGTAGCAAAGACGGTTTATCTTAGTGCATCATATTAACAGTTAAGCCACGCCCCCTTGTGTTTCCAGCAGCAAAATGTAGTTTGAATGTAAAAAGGGAAAAAGAAAAGAAAACAATAGAAACAAGGTTGTGTAATGCCTCATCCGTCCAGCAGGCCCAAGAGTCATTTTCAATCTGCAGGTCGAGTCTGGGAACCATCCACAGATTAAGAAACTGAATCTTTTGTACAATCAAGAGTTTATTTATTTTAAAAAGTACTTTTAAATTATAGAACATAAAATATCCTGTAACAAAAACACCAACGTTTTAAAAAGCAACAATAAAGCAAAACGTGTCCTTTAATGTCACACAGTCATAAAACAAATGTGATGCTTGTGAGTAGCAGCTGCCGCACGTCGACCCAGACGCAGGAATGTCAAATATATATGTACTTCAAATATATATATTTATGGTACGCATTTGCACAAGATACATATCATTTTGTGTTTGTATTTTCAGTTTGAATCATCTCATGTTTGTTCAGTTTCATGTGTGAAGTGTGCGAGTGACCACCTCCTCCAGTTTAAGCTACAGCTAGCATAGTGCGGCTAAGCTAACTGTAGCTAGCACACGCGCGGCTGAGCTAACTGTAGCTAGCACATGCGCGGCTGAGCTAACTGTAGCTAGCACACGCGCGGCTGAGCTAACTGTAGCTAGCACATGCGCGGCTGAGCTAACTGTAGCTAGCACACGCGCGGCTGAGCTAACTGTAGCTAGCACATGCGCGGCTGAGCTAACTGTAGCTAGCACATGCGCGGCTGAGCTAATTGTAGCTAGCACACGCGCGGCAAAGCTAACACGTCTGAAAGTCGTGTTGTTGAAGTAAAAACGATCCTTTTCTGATCAAAAATAGGCGAAACAAACAATTGTTATTTTTTTCTGTTCTGTATAATTTAAATTTGTAAAAAGTACCAAAAGCTAACGAGACTTTATCTGTTCAAATGGACCTTTTTGACAACTACAAGAAAAGTGCTAAAAGGGGAAGTTTTTCTATTTAAACATCAAAATGAAACTAGCTTCAAGAAACTAATTTGAAAACTCCTGTAACTTTAGTGTCAAACTGTTCAACACAACTTCCCCTTCCTATAAGTTATTTGTTCTTTTCTTCTGTATCCATCTCTGTATCTACCTGCGGTTGCATCAATGGAATTTCCCCATGTGGGACAATACAGGATTATCTTATCTTAAGGCTATGATTTTTAAACTTGTGGATTTCAAAAAGGTCACATTTATTAAACGTCAGCACCTCAAGTGTCCAGCAGGGGGAGTAGAGTGTCCGCCAGGGGGAGTAGAGTGTCCGCCAGGGGGAGTAGAGTGTCCGCCAGGGGGAGTAGAGTGTCCGCCAGGGGGAGTAGAGTGTCCACCAGGGGGAGTAGAGTGTCCACCAGGGTTAGTAGAGGGTGTTCGCCAGGGGGAGTAGAGAGTCATTTGATGATGGTGCTCAAACGGTTTTGGGAAAGTCTGTTGCAATAATATATATTATAGTTACTGTAGTTTCAGGTCGATGAAGTTTTATTCCGTGTACAATTGTTGAATATGTTAAAAGTACAACTGACGTGAGCGTGTTTTTAAATACTTTGCTTTTTCCTCTTGCAGTAGTTTTGTATCTGTGGCACTTTACGGTTTGTGACAGAAGCTGGATAATGGGCAGTAAACGGTTTTACAAGAAAAACAAACATGGAGGCTCCAGAAACATAAAGGCTTGACAAACATGGATTTGTGGATTTTAGAGTTAAAACTTTAATAAATCAGGCTTAGAATCCACAGAATCCGCTGACATTTGAAGTAAAAGATTGTAAAGTTTAAAAGCTGGAGAAAAAGTATCTTTACAGCTGCAATGTCCCATATAAATCTATAAATGAAATAATAAAACATGTTTAGGTTGAGCTGGTTAAATGTGTACAAACCGTTTACTGCGCAATATCCATCTGTTTAGAAGAAGCTTTAAGTAAACGTGGCCAAGCGGCATCGGCCTGTGATCTGGAGCGTAAAGCGGCTTCATAAACTCTACGTTTACGACGCTCATCATCATAATCCGTCTAAAAATACCAGTTAGATTTGGACCTCGGGCGCCTCGTGTTCAAGCGTGTAATTGAAAAACACGTTCGTTTGTCAGGCTCTAATCACATCGCCAACGCTACAAACGATTGTCTCTGGTTTAACCACAAATGAGTTATGGATCTGTTCAGTTTGTTACAGAAACGAGTTATGAATCAGTCCTGTTTGTTACAGATATGTTGTTTTTGTTCGTCGTTTTTGCCGCAGATGGTTTCGTGTCCTCTGATGTCCGTCCCTTCTGTCTGTGTCGGAAAATGCAGTTCTATTTACAAAATAAATACGTTTTTATAAAAGATTTGCTTCAGTGTCGTCTGTTTCATGCAAATATCATTAAAGACTAAAAGTGGAGTGTGTTTCAGTTTAAATGTGCTTTTTATCCTGTTTTATGACACATTGAGGACTTTTCCCCCATTCAAAAAGGTGAAAATTTCCTTGTCAGTTGTACTTTATTGTAGTTTAAGTTCAGTCGGAGCAATTAAATGTCAAATTTTGTAATAACCTTGGTTATACATTCAGTCAAGCAAAAATTGTTCATGATTTGTAATTTCTTTAATACTTTTGTACAGATTTATTACATTTTATTCCAAAATTGTCAGACAAAAAGGCCACTTCAGTAAAACTCATATCACTCGTTAGAAAAACCTTGATTTTACAGAAGAAAACTATTTTACAGCTTAAACACAGAACGAGGAGTGTTTATTCCACTTTTGATTTCTTTTCCGTAATATTTTTATAGAAACAATCACTGCGTTTAGCTGTAAATAAAATAACTAAAGATGACAAGATTTTTACTTTACTACATAATAATTCTACTTTTGCTACATTAAACAATTCCACCCGCCTATAAATAAAGGAATTCCATCGTCAGTAACAGAAATCTCAGTGTTTAGAACATTCCAGGCACAAAACGGGAGGAAAAAATAAGGACAAAGAAAATAAACAAAACAGGAAATTAGCAGCACTGCTCAATAATCAACGATAATTTGAATGAGAAAAATGCTGTTTAAGAGACGTGTTTTCCCGTCATTAAATCATGAAAACAACGAGCAGTGGATTTGAGTTTATGAACATCAACGTCTCAAAACAAATCATAAAAAACAGGAAAGTGTTCAAATCAACTAAAATACAGATTCAATTTATGAACACGGGACAGTTTTATTACATTTACAGTTTATAAAGAGTGGATTTAGTTGCTTTCGTCAACGTTAGCATTAGCATCACATAGCGTTCAAACTGCCGCTGCTCAACAGCAGGAGCAGATTCGCAGACAGCAGGGGGCGGTAGGGAGCAGCTAACGGTAAAATAGTACCAGAATTATCAATATTTTACCTGTTACAAACATATTTCAGTCTTCTCTTAAAGGTTAATGCCGTTGGGCAATTTTGTGCACATCGTCCGATCGGAAAGTCAGGGCGAGACCAGGAAGTGTGGCATTAGCATATTAGCGCTGTCGTCGTTAGCTTTAAAATGACGCTCCGGCCTCTGAAAGTGCTCGATGAGGACGACTGACGCGTTAGTGAAAAGAACGTGAGGGAGACGTTTTGTACCGCCGCAAATATTTCAAAATAAACAAATTCAAGGTAAAAAAACATCAGCTACAGCGTCTTTTAAGTCACAATTTTAATCGCAACTTAAATTAATCGCAATTGAATACTTTTCTAAACATGTTCAGATGTGGATGTTAGCGGACCACGCGGGCGTTAGCGGGCCAGGCGGACGTTAGCGGACCACGCTGACGTTAGCGGACCACGCGGGCGTTTGCGGACCACGCGGACGTTAGCGGACCACGCTGACGTTAGCGGACCACGCTGACGTTAGCGGACCACGCTGACGTTAGCGGACCACCTGGACGTTAGCGGACCACCTGGACGTTAGCGGACCACCTGGACGTTAGCGGACCACGCTGACGTTAGCGGACCACGCTGACGTTAGCGGACCACGCTGACGTTAGCGGACCACGCTGACGTTAGCGGACCACGCTGACGTTAGCGGACCACCTGGACGTTAGCGGACCACCTGGACGTTAGCGGACCACGCAGACGTTAGCGGACCACGCGGACGTTAGCGGACCACGCGGACGTTAGCGGACCACGCGGACGTTAGCGGACCACCTGGACGTAGAGGACAGAGAGAGAAAACACCGGTGAGAAGTCCTTGGTCTGGTTTTGGTTTATTGTGCGGCCTCTTGCTCCTCCTCCTCTTCCTCCAGCTCCACCAGGGGGGCGTGGCGATTGGCCTGGGACCCTTCGCTGAAAAACACCCTCTTGATGACGCCGGACTTCGGAGCTCGGATCGTGTGCTGTAAAACATTTAAAACAGAATGTAATTAAAGTATTATTATTTGTACAGTTATTAAAGACTTAAAGACGTCCCAGAGAACTTTTACTTTGACATTTCGCGTTTCAGAAGTTAAAATAATGTAATAAAATGTGTCTACTGAGGATTTGTGCCATCACTACCATCTACTGGCAATTACCACGAGGAATTAAATCTAAATAAATCTAACAACATGATTCATGCAAAAGCGCTCGCAACGAGTCTGTGATTTATGGAAACGGTTCAGGAGAAAACCAGAACTTTGAAACAGAGTGTGAGGTCTTCTCTCTCTGAGCCTCAGAAAACAAACAGGAAGTAAAAAATGAACTAAAAACTGTTTGAGACTCTAGATGGATTTGCATCACTCCGAGGTCCCTCTAAGACACTCTGAGGTCCCTCTAAGACACTCTGAGGTCCCTCTAAGACACTCTGAGGTCCCTCTAAGACACTCTGAGGTCCCTCTAAGACACTCTGAGGTCCCTCTAAGACACTCTGAGGTCCCTCTAAGACACTCCGAGGTCCCTCTAAGACACTCCGAGGTCCCTCTAAGACACTCCGAGGTCCCTCTAAGACACTCCGAGGTCCCTCTAAGACACTCCGAGGTCCCTCTAAGACACTCCGAGGTCCCTCTAAGACACTCCGAGGTCCCTCTAAGACACTCCGAGGTCCCTCTAAGACACTCCGAGGTCCCTCTAAGACACTCCGAGGTCCCTCTAAGACACTCCGAGGTCCCTCTAAGACACTCCGAGGTCCCTCTAAGACACTCCGAGGTCCCTCTAAGACACTCCGAGGTCCCTCTAAGACACTCCGAGGTCCCTCTAAGACACTCTGAGGTCCCTCTAAGACACTCTGAGGTCCCTCTAAGACACTCTGAGGTCCCTCTAAGACACTCTGGAGTTTCCCCGCTGTGGCTCTGACATGGGACGCTCCGTGGGGTTTTTAGCCAATCACAGCGCAAGTTGATTCTTTATGTAAAAACGTCTCCACACCTCCATCTTCATGGCATTCATGACCATCAGAGGATCTCCAGCTTCAACCGCATCGCCGACCTTCACGAAAACCTGCAGAACACGTTCAGTTACAGTTACATAAAAGTGTGAAGTATTTGTACGACACGATGCATGTTCTCCCTGTGACGATGTGAAGTACCTTCTCTATGGTGCCGGTCATCGGGGCCACAGCGCCACCTTGAGCCCCGGAGCCACTCACTCCAGCCAAGTGTTTAGGAACGGGAACGCCCACTTCCGCTCGGCCCTCCTGAACACAAGCGTGCAAACGTCACGGAAACGTCACACAAGGCTGCAGGTGAACGAGGCGGCAGGTGAACGAGGCGGCAGGTGAACGAGACGGCAGGTGAACGAGGCGGCAGGTGAACGAGGCGGCAGGTGAACGAGGCGGCAGGTGCGTTCTATGATTGATACGTGGCAGGACTAACAGGCAGTCCACGCCACGAGGAAATAAGACTCAGATTTGGGCCCAAAAAATCTTTTATTCAACCTTTAACGATGGAGAAAACAACTTTCAAATTGTAAAAAGGAAAAGAGGAGGAAGAAGAGTAAATGTTCTTCCTTCTCTCAAACCCTTTGGCTCATCGTTCGTTTTCACATGATTTAAAAGAACATTTATATTCAGACTCTCACTTTAGTCCCAGTCGTTCTTTTACAATATAAAACATGGATAAAGTGAAACGCGCTCTTTTACGAGGCTCTGAGTCTTAACGAGAGAATCGATCCAAACGAAGCGAACGAGCCATCGACTTCTTTTTATGCCAAGATATAATTGATTCATCAAGACAAAAGCCACGACGCAGTAAAAGTAAAACAGGTCCATCCAAAGACTGTTCTAATACAAGACAAAAGAAGTTACTATAATAATGTAAATACAACAAATATATAGCAAATCCCTCTGCATCGACTTATATTTGTCAGTTATTTATTGGCATTAGAAAGACTTTCCCTGGATTGAAGCAGAAAAGAGAAGGCAGGAATATGTAAGATAGAAATTCAAGGATTAATTTAACAAATATGGAGTTTGTCACTTTTAAAATGTGTAACGCTGAATTTGATTGTAAATATATCAGAAAACGTGTCAGAAAAGTGCATTATTCAGCAGAGAAAGTGGTGAAACGTCTCGTACCGCGGAGAACAGATGCACCGTGTTGTTCAGGATGACCATTTTGGGGCGGGACTTGACGCCGTCCACGGAGCAGTGGAGAAACGAAGCCCCGCCCTCGGACTCCACCTCCCCGGTCACGTGGTGCAGCTCTTCACCAATCTGAGGACAGGAAATGACACGACAGGAAGTAGATGCTGGTTTGTGAACGGTCCACAAGAGAAAAGGTGTCCTCGCCTACTTCCCTATATGAACTACGGGTCAAACATATACGGGTAAGAAACGTTGTGCAGCCAAAGTTAAAGTACAGTACCGTATTTTCTGGACTATAAGTGGCACCTTTTTTCATAGTTTTGTCCCGGGAGCAACTTATTGTTATTTTCACACTTGTAACCTTATTTCAAACTCCAGTGCGACTTATATGTTTTTTTCTTCTCTATTATGCATTCTTTGGCTGGTGCGACTTATAGTCCGGAAAATACGGTAAATGACACCAGGAGAAGGCGGGGCTCATCGATTCTGCATTTTTTAACAGGAAGTCAACAGAGCCATTTCTATTAATAACTCTGTTCTAGATGCGTCTTGTGTTTGGAATGGAAAATAATGTTTGTGAAAGTTTATTACTAAGTTCTTTATGAAGCCCTGATACGTCTCCTTTAAAAAGGGACAGGAAGTTGTCTGCTCCTACTGGTGATAGAATGAACTACAACCACAACTGAGCCTTAACCTGCAGATAAAGAACACAAGCGTTTCTCTCTCAGGTCATGTCTGTCACACTTGAACTGAAAATACTAAAAATTAAGTGCCTTTTATGAATTTCAAGTGATTTGTGCTGGAGCTCCCCCTGCTGGCAGACACAGGCATGAGTTGAAGGACGTTACACTGCAGGAGACTTCAGGGTTTACGATCTGGGGTGTGACATTCTGAGGAGTGATTTCTGAGTCTCGGAGAAGACGACCTCATAAACAGACATGAGGGTGAATGAAGTAAATGTACTGCAAATACAACTCCAGGTGTGTTTTTGATGAAGGAACACGGTCGAAAACTCAATATTTCCCCTTTAAAAGTACAATTAGCCCCCAAAAAGTATTACTCGAGTAGAATCTAAGAAATGATTCAACTCCCTCAAATAACAGTAACATAGTACTGGAGTAAACTACTGCTCAGGTAAAAGTAACTGGACTAAACAACATGTAACTACAGTATATTATGAAGTTAATGTACCCGTATTTTCCGGAGTATAAGTCGCACCAGCCAAAAAATGCATAATAGAGAAGAAAAAACATATAAGTCACACTGGAGTATGAAATGTGGTTGCAAGTGTGAAAATAACAAATAATATCACATATAAGTCGCTCCAGAGTATAAGTATATAAGTATAAGTCGCACCCCGGCCAAATCTATGAAAAAAGGTGCAACGTATATTCCGGAAAATACGGTAATTGGAAGCACTGAAGTTCAATAACGCACAAAATCTGGTATAACCAGGATATAACCAGAAGAAACACAAATGTTCAAACCATTTAATGCCGTCAACATGAAGCTTTGACTCAAACGAGAGTACTGCTACTTCTATCTACTTCTACTGCTACTGCTACTACAAACTAAAGTGACTGAAGTACTCTTTATCGGCGTCTTACCTGCATCGTGTAGCTGCCGTCGTCGTTGTACGACACCAGAACATCGACCTCTGCAGAGACAAGCGTTCAGAGCGTTACACGAGGTCGGGCGCAGCAGATGGGAGCGCGCGTTTGGCCTCAAGTTGACATTTCAAAAGAAGAAAACGTGCATAATGTAGGAAAGGTCGTTAAAGCAGAGACGAGAGAAGGTAATTCATTATTCAAACGGAGCCGAGGGGAGCCAAGGATCTGCCACTGCAGCGTTATCGAAGACCGCTGGACACTGCGACACTGGATCATTATTCAGATCAAGATGTGGCGGTTAGTCGCATCAGGCACAAAATGTGGGGCCGTTTTTGTTCCTCAGGCTTCGAGTTGTTTGTTTTTTTACTGTAAATTATTAATAATACTTGGCAATCTGGGTTAAAAGAAAGGTCTGAAGCTGAATTTTTGCAGACGCCCCGTTTATTGGATCTGCAACGCGGGAAACGGAGAACCATCCATGAGAAATGAGAAAACAATAATGACAACCACGTGTTCATCAGTCTGCCCCACGTAACAGGACTTTAAAGTGATCTGAGAAGAAATGCACTTTATGGTTAAAAGTGCGGCACGGCACTCAAAACAAAAGGTACTGTAAACCCCACTGTAAACATCACTGCGTAAATCCCACTGTAAACTTTATTATAAACCACACTGTAAACTGTAAACCTCACTGTAAACCTCACTGTAAACCTCACTGTAAACTGTAAACTGTAAACCTCACTGTAAACCTCACTGTAAACTGTAAACCTCACTGTAAACTGTAAACCTCACTGTAAACCTCACTGTAAACTGTAAACCTCACTGTAAACTGTAAACCTCACTGTAAACCTCACTGTAAACCTCAATGTAAACCTCACTGTAAACCTCACTGTAAACCTCACTGTAAACTGTAAACCTCACTGTAAACTGTAAACCTCACTGTAAACCTCACTGTAAACCTCACTGTAAACTGTAAACCTCACTGTAAACTGTAAACCTCACTGTAAACCTCTGTAAACTGTAAACCTCACTGTAAACTGTAAACCTCTCTGTAAACTGTAAACCTCACTGTAAACCTCAATGTAAACCTCACTGTAAACTGTAAACCTCACTGTAAACCTCAATGTAAACCTCACTGTAAACTGTAAACCTCACTGTAAACCTCACTGTAAACTGTAAACCTCACTGTAAACTGTAAACCTCTCTGTAAACTGTAAACCTCACTGTAAACCTCAATGTAAACCTCACTGTAAACCTCACTGTAAACCTCACTGTAAACCTCACTGTAAACTGTAAACCTCACTGTAAACTGTAAACCTCACTGTAAACCTCACTGTAAACCTCACTGTAAACTGTAAACCTCTCTGTAAACTGTAAACCTCACTGTAAACCTCAATGTAAACCTCACTGTAAACCTCACTGTAAACCTCACTGTAAACTGTAAACCTCACTGTAAACTGTAAACCTCACTGTAAACCTCACTGTAAACCTCACTGTAAACTGTAAACCTCACTGTAAACTGTAAACCTCACTGTAAACCTCACTGTAAACTGTAAACCTCTCTGTAAACTGTAAACCTCTCTGTAAACTGTAAACCTCTCTGTAAACTGTAAACCTCACTGTAAACTGTAAACCTCTCTGTAAACTGTAAACCTCACTGTAAACTGTAAACCTCACTGTAAACTGTAAACCTCACTGTAAACCTGTGGGACACTTACTCTTGTCTCCGAGCTGCAGACTCATGCTTCTGCTCAGTCCCAGGTTCATTCTGAAGCCGCTGCTGAGGCCAAACGGAGAAAATGGATCTGAAAACAAAGCACTTCTTTAACGTCTTCATAAAATGTTACTGTCCATTTTCTTTTATTTATTTAAAAATATGTCACATTGACTTTTACTTAAAATATTCACAATTTACATTAATTAATTACTTTACAAAGCAACTTTTCTTGCACCTGCTTCTTTCTATAATGTTTTTGCTTTCCCTGGAAAGTTCAACATTATGGCCTTAAATTTATGACCATGGGGACAAGCAGGCCATGGCACCAGATAAAGGGGGGCGTGGTCAGGGGGTGTGGTCTGGGGGCACACTCAAGGGGTGTGGTCAGCCAATTCATCCAAATGTCACATTCACTTTAAAAAATCCCAAACACACACCGTCTTATCCCGCTCTGAGCCTGATCCTGGTGCTGCTCGTTACCGTTGGGAGTCGCTCGTTACCGTTGGAGTGGCGCGTGAAGCTGTGCGTGGCGCTCTTCTCGCGCAGCACCAGTCCCAGCGCCGCCTGGCACGTGGCGGCCGCAGACGGGGCGCTCGGGGCGGGGAACAGGTCGGCGTAATGCTGCGGGATGAAGCTCGTGGTCACGTTTCCCGCCTCGAACTCCGGGTGCGACGAGAGACTCAGCAGGAAGTCGATGTTTGTGTTCAGGCCCACGATCTGCGGACGGAGCGGAAAAGTCAGAATGCGTCCTTAAATATCAGAATTCCTTGTTAGTTGAAGCGATGTCAGATGTGTTTTTTGCTCACGTTGTATTGTCGTAAACAGTATCGGAGTTTCTTCAAAGCAGCCGCTCGATCTTCTCCCCAAACCACCAGTTTAGCGATCATTGGGTCGTAGTGCGCAGACACTTCATCCCCTGGAACAGAAACAACACTCAACTTCAAACTTCAAGTGAAAATCTCCTTTATGACGAGACACTGAACTGACCATAGATTTTGGGGCTCAGTGTTTATGATGTGCACGTTTTCTTTGCTCCAGTCGGACGATTGTTGTTGTTTTTTACAATAATTAACATCTCCGACTCGTTCATTTGTGCTTTGTGTTAGTTGCAGCTCGTTTATTTGTAACAATGCTGCACATTTAAAAAAATGTTTACTGGGATTATTCTGGCTTTGAGGTTTTTGTGTCGGTGGCAAGAAGTAGTTTAAATATTAACATTTATTGTGACTTTTGTTTTATATTTAATTTGTTTCATTTATTGTGACATTTTCTTTTTTTATATTTAATTTTTCGCCTTTACTGTGACCTTTTTCCATATTTATTTTTTTGTTTTGTTTATTGTGACATTTTCTTTTTTTAAATTATTTTATTGTTCCATTTTATTTTTTTTATATTAAATTTTTCACCTTTACTGTGACCTTTTTTCCCTTTTTCTATTTTTTTTATTTATTGTGACATTTAATTTTTTCTTCTTTTTCACATTTATTGTAAAAAAAAAAAAAAATCATATTTCTTTTTTAACTTATTGTGAAATTTTGTTTTTTTATATTTAATGTTCTGCATTTATTGTAACATTTTCTTTTTTGTATTTAATTTTTCGCATTTATTGTGACATTTTCTTCCAACGTGTCGTCAGACCAAACTGATATTTTCAACACATATTCATAACTCATGCAATATCCACAGATACAATAAAACTAAAGCAGTAAAAGTACAAAAGCTTCTTCTAGATTTACAATATTCATTAAAAAAACGACATAAAAACATGAGGTACAATAAATAAATGTCAGATTGAAAGTTAAGTTTGTGTCTATAATGATGAACAAAGTTGTAACAACAACAAAAAGTAAAGTATATAGTTCTCCATCATGTACTGAAGGATGAGCAGCAGTAGTAGTAGTAGTATTCGTAGTAGTAGTTATATTTGGAAGCGTTGCGTACCTTCCCTGACCCCGGTCTCGATGCGTGTGCTCTCGTCGGCCTCAGGAGTCGACAGGTGCAGCAGGGGCCCGGCTCCTGGCATGAAGTCGTTGTTGGGGTCCTCGGCGTAGATCCTGGCCTCGAACGAGTGCCCGTTTAACGCCACCTCGTCCTGGAGCAGAGGGAGACGCTCGCCTGCCGCCACCTACAGGCCGGAGGGGGAAACACAGCGTTATTCATCAGAGTGGACACTACGTAAAGGTTTAAAGGACACGTTATGCTTCACTCGTCTTGTTATTGGGCTTTAACCCTTCGGGGTCGACGCCCACACCGGTGCGTTTTGAAACATGGTCGGCTTTGTAGCATGAAAACCAAGCAACGTAGACGGCTGCCGCCGTTGACGTCATACGGAAGTGGAGACCCATAGCTACGTCCGAGTGATTTTTTTATGCAAATCCATCCATTAAAACCAAAGTTATGATCATTTCAATTCCATTAAAAATGTGCGGAAAAATACTTTTCTGCGCGCGTTGCATTTCTTATAATAACTTTGTCGTCTTTTGCGATATAACAAAACGGAAAAAAACGTTAGCTTGTGCTAACCCGGATGTTCAGGATGCACACGAGGAATGTAAACATTAGTCACATGACAAATAGTCAAAGAGGAAGAACGAACGAGAGGAATCATGCTGTTTTGAGTAGTTTTGGAGAGTTTTAGTATTTCAAGTATTTCATTGTCAGTAATATAGTTGTTGTGAAGCAAAATGAGGGGCACACTTCATGTTGATCAAGTTTAGTCCTGGTTTATACCTGCTTTAGACCTGCTTTAGACCTGCTTTAGACCTGCTTTAGACCTGCTTTAGACCTGCTTTAGACCTTCTTTAGACCTGGTTTAGACCTGGTTTAGACCTGGTTTAGACCTGGTTTAGACCTGGTTTAGACCTGGTTTAGACCTGGTTTAGACCTGGTTTAGTCCTGGTTTAGTCCTGGTTTAGTCCTGGGTTGGACCTGGGTTGGACCTGGTTAAGACCTGGTTTAGTCCTGGTTTAGAGTTCCTTCTGAACATCACTCACATGGAAGTACAAGGCCTGTGATGTGGCTCTCTGTGTCATTTTGGACAGAAACTGTTTTGAGAAGTAGCACAAATAGAAAAACGCCTGAGGATTTACCTACTTTTTATTGTAAATAGTTGTTTATTGCTTGTATATATCACAAGAATACTTTTATATGTTCATATTTGCACCTTGTGGTTCAGTTTGAACCTTTTTAAATGAGGGTTTTACAATGAAAAAAACATAATTTTTCTAGACGGACTTTGTGTTTTCTGTGTGTGTTTAGGTCCAGTATGTTGAAATAGTATGTCAAAGTGAAAAACTAACTAACTGATCATTTAGGTGAGGTTGTGCTGAAAAAAAAAGATGCCCAACATTGGTCTGGTAAACATTTCTTAATGTAGTATATTAGGACAAAATTGAAGGTACCCAAAAACGGCCAAAAAAGCTCCGGACCACGAAGGGTTAAAAAGATTTGTGTGAGCGCTCTATCTACTGGCAGCAGACGGAATTACCATGGGGAAATAAACAAAAGCTAGCTTGTCTCGATATGCTAATGTTGGCACGTCGCTGTAATGGACGTGATTTGAGGCAGAAATGCTCAAAATGAGTCTGTGATGATTCAACTGTTACTCCACCAGGTCAGTGTCCTCACCCGCAGGTCAGTGTCCTCACCCGCAGGTCAGTGTCCTCACCCGCAAGTCAGTGTCCTCACCCGCAGGTCAGTGTCCTCACCCGCAGGTCAGTGTCCTCACCCGCAAGTCAGTGTCCTCACCCGCAGGTCAGTGTCCTCACCCGCAGGTCAGTGTCCTCACCCGCAAGTCAGTGTCCTCACCCGCAGGTCAGTGTCCTCACCCGCAGGTCAGTGTCCTCACCCGCAAGTCAGTGTCCTCACCCGCAGGTCAGTGTCCTCACCCTGCCACTCCACCAGGTCAGTGTCCTCACCACTCCATAAGGGTCTGTGTCCTCACCCACAGCTCCACCAGGTCAGTGTGCTCACCCGCAGCTGCCACTCCACCAGGTCCGTGCCCGTGATCATCTCCGACACCGGGTGCTCCACCTGCAGCCTCGTGTTCATCTCCATGAAGTAGAAGTTGTGCTGTGCGTCCATGATGAACTCCACCGTCCCTGAAGACGGCACAGGAAACACGGCACGTCACTTTATTTGACATTACACTGATGTTATTGAAACTTCAGTTAAATAAATTATTTCTTTCATATAATATATATATATATATATATATATATATATATATATATATATATATATATATATATATATATATATATATATATATATAATTTATTTATTTATTTATTTATTTATTTATTTATTTCATATATATGAAAATATAAGCATGATTTCTGCCCCGTTCAAAGATACTGTACGATTAAAAAAAGGCACTAAATCTGAGTTTAAAAACAAAAAAACACAGGACTAATTCTTTTTAAACTCTTTGCAGCAGTTCAAAGTTACTCACAGCTCAAATCTTGTAATTTAAATAAAATAAAAATAATAATAAAATTAGCTATAAAATAAAAATAATAATGAAAAAATATAACATAATAATAATAAAAATAGTAATGAAAAAATATAACATAATAATAATAAAAATAAATAGCAAAAATAGTAACAAAATGAATAAAAAATAATAATAAAATAATAATAATTATAAAAATAGTAATGAAAAAAATATGAATAATTTAATAATAATAATAATAATAACCAACATTTCCCCACTTGAGCTGCAAAAACGACCGTCCCGTCTATAATACTTTGAACGATGATTGTGTCAGCTTCCTGTTCCCATTCTGAGCTCTTTTTTCTTCATCAAAAAGAGATTATATTTAGTTTAATTGTCTAGATCCTCATCATGAAACCCACGGCTGGCACTTGCCACGACGGCTTTGTTAATGCGTCTGCCGTTTCACTAAAGCCGCTTCTCACCCGCTCCCACGTAGTCCACTGCTTTAGCCGCTCGCACGGCCGCTTCTCCGAGCTTCCTCCGGACCTCGGCGCTGATGCCGGGCTGAAAGAGCACGAGCAGAGACACCGCTTAACGAACCGCAGAATGTTTAAGTCTTTGATGATGAAACGAGCGCTTACGCCGGGAGCCTCCTCGATAATCTTCTGGTGCCGCCTCTGAACGCTGCAGTCTCGCTCGAACAGGTAAACTACGTTACCCTGAGTGTCGCCGAAAACCTGCACTTCAACGTGTCTGTGACGGAGAAAAAGAGGATTAAGGAGTCTGAGCCATGTTTAGTCCGACTCTGGCACCAGCAGGAGGCCGGTCCATGTTTAGTCCTGACACCAGCAGGAGGCCGGTCCATGTTTAGTCCTGACTCTGGCACCAGCAGGAGGCCGGTCCATGTTTAGTCCTGACTCTGGGCACCAGGAGGAGGCCGGTCCATGTTTAGTCCTGACTCTGTCACCAGCAGGAGGCCGGTCCATGTTTAGTCCTGACTCTGGCACCAGCAGGAGGCCGGTCCCTGAGGTCCTCAGAGTCCGAGATGGTTCATATGGCACTAACATGTCCAAGATGTACTTTGGTGCTAGGCCATGGAGAGACTTGTACACAAGCAGAGCTGCTTTAAAGTCTATTCTCTGAGTCACAGGAGCCAGTGCAGAGACCTGAGAACAGGACTAATGTGATGGTACTTCCTGGTTCTAGTACTTCCTGGTTCTAGTACTTCCTGGTTCTAGTACTTCCTGGTTCTAGTACTTCCTGGTTCTAGTACTTCCTGGTTCTAGTACATCTTGGTACAAGTCCTTCCTAGTTCAAGTCCTTCCTGGTGCAAATCCTTCCTGGTTCTAGTCCTTCCTGGTTCTAGTCAGGACCCGAGCAGCAGCGTTCTGGATGTACTGCAGCTGTTTTACAGCTCGTTTGGAGAGGCCAGTGAGCAGGCCGTTACAGTAGTCTAATCTACTGGAGACAAACGCATGGATAAGTCTCTCTAAATCTGGTTTTGACACTATATTTTTTAGATGGTAACAAGCTGCTGATGTTATTGATTTGATGTGGCTGTTGAAGTTCAAGTCTGAGTCCATTATATAAGTAGTGCTTAGTAGATGTAAAAGTACCTGGGATCTTCAAACGGGTGGTGTAGTAGTGCTTAGAACTACAAACGGGTGGTGTAGTAGTGCTTAGTAGAACTACAAATGGGTGGTGTAGTAGTGCTTAGTAAATATAAAGTACCTGGGATCTTCCACAAACTTCTCCACCAGCATGACGTCATCGTTGAACGACTTCCTGGCTTCTCGTCTCGCAGATTCCAGCTGCTCCAGGAAATCCTTTTCTGAGCGAGCGATTCGCATTCCCTGAACACGGACGCAAACGTGGAACATTTGACTTTACTCTTTACTCCAACCTTTCTGCAACTCAAATCTTAGAATGACGAGACTTTTAGGTAAAACAAAGGGATTTTACCAAACATTTTGCCTGTTTTTCTCCAATTTGGCCATTTTGGTGACGTTTATAATGTCACTTCCTGGTTTGACATGTCCAACAAAATTTGACATACGCTACCTAGCAACCAGAGCCTAAGTCCATTTAAAAATCATACAATAGTTAAGATTTGACAAATAATGAAACCTGAAAACACATGTATTTTGTTAAATTATTGTTTAAACTGTCATAAAACGGTGTAAGTTGCAAAGTTTCTCTACATGTTTGATGGATAGCGCTTTTTAATGACATCACAGAGGTGGAGGTGTTCAACTTTTAACTGTCACTTTTTCTTCACAAACTGCAACTTGACTGACGTAAAACTCTAAGCATTTACCACAGGCACAAACTCACCGTACGTCGTCATGGTTACGAGAACGCAATGGACCCGTCACATGGACTTTAAGCGAGAGAAACACCTTCACAAACTGGCCTCACCTTCCCCCCTCCGCCTCTGACCGCCTTGATCATCACAGGAAACCCGATCTGTGCCGCCTCCGCCTGCAGCCTCTCGTTCGATTGGTCATCTCCGTGGTAACCGCCGATGATTGGCACGCCGGCAGCGGACATGATGTGCTTGGACGTGCTGAGCAGGCGGAGAACAACGGTCCAGAGTGACGTTTGGCAGTTACAGTAATTTAAAGACACTTTTATAATATGTTACTGTATAATTATTACATTTAACAGTCTCTTTAACTCAAACTCATTTAAAGTGGTAAAGTTGTACCTCTTGATGCCCATGTCTCTGATGGCAGAAGATGGTGGTCCGATGAAGATGATGCCAGCGTCTTTACAAGCTTCTGCAAACTCCGTGTTCTCCGACAGAAAACCATAACCAGGATGAACCGCCTGAGAAAGAATATTTATCAGAATATTTATTAAAAACTGGATCGTCAACGTTTTCCATTTCGAGTAGAGTTAATGTCGACACAAAGGCGTTTCGAGCGCTGAAATTATGTGATATTGAGTTGTAGCTGATAACATTAGTTTTGTTGATTTATTCACACACATTTTACATTGTATAAAAGTTGTTCATGTTTTTGTGTTTTTGGGAGGGTTCTAAAGCCAATTATCCAATCAGAAAGCACAATGAGCTTATTGACTGTGGTCGTTTCATTACACGAGCAAAAACAACTAATTTGTGTTCTAAATCCATTAAGATTTAGATAAGCTAATGCTATCTCAGGTTTTATACTTGTGTTTTTTAGAACATTAAAAAAAAAAAAAATAGAGGGGGGAATAAAATAAAATGAATAAAAATAATGAAAATTAAAAATAAAAAAATGAAGAGGCAGGCAGGACCAGAGAGAACACAAGCTCAATATCCCAGGTTTGAAAAGACACATTTTAAGCATCATGTGTTTAAACCCTGACGGCAGAAATGCTCAAAACAGGTCTGGTGATGATTTATGGACTTAAAAACAGCAGAAATGAGACAAAACTGTCAACTTTTAAACTGAGTGTTTTCTGAGGCTCGGAACAGGAGCAGAGAAGAAGACCTCTTAAACTGGATTCATGAAACGAGCAAAAATAAAAAGAAAACTAACTCCGAGTACGTTTTTGATGATGGAACAATGTTATGACCAAAAAGTGTGTGCCATGAACCATAAAGAGCGCCTGCTAAACGCCACGACACCTTTAATGTTGGTGACGCTACTAAACACTACTGAGCATGTTTACAATCTTAAAACCGTACCTGAAATAAACCTTTTGTGTGTTTAATGCCTCAGTTTGAAGTTCTGCACTAAAAGAACACTCACATGTGACCCGGACTTCTTGGCCACCTCCAGAACCTTCTCCATGGACAGATAACTCTGCTGCGACGCCGCCGGTCCGATGTGATACGCCTCGTCCGCCTGAAAAGGTCACAAAACCGTCAGTACCGCACGCGCTCAGTCCGGTCCGTTCAGAGGGACGTGTCCTTTGCTCACCATCGCCACGTGCATGGAGTGTCGGTCGGCGTCGCTGTAAACTGCCACCGAGCGCACGCCCATCTTCTTGGCCGTCCTCATCACGCGGCAGGCGATCTCTCCTCGGTTGGCGATCAGGACTTTCTCGATCCTCGCCACGCCTGGAAAACACAAAAAACAGAAAGAATACTAATAAGACGAAGGACTTTTGATTCTGACATGAAAACATCTAATTTACCCTAGTTTTATATCATCTATTTTTTGGAAGTAAAAGGAATACGCATATTTATTACATTGTTGTTTGCTTGTATTAATTTTGGTCAATTCTGGATTCTTTTGGGGCGATTCTGATCCATTGTTTGTCTCGATGCTGTAGTCAATGACTGACGTTTGAAGACACAGATTTTAAAATCTATTGCAAGGCCCACAAATGTCTAAACATACTGTATATAAATTATAAATTTAAGACAGGATCTCTGAGTATTTTGGAACATTTTCCTTCTGCGCATGACTATGTTAGAGTTTCACAATTGTGTAAACAGTTATATACTTATATTTCCATTTTTACTCATCGTTGTTCAAAAAGACAAACCCGAAGCCTTGAATGACACAGAAACTGGTGGCAAATGCCAGCTACATTTTATTTATTTAGGTTTATTTGATTGGTTTAAGTATGTTTGATGAGCTCATGTCACACGCTACAGTACTTTTGCAATATTTTGCTTTTAACAGCTACTGAGCCTGTGAAAGGGCTGGAATTTTATGCCACTTTTTTCTTGTCTCTTGCCTGTATGTTTCTTCTGTGTTTTTTGTTACGGTCTGTTGTGGTCTGTTGTCTGCTGTTTGAATCCTCTTTTAATCTCTGTCTTTTTTTTATTTTTTATTGTGAAGCACTTTGGATTTTAAATGTGCTATACAAATAAAAATTACTTACTGACTTACTTACCGTCCTATTTTATTCTTAATGTTTGCCCCTAGTTGGGCTTTTACATAAAAAGATAGTCACAATTTGCAACGTAGGAGCGATGCCAATAATATTTGTGGAAACCCTCCGATATCACCAATTAATTAATAAATAAACCATAATTGAATCTCTCACTGCACTGTTCACTTTCTGCACTACATATGTAAATTCAACTGTACGTTTGTGAACATATTAAGCCTATTTTTATTCTTTTTTTTTTATCTTATAGCCTATTGTTATTCTTATCCCATGGCAGATTTAAATTGTTTCTCTTACGACTTATTCATTGTTTTATTGTTTTATGTTGCACTATGTTTGTGAATTCTGTTCATTGACAACGGCAATAAACAGTTTCTGATTCTGAAATAATTAACATAATTCAAATTTTATAAATGGACCAAAGCAACGCTCTTTTTTTAATCTTATTGTGGTAATTATTACTTTATATTACAGATATAAGCACTTTTAAGCCTAATGGATTCTAAACAAGCCATGTTTGGAAAGCATTTGGAGCACTACTATGTCCACTTAGAGAATGTTATTTAACCTAAAAGATAAAACATGTGACAGTCTTACATTTGGACACTTTAAACACATTTATACTTTCATAAACAAAGACATGAACACTCACCTGAAGCCAGCCTCACGCCTCTTTTGGGCCATGACAGTTTCCTGAGGAGAGCAGCAAAGTTCATGTTTCTGAAGGACACATCTCCTTTAAAACAACTAAATAATCATCTTTACACAGCAAATGAGCAGCACAATCTGTAACATCAACGACACGAGCAGAAATAAACTATAAAACACAGTAATAGTAGTAAAATGATATTTCTATTGCTCTGCTACCTTCACTTAACCTTGCACTGCTTTTGTCTGGAGCAGATTCTTTACGTGCATTTGCGTTTATAAGTAATAAACAGACACACTTAAACTTCACAAAAGATCACATTAAAGCGAGTAAACACATTATAAAGTCCATTCAGAGCCAAGTTTGTCATTCACAGTTGTAGCTTAGCCTGATGCTAACGTGCAGGACGCGTTTAAAAGTTGTTTGTGAGGCAGAAACACACAATAATAATTCACAAAACATGATGCATATGTTAGAGCTTGTATTAAACTCACTGTGTAAATGTCCTGAAGCCTTGAAGCGTCGGGAAGCTGAGGATAACCGCGGCCATAGCAACGCTACGAGCTTTGTGATGCTAACGGGCTAACGGGCTAGCGCTAGCTACAGTCCGGGCATTTCGACCAGGGCGGGGTTTATGGCTCACGTCACCAAATAAAATAAAATACATTTATTACAACAGCTTCTGATACCACAACTTCTATTTAAAAATAATGAATGAACTAATTCTAAAATAATTAATGTTAAATGTGCAGTAATTAGACGCTGTAGATTCTGATGTTTGAGCGCAAAAAGAATTGTAAAGTTCTGTCCTGAATGACCTGGGGACCGGAAGTATGCAGCCAATCAGAGAGAAGAACGCAAGAGGCGTGAGGCTGCGATTGTAAAAAGCGGCCGCTAGAGGGCGGTGTTTCGCTACCATGTTCTACACAACGTTGATTCGTAATGAATTTTTATGAATTTATATTGATATTTAAGTTTAAAATCTAGCTCCTGACAGCAAAAACAAAACGTTTATGAAGTTTTTTATGAGTTGACTTGAGTGATTTTAGAAAAGATTTTTAAAATGAATAACACAATTTACCAAAGAATAAAACATTTAAATAGATGCATTCATTTATTTCAACAACAGGGTTTGACAAACTGACAATTAGCATCAGGATTATTACAATGGAAACAAAACCAGATCTATTAAATTCTACATCTAAACAAAATATGGATGTAACATTAATGCTAAATTTTTAGGTATAAAGTCAACAGATTTTCAACAGCTCTAGAATATTTTATTTTTAAATTGTTCATGGACAATTACTTAATGCATCTCTATAAGTTGTTATTCTGCCGCAGCATGTTCATAAAGACATCCAGAACACGCTTTCCTTCAAAGACATGAATTAAAGATGCACTATGTACTTTTGCCACTCTGTGCTTTGCTTGGAATGTTCCACAAAATGATATTAAAAAGATCCATGAAGAGAAGTAGGTATTTTTTGTTCATTTTTCAAGCAATAAAAACATCTGGAATGGAATAAATGCAATATATAGTTTAATGGAAGCACCAGAAAGTTACTGTAGAGGCTAATCCTAGTTCTTTGTTCCTTCGTTTTAACCTCTTCGGAAAATAATGACTGCATGAGCCTGTTTTCCGCGTAGGACCACTGGTGTAGTCGCAGGACGATAAAACGACCGTGTTGCTCCAGCCATCTCTCTTTATTAACAGTTTTACAAACAAAACTTCTTCACCTGTTTTACATGACAGGTAACAGTAGTGCCCCCCAAGCGTCCAGGACATGCACACACATGCAAACTTCTTTTAAATAAAACACAAATGAGTTATTATGAATAACATAAAATTAAGAATGTAAAATATCAAACCATATAAAATGGCGCTTACAGTTACATAGTGCACCTTTTTTAGACTTGTTTTGTCTTCTGCTCCCCTCCTCGTGCATACATTCAGAAACTGTGGTACAATTATGAAACTGTAGTACAGTTGTGTTGCGTTGTGTTCACAGACTGTACAGTTGTGTTGCGTTCACAGACTGTACAGTTGTGTTGCATTCACAGACTGTGGTACTCGGCCCTGCGTCGGTCTCTCAGGATGATGTACGTGAGCAGAGCGATCAGGAGCAGACCCACTGCTGCCCCCCCGAGGACGATGGGGAGAACACGCTTGTTGTAGTCGGCCCAGCACTCCACCTCTGACACACAAGAGAAAAGTACAACTCAACACAAGAGTAGGCAACAGCAACAACCTGTTGTATCAGTACCTTATCCTCAAAAACAAAACCGCAACACACGGACGGTCTCATCCTTTTCCCTTCACTCAGATCCTCCACCAGAGCCCAGGGAGCCAGGTCACTGCCCCGAGGGCCCAAGGGCCCTGATGACCACAGGCACCATGTCTTCCTGACAGCATCTTGCACCCTGCAGTTATGTGCGGGATGGTCTCAGGGCCCCCTTTGCACAGCCTGCACCTTGGGTCTTGTCTGGTGTGGTAGATCTGGGCCTTTATTGATCTGGTGTTCAGGGCCTGCTCCTGTGCTGCCATGATCAGGGCCTCTGTGCTGTCCAGGCCGGCTCTTTCTAGCCATTGGTAGGATTTCGTGATATCAGCCACTTATGTTCCGGTGGTACATCTCATGTAGGGGCGTATCCTCCCATGTAGGGGCGTGTCCTCCCATGTAGGGGCGTGTCCTCCCATGTAGGGGCGTGTCCTCCCATGTAGGGGCGTGTCCTCCCATGTAGGGGCGTGTCCTCCCGTGATGGTCCCTCCAGCACCTCATAATCCTCTGTTCCCCAGTGTTTGAGACATTCACTGAGCACGTCATCTGTAGGCGCCTTGTCCTTGATGTACTTATGGATCTTGGACGTTTCGTCCTGGATAGTGGCTCTCACGCTCACTAGTCCCCGGCCTCCTTCCTTAGGCTAGTGTACAGTCTCAGAGTGCTGGATTTGGGGTGGAACCCTCCATGCATGGTCAGGAGCTTTCATGTTGTAACATCTGTGGTCTGTATCTCTTCTCATCTGATCACTGCCAGGGAGTAGCTGTTTATTGTTCTTGCCACTGAGCTTACTTCTTAGGACTTTACTTACTTGTTGGTCTTTGGCTGTTGCCACTTTCCTCGTTTCCTCTTTGAGGTTGATACTTTCGTCTACACAATTTATATATGTGGTTTGCATGACAATTTGCAAGTTATGATCACTCAGAGAAATGTAATGTATTACTACAATGGCAAATGCAAGTGCAAAATCACCCACATTCACCCACATTCACCCACATTCACCCACATTCACCCGCATTCACCCACAATCATCCACATTCACCCACATTCACCCACATTCACCCACATTCACCCGCATTCACCCGCATTCACCCGCATTCACCCACATTCACCCACATTCACCCACATTCACCCACATTCACCCACATTCACCCACAATCACCCGCATTCACCCACAATCACCCGCATTCACCCGCATTCACCCACATTAACCCACATTAACCCACATTAACCCACATTAACCCACATTCACCCACATTCACCCACATTCACCCACATTCACCCACATTCACCCACATTAACCCACATTCACCCACATTCACCCACATTCACCCGCATTCACCCGCATTCACCCACATTCACCCACATTCACCCACATTCACCCACATTCACCCACATTAACCCACATTCACCCACATTCACCCACATTCACCCACATTCACCCGCATTCACCCGCATTCACCCACATTCACCCACATTCACCCACATTCACCCACAATCACCCACATTCACCCACAATCACCCACATTCACCCACATTCACCCACATTCACCCACAATCACCCACATTCACCCACATTCACCCACATTCACCCACATTCGCTCCCTTCATCACAGTCATGTCCGTCACCTTCTGTGGAGCGTCCCGTGGGCCCAGAGAAGGCCTGGATCTGCAGAGGGGCCAGTTTAAGGTGGAACTCAGAGGACAAGCGCAGCCGGCTCCCGGAGCTACACTTAAAGCTACCACCACCTAAAGTGAGGAACAGCTTCTGGTCGTCGACCTGCCCGAAGAACGACTGGTCTGGACACACGGGACATCTGAGTTTAGACAAACATAAAGCCCTAAGTGACTCAAACGAGGGTCTTTTTCTTACTTGAGCAGCTCTTGCAGACGGGCAGCGGAGATACGTGAGCAGTCACTTTCTTCACGTAGTAAAGATTCTTCTCCTGCAAATACAAATATATGAATAGTGTCAAACAGAACGTGGGCTCCGCCTCTCTCTGATGTGATTGGACGGTTCATACTGATGGTGGCCCCTTGGTGAAGTAGAAGCGCAGACTGGCACCGTCGTCGGGCAGAGTCAGAGAAAGCACCGCCACCCTTCTCCGGCAGACTCCGGACGTGGCCACGCGGGACGGGTCCAGGTTCAAGTACCACGTCTACAACACAAGCTGAAGTCATCCTTAACAGTTCCAGGTTTCGGCCGTGATGTTTCACAGTGTGGCATTAAACATCTGTGTGTGTGTGTGTGTGTGTGTGTGTGTGTGTGTGCGTGTGTGCGCGTGTGTGTGTGCGTGCGTGTGTGCGCGTGTGACACTAACTACACTTGCTCTCTCTGTGTAAAACTGTAACAGCGGAAAAAAAGCCTTTTGGCTAATTCTGGCATATTACTGAAATGTGTATAAATATGCACTGTCCCTAAAATAAATAAAATAAATAAAATAAATAAAATAAATAAAATAAATAAAATAAATAAAATAAATAAAAATGAAGGCAAAAGTCTATTTTGTTGTTTGCAGAGAACTTTCTATCGCAGAAATAACAGCGGTTTGGACGTCGTGTGCAGCCCTGAACGGTGACGTCGCCCGAAACCGTTTGTCACTGTGGCCAAAGTCGCTGATGCAGATTCATTTTGAGGCAGAACGTGCAGATTTAGACTGTGCTGAACGTGTCTCACCTTCTGATCCAACGATGAGATGATGAACTCTGCCCCCAACGTCGCCCTGATGCACGGAGCGCCTCCTGGAGTCCGCAGCGTGTACGTCCCTAAAACAGTAAAACAACAGTTATTACAGTAAATGTTTATCACAGAAGAATAAACTCCAGAGAGACGTCAGTTTGTCCAAAGTTACTGAAAATTACTGTTGCGATTCTGCCAAATTTATTTAATTTTTTTAGTTTATTTTATTTTCTTATTTTTTTGGGAATGTTACATGATGCATTTGTTTCATTTAAATTGAATTATTATCAGATGTTCAGTGCACAAAAGGCCAGAATGATTTGTAAATTGTTTGTTGGCAGCTTTTTTATTTCATGTTACTATTTGAGTTGATATTTTCCTTCAATAAGTGTATATTTGAAGTGAATCATTCTATTGCAAGTCTGCATTTTGTCATTTAAACTATTCCCTGCAGTATTTTGTGCACTTTCATGATTGAACGATACATTTATACAGTCATTATTTTTTAATTATTGTACTATTATTTTTTTAGATTTAGAAATGGCTTTTTATCCCTCGTCATCATCTTGTTAACGTTGACCTCTGTCATTTGAAAATATTAATATGCATTTTTTTTCTTTTTAATCTATATTTTTTTCTTCAGATTTATAACAAAAGGAACAACAATAGAAGAGAAAAAGACATAAACTAAGTAAATAAGTAGACATCCAACAAAAGCAAACAAAAGAGGAAAAATCATGGCACTCAAAACCATTTTCAAATTAAGTCTAAAATTGTAATCTTTTTCCCAAAATTCTCACATTTAACGGCATTTTTATGATTGCATCGTGATGTAAAATCTGCTCTTTGCTTTAATTTATTTTACAGCGAGACAATGTGTTATTATTCCCACAACGGTTATAACATGTACGATGTGTTATTATTCCCACAACGGTTATGACATGTACGATGTGTTATTATTCCCACAGCGGTAATAACATGTACGATGTGTTATTATTCCCACAGTGGTAATAACATGTACGATGTGTTATTATTTCCACAACGGTTATAACATGTACGATGTGTTATTATTCCCACAACGGTTATAACATGTACAATGTGTTATTATTCCCACAACGGTTATAACATGTACGATGTGTTATTATTTCCACAACGGTTATAACATGTACGATGTGTTATTATTCCCACAACAGTTATAACATGTACGATGTGTTAATAACATGTACAATGTATTATTATTCCCACAACGGTTATAACATGTACAATGTGTTATTATTCCCACAACGGTTATAACATGTACGATGTGTTATTATTCCCACAGTGGTAATAACATGTACGATGTGTTATTATTCCCACAGTGGTAATAACATATACGATGTGTTATTATTCCCACGGGTGTTATAACATGTACGATGTGTTATTATTCCCACAACGGTTATAACATGTACGATGTGTTATTATTCCCACAACGGTTATAACATGTACGATGTGTTATTATTCCCACAGCAGTTATAACATGTACAATGTGTTAATAACATGTACAATGTGTTATTATTCCCACGACGGTTATAACATGTACGATGTGTTATTATTCCCACAGTGGTAATAACATGTACGATGTGTTTATTATTCCCACAGTGGTAATAACATGTACGATGTGTTATTATTCCCACAGTGGTAATAACATGTACGATGTGTTATTATTCCCACAACGGTTATAACATGTACGATGTGTTAATAACATGTACAATGTGTTATTATTCCCACGACGGTTATAACATGTACAATGTGTTATTATTCCCACAACGGTTATAACATGTACGATGTGTTATTATTCCCACAGTGGTAATAACATGTACGATGTGTTATTATTCCCACAGTGGTAATAACATATACGATGTGTTATTATTCCCACGGGTGTTATAACATGTACGATGTGTTATTATTCCCACAACGGTTATAACATGTACAATGTGTTATTATTCCCACAACGGTTATAACATGTACGATGTGTTATTATTCCCACAGCAGTTATAACATGTACAATGTGTTAATAACATGTACAATGTGTTATTATTCCCACGACGGTTATAACATGTACGATGTGTTATTATTCCCACAGTGGTAATAACATGTACGATGTGTTTATTATTCCCACAGTGGTAATAACATGTACGATGTGTTATTATTCCCACAGTGGTAATAACATGTACGATGTGTTATTATTCCCACAGCGGTAATAACATGTACGATGTGTTATTATTCCCACGGGTGTTATAACATGTACGATGTGTTATTATTCCCACAACGGTTATAATATGTACGATGTGTTATTATTCCCACAACGGTTATAACATGTACGATGTGTTATTATTCCCACAGCAGTTATAACATGTACGATGTGTTAATAACATGTACGATGTGTTATTATTCCCACAACGGTTATGACATGTACGATGTGTTATTATTCCCACAGCGGTAATAACATGTACGATGTGTTATTATTCCCACAGAGGTAATAACATGTACGATGTGTTATTATTCCCACAACGGTTATAACATGTACGATGTGTTATTATTTCCACAACGGTTATAACATGTACAATGTGTTATTATTCCCACAGTGGTAATAACATGTACGATGTGTTTATTATTCCCACAGTGGTAATAACATGTACGATGTGTTATTATTCCCACAGTGGTAATAACATGTACGATGTGTTATTATTCCCACAGTGGTAATAACATGTACGATGTGTTATTTTTCCCACAGTGGTAATAACATGTACGATGTGTTATTATTCCCACAGTGGTAATAACATGTACGATGTGTTATTATTCCCACAGTAGTAATAACATGTACGATGTGTTTATTATTCCCACAGTGGTAATAACATGTACGATGTGTTATTATTCCCACAGTGGTAATAACATGTACGATGTGTTATTATTCCCTCGGCGGTAATAACATGTACGATGTGTTATAACATGTGTTATTACCTGTCGGGGGGGTGGACTCGTGTGGCTGCAGCACCGGTTTGTAGACGAGAGCCACTGAGCCGTTCACCTCCAGACGAACTCCTGACCAAACACACACTTTAATGTTCACGGCGACAGTCTCATTATGATTAATGAACATAAACATAAAGCTATGTCCACAGTTTTAAGTCTCACCTGAAAACACTGCATCAGTCGTGTTTTCACATATGAAGCCTGCGCAAATTCAGCCTGGAAGACATAACTCCTTCCTACATCAAGGCAACCTGGAAGGACCCCTCTCCCCAGCGCCATCATCGCACTCAAGCGGGCGCCCGCCTGTCCGTCTGTGAGAGTCAGATCCCTCCTTCACCATGGACTCTCCCAGGTTTCTGCGCTTATCCCAAAGAGGTTATGCAGTTTTTCCTGGCCAAAGAAGTAGGGTGAAAGGTCAGGGGGCGTCTGCATCATGGCCCTCGCACCTGCTCCTCATCCCCAATCAACGCTCCCAGTGACTCCTCCCTGCTCCCAATCAGCGCCAGGCGGATGGCTCGACCGCTCAAACCGTTCTGCGACTGATATTATGTCATATTACAAATCAGATGACCCTCCGTGTTCCTCCCACGGGGGCCCCGGGCCCTCCCGCGGTCCTCCGGTTTCGGAAGAGCGCATCCACCTGACCCGGTGGAAGAGCTGAGCGTCTCGCCGCGTTCTCTCATTACAAGACTCCTCACTTCTGCTCGAAACGCTTCCCATCCACCAGCCGCGCGCCCCGCGGCACGAACCAGGAAATCATCATCAGCCGCTCCGCGTACGCTGCGGTGCCGCGGCGCCTCCTCCGCATCGAGCGTCGGGACGTCTCCTTCACGTGGCTCCTCCCGCGCCACAGCGTCTCCACCGGATCACACTGACACCGGGTCCAACTTCATCGCGCAGCAGCTCCAGAACACGCTCCTCTCCTCGTCAGGCTCCAACACGCGGCAGCGCTCGGTCCTCGACTCCAGGGGGCCTGTCCCAGGCCCGCCGCTGGCCATACGGGGCCCCCAGGCCGAACGCCCAGCGATGTCCCCAGTCGAAATTAAGTATTTTTTGAATTGTCTTCATCTCGTGAATATTGCTTGAATCACAATCTTAAGCAAGATTTCAAGGTTCTCAACTACGGTGTCTCTAACAATCAACTTTTCGTCTTTTCATTCATGACATCCTCGCCCCGCCCTCTCACCTCACGCCCTCTCACCTCACGCCCTCTCACCTCACGCCCTCTCACCTCACGCCCTCTCACCTCGCGCACGCTGCTCCTGCGGAGCAGATCGAGGCAGCTCCATGCATTGTACATATCGTGCCATTCATTCCTTTAGGGCTTTTAATTCAGCTCGGTCCAATCTCATTCATCAGAAGTGTATCCGCTCCTCAGCTTTTCCCAAACACTCTGTGGGTTTATTAATAAATAAATATATAATCAAACAATAAAATAAATGCGCTGCATGTCTCAGACTCATATTCACTAGAAATGGGTCATGTGCCCAGTCCGCAGGCACACTACAATCCCCCGGTCCAAAAGACAACTGTTACGTCGCATCATGTAATATAAATTCACGTTTAATATTTCAGGGCAGCTCCCATCCTGGAGCACCTTTTCTATAGCCCGAAAGTACGGTAATTCTAGTCATGTTACACTCACCGTCGCAAAGCGATCAGCGCAAGCGCTGCACAAAAAGGCCCGCGATTCAATTCAAACTGCCTGTCAAGCCGGCTTACTCGCGCATGTGCGTATCAGGAGTCGCAGCACCGGTCCAGTCTGTCCAGCCCCACAGACTGTTCCTTTACTGTCCCTCTCCCCGGAATCTGCCCGCTCTGGGCCCCTCCGGTTGTTTTAATGGGCCAAATCTGTTCCTCCAAGGCCATCTTACTTCAGAGTTCATTCCACACTGCGCGACCTGGCTAGCTTCGCCCCCTCCCCTCTCTACTCATCTGTTTGGCGACTGCGTCGGCCCCACCTCACTTCCGGTCCCGCCTCCTCCACGAGTGGAACGGTTTTAATTTTTCCATGGCAAATCATTCCGTCTCCGACTCCCGGTGCTTTTACACGGTCGCTCCGCCTCCTCTGGTTCGGGGGGGTATTAAAACTCTATTATAAACTAAGGCCTACCGGCACTCTCAGCCCACGCTCTGCCGTCTACCGGCACTCTCGGCACTCTCAGCCCACGCTCTGCCGTCTACCGGCACGTTCTGCCGTCTACCGGCACTCTCAGCCCACGCTCTGCCGTCTACCGGCACTCTCAGCCCACGCTCTGCCGCCTACCGGCACGTTCTGCCGTCTACCGGCACTCTCAGCCCACGTTCTGCCGTCTACCGGCACTCTCAGCCCATGTTCTGCCGCCTGCCGGCGTTTCCAGGTCTACGCTCTGCCGCCTGCCGGCGCTTCCAAGTCTACGCTCTGCCGCCTGCCGGCGCTTTCAGGTCTACGCTCTGCCGCCTGCCGGCGCTTTCAGGTCTACGCTCTGCCGCCTGCCGGCGCTTTCAGGTCTACGCTCTGCCGCCTGCCGGCGCTTTCAGGTCTACGCTCTGCCGCCTGCCGGCGCTTTCAGGTCTACGCTCTGCCGCCTGCCGGCGCTTTCAGGTCTACGCTCTGCCGCCTGCCGGCGCTTTCAGGTCTACGCTCTGCCGCCTGCCGGCGCTTTCAGGTCTACGCTCTGCCGCCTGCCGGCGCTTTCAGGTCTACGCTCTGCCGCCTGCCGGCGCTTTCAGGTCTACGCTCTGCCGCCTGCCGGCGCTCTCCCGTCCACGCTCCGCCGTCTGCCCCGGCGCACTGCCTGCACACTCCGCTGTCTGCCCCGGCGCACTGCCTGCACGCTCCGCCGTCTGCTCGGCGCACTGCCTTCACGCTCCGCCGTTTGCCCCGGCGCACTGCCCGCACGCTCCGCCGTCTGCCTCGGCGCACTGCCCGCACGCTCCGCCGTCTGCCTCGGCGCACTGCCCGCACGCTCCGCCGTCTGCCCCGGCGCACTGCCCGCACGCTCCGCCGTCTGCCCCGGCGCACTGCCCGCACGCTCCGCCGTCTGCCCCGGCGCACTGCCCGCACGCTCCGCCGTCTGCCCCGGCGCACTGCCCGCACGCTCCGCCGTCTGCCCCGGCGCACTGCCCGCACGCTCCGCCGTCTGCCCCGGCGCACTGCCCGCACGCTCCGCCGTCTGCCCCGGCGCACTGCCCGCACGCTCCGCCGTCTGCCCCGGCGCACTGCCCGCACGCTCCGCCGTTTGCCCCGACTCTCCCCTCACAGTCTGCCGCCTGCCCCGGCTCTCCCCTCACAGTCTGCCGCCTGCCCTGGCTGTCCTCGCACAGTCCGCCGTCTGCCCCGGCTCTCCCCTCACAGTCCGCCGCCTGCCCCGGCTGTCCTCGCACAGTCCGCCGTCTGCCCCGGCTCTACCTCATAGTCCTCGCTCTGCCGTGCTTCCAGGTTTATGTTCTGCCGTACTGCCGGCGCTTCCAGGCCTACGTTCTGCCGCCTGCCGGCGCTCCCAGGTCTACGTTATGCCGCCTGCTGGCGCTCTCCAGTCCACGCTCAGCCGTCTGCCGGCGCTCTCCAGTCCTCGCTCAGCCGTCTGCCGGCGCTTTCAGATCTATGCTCTGCCGTTCTGCCGGCGCTTCCAGGTTTCCGTTCTGCCGGCGCTTCCATGTTCTCGTTCTGCCGCCTGCCGGCGCTCTCCCGTCCACGTTCCGCCGTCTGCCGTCTCTCTCACGTCCACGTTCCGCCGCCTGGCGGCGCTCTACCCTCCACGCTCCGCTGTCTGCAGACACCTCCACTTCCTGTCGGCTGCTGCCTCCTTGTTTTTGGGGGGAATCAGAAGTCTATTATAATTTAACTTTCAAGGTAAAGCCCCCGCATCATCACAGCACACGTGGCTCAGGGCATCGGGTAAATTCAGGGCATCGGGTAAATTCCCAATCGGGTCAAACCACGGCGCACTTCATTCCCCGCTGTTCCTAACTCCAGAGGCAGCCCCCTGGTTTCGGAAATACCCGAAGGTAACATCGATCCCATGCAATCCGCCCCCTCGTCTCACCGGGCACCGGTTTAGAATAGGAGCCGCCACATCCGCGGCCGCTCAGGGCATATCCTCCACAGCCCTCTATCAACTCGGGCGACAGTCCCTTTCGCCCATACCCGTATGTTCGTCCCTACCTGCCTCCAATCTTGGTGGCTCAACGCTCCTCGCATCCCGAGTAAGTCTCGTCTCGCAACAAATACTGGTGGTGGTTCATATTTCCTCATTATCCGTTCCTTAGTCGCATCCTCTAGCTCTATACGTGTCCACGTCATTTCTTATCTACTCCAGGCGCTTCATATTCCTGCCCTCGGTCCTTCACCACATCTCCGTGAATAGAGGCCTCCAGTTCAGACGCTTATAGTTTGCAGGGCTTCGCCCCCTACTCTCCCCGTCGCTACGCATCCGCCCCTCTCGGGCCACCACGTGGTCAATGGCGGCCTCGTGGCCTGACCAGTCTACTCTATTCTAAGTATCTGCTGTCCTGTTCTTTCTGAGTATCCGTAATAACCTTGGCACACAGCTGCTCAGACCCCGGGTTTTTGGGGGGAGACATCTAATACAAATAGATCATGGAGTGCCCATGATTGCAACGTCTTCCGCCGGGGTCTGAGCGCCAAATAACTCGCAAATAAAGCTTGCTAAACAGTCCATTCTCGTGGTCTCTTTGTCTCTCCAGGGTGAAGTGTTTTTATACATTTTAATTTATCATATTTATTTTACCCAAGTTTCTTGTCATACCTTATTACTATTTTAATTGTTTTGGTTTTATTGATTTACTGTAGCACTCTGTCTGACTAAACTGTAAATTGTGTGTATAAATGCAGTCAAAGTATTTAGTATACATTTATTTTTATCTTATTTATTTCACCCAATTTTCTATTCATTTTTCCATTATATTTGTTGTTTCAAGTTGCACCTTTCTAAATAAAAACACAATCTACATGAAGTAGAAGGAGAACACATTAAATAATGTAAATAATGCACAAATTATGGTATTTTCATGATAAAGACACAAAAATATGTATCTGAAGGAGCACGAAACACACACGTTCAAATCATTTAACATTGCCAACATAAAGCTTTTGTTCCTCTAGATTTACACAGAAGAAAAGAAACCAGAAAGTTTTACTCAAATAAGACACTGTTACTAAATAAATATTAAAAGTACAAGTATGGAGTCTGAAAACAACAATACAATTTGATGAAAAGTGAAGTAAATGTGACTGATTTTTGCAATTTGTGATTTTTTACATTATATTCACTGACTCACGTTTGTCGTATTTAAGGATGAATTACAAACATCAAAAGCAGCAGCTGAAGAGGCAGATTGTGTTTCGCTCATATAAGAACACGAGTTCTTTACACGAGTAAAGAAAGTAACGCTCAGGAAATCCCCAGATGCTTCACAGGTTATACGTGTCCCTCACCTCAGGCCAGCGCGACCTAAAGTACAATATGTGTAATTTCATTTAAAGTAGGGCGCAGTATGACCAAAAGTACAACATGTGTACTTTCATTTAAAGAAGGGCGCAGTATGACCAAAAGTACAACATGTGTACTTTCATTTAAAGAAGGGCGCAGTATGACCAAAAGTACAACATGTGTACTTTCATTTAAAGAAGGGCGCAGTATGACCAAAAGTACAACATGTGTACTTTCATTTAAAGAAGGGCGCAGTATGACCAAAAGTACAACATGTGTACTTTCATTTAAAGAAGGGCGCAGTATGACCAAAAGTACAACATGTGTACTTTCATTTAAAGAAGGGCGCAGTATGACCAAAAGTACAACATGTGTACTTTCATTTAAAGAAGGGCGCAGTATGACAGAAACGCACTGTTTTTAAAGGGAAAACACTGAAAAAGTCTAAATTTGCCTTCATTTAGCCTCAGTTTGGTCTCTTAAGTTCTAATTCTGATAAAGTTTGACTGAAACATTGAGAACGCCTTTGTTTTGTCAGAAAGTATGTTCAAATACCACAATAATATCAATATTGCAATAATTACCGATACATCGTGCAGCCGCAATTTGTTGTTTCAAAAGGAAAATAATCAAAATATGTGCAATAGTGACACTTTTATACATCTTCGATATAGAAATATATATTTTCCCTGTCCTAAGTGTCAGTTTACATTTGCAACAAGGTGAATATGTTTCTTTTTTTAAAAACTTGACACTTTCAGAGGTTTTATTCATAAGAAACTTTCGTATAATTGAACTTTAATGGGATTATTAATGATTGTGCTGTTGTAGTTCTCGTTGGCACAAAGACAAAAGTCAAATTACCTTTATATTAAGAGAAAAAGTATGATCAGGTAAAGTAAATGACACAGATGAGTTTGTGGCTCACCTGAGACGAGCGTGGCGATCAGAAGCAGACGGGGCCCGAGTGCAGGGGCCCTCATGATGTCTCTGGAGCCTGTGGTCGGGCGACTTGCTCTTGTTCTGAGGAAATGACAAAGACAAAACCGTTCTCACACAAAAGAGGCTGAGGTGACGTGGGCGGCGGCTTTGACCTAAAGGAGGCGGAGACTTCAGTTCGAACTGTGGTTTTTGGTGAAACGTCTAAATGTTTCAGTCACACACACAGTTTGAGTCATTTATGAAGGTTCTTTTATCTTTAACACAATTTGTGGTTTTAATGTCTGTTCAAATTCAAAGACCAGAGGCGGAGCTAACCAACACGCAAGACAGGCCATTGCTTTGGGCCCGTTGATCACCAGGGGCCCCAGAGGGCGGTCCTGGGGCTCATTTTTGTAGTTTTTCCTGGCCGAGAAGGAGAGTCTAAGGACAGAGGACCCTGGGACATCATCCCTCGCCACCACAGACATTGTCTGACTTCATCGCCACCACAGACATTGTTGATTCGGCCCTCAGAGGCGACTGTTGTTGTGATTTTGGGCCTTACAAAAATAAATTGATTTGATTTGATTAGAGTAGTTACATTTCATGGACAGGCCTCTGTATTGACTGAAGTTTTACACTTTCACCACAGAAGAAGAGGTGGAGTTTAGAAAGAAGGAGTGGAGCTTAGAAAGACCCTTGTGATGTTTGGCCCTTGCAACGCCTTGTGTGTCTTGCCCAAGGACACAAAAATATGTACTCAGTGAGCGTGATTAGCTAATTGTATGAAGAGCTGCCTCCTGCGAGCGCTCCAGGGGCCGCTCCAGAGGTCACTCCAGAGGTCACTCCAGGGGTCACTCCAGGGAACGACTTAAGTTTAAGAATCAGTGACAAACAAGTCAGTGCTACACATGTGCTCGTTTCACCAAAAGGTTCCTGGTCTAAAGTTCTTGCCCCAGAGTGTGGCCCCTAGAGCTTAAAACAGTGTGGCCCCAGGAGCTTAAAACGTTGTGGCCCCTGGAGCATAAAACAGTGTGGCCCCAGGAGCTTAAAACGTTGTGGCCCCTGGAGCATAAAACGGTGTGGCCCCTGGAGCTTAAAACGGTGTGGCCCCTGGAGCTTAAAACGTTGTGGCCCCTGGAGCTTAAAACGGTGTGGCCCCTGGAGCTTAAAACGGTGTTTCCCCTGGAGCTTAAAACAGAGTGGCTCCAGTCCCTATAGTTCCTGACAATGTGTGAATTCTCATTTTTGGGGGTCAATACTGAGAAAAATACCAGTCCAAACAATGTGACACTCCTTCTACAATAAAAGCATTTATTTCATTTTAGTTCCTCCATTGTTGCAGTTCTGGGCACGTGTCACCTCAGTTCACAGGAGGAAGTGGTCGAAGTTCAACGAGGGCAAAGTACCTCCACAACACACAAAAACCTCACGATTTATCACCAAAACACCACAGACGATCTGGAACCATCCGGAATCTCACATCAAACCTTTTCACCCAAACACAATCATTCACGGAAAAACTGCAAAACTAAAATAAAAAGGTTCCTGTGCCGTTGTTGGAGTTCCTGTGCGTGTTCCTCTGGTGGAGTATCGATCGCGGCCGCAGAGCAAACACCAGAGCAAACTTTACCCCAGAGTGGGCTAGTGAGGTGAATGCCACTTTATCACGTCTCATCAGCCACGGCACGACGAACCGCACTGCAAACGTAAGAAAAACTCTTTTGTAAAGCACGTTTTAAGCAGTTTTAATGTGTTGACTAAAACGTCTTCCGCTTTTGTCGAGGATTAGACCGTCGTTTGTTTCAGTTTTAGCCTTTATTGTCGTTTGTGATGCGTTTTGTGATCCGCATTTGAGCCTTGGGCGTTCAGTTTAGCGAAATGTTGAAAGAGAAGAAATAGATTTTTTAAAAAGCCTAATTTTATCACTTCTTTGATCACTATTTGCGACTCTTCATTTTCACTCGTTGACGTGAGGCCGGGCCAAACGGCAAACTAAAGAATTGCAATTTTTTAACCTTGTATAGATCAATTTCTAGTCGATTTTATTGCATGTTTTTCAACTGTTCAAAAAACAACAAAAGCTGCATCCGGTGTTTTTTCATGAGCGTAAACGAAGACTTTTAATGTCATTGAACACAAAAGACGTCACATTTCTTCCTCCAAAGTCTGAGATCTGGTCCAAACAGAAGACTGGGCGCTCCACGACGCGTTTAAACATCTCGTAATCTTGTGTAAAATAACACTTTTCCTTATATTTATTCATCAACAGCAGATGGGCGGTCGGGCGGGGCTCTGTGCAGGTGTTAGTTTCAACAAATTCAATGCAACTTTATTTATGTTGAACATTTAAAAGGACTTCAGCGTCACATAAAATGACACAAAGCTCAAATATTATACAAGAGCACGAAAGACAGCACTTAAATGAATACTAAGATATCCTGTGCAGAGAGCGTTACCGTGGAGACGAGCTGGGTTTTCCCTCCAGACTTAAAGTGCCCATGACAGGTTTTTATGGTTTTCTAATGTTGACTTTATTTGGTGTGTTTATACCTGTTGTACATATAAATTATAGTTTTACACCAATCGAGCAGGTATTTGTGGAGAAAACATTCCAATCAAAGTTTATGCAGAATTTACACAAAGAAACAACTCTTTTGACTCTAACAGTAATTCAACAAAATAAAGTCGCTCTCATATATTTTTATTTGTCTAAAATAAATTGTGACATTAGATGAGTTTTGGCCCCGGTGGTTGCTGGGTAATTTCCAAGTGTGATGTCATCAATTACAAACAGGAAGTGAAATTATAAACTTAAAAAGTGAGCTATTCTGGGATAACCGTTTTATACTTTTTCACAAATTCAAATATATTTATCTCAACTGCATTTTAGTTCCATGAGAGGTCCGGCCAGTAGGGGGCGCTTTAAACTCAGAGGATGTTCCTGCTTCCACTGTATGAACCGCCTTCATTCAGCGACTCAAAACACTTTGGGAAATGTGTATTCTTAGTTGCAGATCCGACCTGAAACTTGGCCGGGAACGTTTGAATTGAAAAAATAAAACCTCCATGGATACAAGCAGGTGGCGAAATCTCCACCGGAAAAGTTACATAGTGCACCTATAAAGCGCCCCCTACAGGTCGGAGGACACATTGAACTAAAATGCAGTTAAGATAAATATAATTCAAATTTAGCAAAAAAATAATAAAAAAATCACAGAATAGCTGATTTTTTAGGTTTATAATTTCACTTCCTATTTGTAATTGATGACATCACACCAGGAAATTACCCTGCAACCACCGGGCAAAAACTCATCTAATGTCACACTTTTTAAAATTTAACAAATAAAAATAAATGAGAGCGACTTTATTTTGTTGAATTAATGTTTAGAGAGTCAAAAACGTTGTTTCTTTGTGTAAATTCTGCATAAACTTTGACTGGTGTGATGTCACTTCCTGTCATTTTCTACAGATTTTTCAACATTTTCTCCACAAATACCTGCTCGATTGTTGTAAAACTATAATTTCTACGTACAACAGGTACAAATACACCAAATAAAGTCAAAATTAGAAAATCGTAAAAACTTGTCATGGCCACTTTAGGCTGAGGACATAATAATATAATATAACATAATTTTTGAGCTTTTAACTATATATAACATTGTTCCCTCATCAAAAACACAGCTGGAGTTGTATTTAGCTTCATTCACACTCTGTTTACGAGGTCCTCTCACTCACATTATTTAAAGTTCTAACTGAGAGAGGCCAGCATGAAGGTAAGAGCACGAGTTTAAACGTCAATACCAATACAAATAATGCAGAGAATGTGTCCTGTGTGTCCTGTAATGCAGATGTTTTGACACTACATATAAAGTACTCTGGTTTGTGTATTTGCAGTAAAATGGGGAGAGCGTTGGGGCTGTGCGCACTGGCCCTGCTACAGATCACATTAGCACTGGTGAGAACACTTTTATAACTGGTATTTACTGCGCTTTTTTGTCTGTCGTCGACTCGTCTGATCTTTCAATAAGTCGACCGGTTGAATGAGTATTTCTATTGTACATTGATGTATTCAATGTGTTTTTAATTAAGCAAGCTGTTCTTTATAAAGTAATATGATGACTGAAGGCTTCTAGATGTAGAATATTTATGAATAAAGTGAATTATTGATGAAAATTAGTTGATGTTTTATTCTTTCTTTGACATTTTGACTCAATATTCCATTGGTATTTCTTATAATTTGTCTTTTCAAATACATTTTAGTCCAGATAATGATTATAAAACTTAAAAATATAATAATATAAACTATATAATGTACTGCTCGCAATAGAGGCTCTTTGAACATAGCTTTAAACACTTTTTATTTATTCAGTGACTAAAATAAATGACAAACAAAAAGGAAATGCACTTTGAGTTGGTTTTATTGATGCAGCCGCCGCCCACGACCCGTTTCAGTGCCATGGCAAATATTATAACACCAAAACAAAAGTGGAGGGAATGTTATTTGGAAAGATAAACTGTTGTTCCTGGTGTAGAACGCACATTTGTATAGTTTTTTATGTCTTAATTGTAGTGACGTTTAAAATCACTTAATCATTCAATACTTCTACATATGAGCTCAAGAAAACTGGTTCTCTTTTCTTATTCAATGATTTAACTTGTGTATGAAACGTAAAAACTGTATCATATTTTATAGACTTTAGGTTCATTTTTTTTTTTGAAGTTTCCTGGTCACACGTTGAGAGAACATTTAAAAAACATTGAAAAGAACAAGCAAGATTGTGATTTCGATGCCAATCCAGTGTCACAAAACTATGAACCCGGTGAGCTTTGATCCACTAAACATCTGGTTGGCGAGTAGCCGCTTAACCCACTGCACCACAATCACACAAATAATGTATTATGCACATTTTGAGAGCGATTGATTGATTCTTTTCTACAGTTTACTGATCATCATCTGGACAAAACAGACTCTAAAACCCATACGAGAAGACCTCTTTACGACAAAAACAGCCGTGTTATTGAATCAAAATGTCAAAAAACAAAATAACATTTCCGATAACGCACTTTATTCCTAAATATTCTCTATCAAACACTTTCAGTCACCGTATTTCAATCTTTATTTGGTTGAAAATGTATTTAAAAAGCCTTAATTTGGAGTTTTCCCTCTCAATCAAAGGTTCAAACCACAGACTCTCTGGTTGGCGGGCAGACGCTTTACCCACTGCACCACTGACGCCTCAATTCCAGTTTATTTGATGACATTTTCCTCTAGTTTTTTCAACCCGTCTGTCGCGTAATCGCTGTCATTTCGACATCAGCCGTAACTCGGGCGACGCTTGACCCGCTGACCTCCCTGTGGGTGGGTGGGCGGGCAGGTGCGTCGAGCCCCGCCCCTCCACAGTTTTAAACACCTGCACTTCCTGTCGTGTCTGTGGCTCCAGAGCGCCGAGGTGCTGATCTTCTGCGATGACCCCACGGTGGACAAGGCCGTGACCTCCGCCCTCGACCTGTTCAACAAGGGCGTTTACACCGGGCACAAACTGGCGCTGTTCCAGGTCACCTTCGCCAGCAAGGTACACACCGAAAGTACACCAAAAGTACACTGAAAGTACACGAAAAGACAGACATCAAACATATATTAAAGCGCATTTGACGGCTTTGACTCCACATTTCACTGAACACATTTGTACTTGAGATTGTTGCTTGTTTTCTTTAGTTCTACAGTTTTGGGGGGAAAAGGTACTTCCATAAAAAGCAGCCATTTTGTTTATAAATGAGCGTCTCTATATTTTTCTTTTCACAAATAAAAATATACACAACACAACACCGTTATTTTGTTAAATGAATGTTTTAAATGCCAAGAATCGCACGATAGAATCCAGAGTCCACGATAAGCTACAAAGCCCATTCCGTCCATCCCAGGCCTTTAAAGTTTAGTAAATTGATGTTTTTATTGTGCAGAATAATAAAGTATATTAAAAATGTCATATTCACGATCTCATAAAATGTCAAAATGCAATTGATGACTTTCTGAATCACTCACTTTTTGCAGCTTTAGCTTTATGTGGCTAAAACTGGGAACGTTACGAGCTTCGACTTCCGAGCGTTCTGAATTAAAGGGCCCGTGACAGGTTTTTACGATGTTCTAATTTTGACTTTATTTGGTGTATTTATACCTGTTGTACATATGAATTATAGTTTCACGCCGATCGAGCAGGTGTTTGTGGAGAAAACGTTGAAAAATCAGTAGAAAATAACAGGAAGTGACATCACACCAGGGACACTCATTCCAGTCAACAAAAAAACAACTAAAACAACTTTTTAGACTCTCTAAACATGAATTCTAGAAAATAAAGTCACTCTCATATATTTTTATTTGTTAAATAAAAAAACTGACATTAGATTAGTTTTTCCCCCCCCGTGTTTGCTGGGTAATTTCCTACTGTGATGTCATCAATTACAAACAGGAAGTGATATTATAAACCTAAAGAATGAGCTAGTATGCGATAAAATGTTTATATTTTTTAGCAAAGTTCAAAATATATTTATCTTAACTCAATTTTTCAGGCCGAAAACGGCTCGTACTGGCTCAAGTTCACCACTAGGAGGAGCAACTGTTCGGCCACTGACCCCACACCCTGGACAGACTGTGACTACCTCGCCATCGACAAGGTCCGCCGCGGATATTACACTGCAAAAAAACAAATAAATAACGATGAATATGAATATGCGACTAAAAGCGCTCTCTTTTCTACAGAAGCCCATCAAATGTAACGCCACGGTGCACATGAACGAGACGGACACGGACACTGAGCACGTCGAGTGTCAGATCGGTGAGTCACACGGAGAAAAACACGGTTTGAAAAGTTATAACAGATTATTTAACCCGGGCTCAACACCAAAGAACGAAATTTAGATGGTAAACTGCATCTTCTGAACCGTTTTTGGTGACCGATGTGGAGAGACATGGTTCATTGACCGACGTTCAAAGGAATTAAGCAAATGGAGAGCTGTCCCAGAGCGCCCCCTGTCTGCACACCCTCCTCCTGCAGGAGAAACTACACATAAACACTGTGGGGGAAAAGTAGAAACCTTGAGAAGAACCACAGGACTGAACTGAACCAGGACTGAACCAGGACTGAACCAGGACTAAACCAGGACTGAACCAGGACTGAACCAGGACTGAACCAGGACTTAACCAGGACTAAACCAGGACTGAACAAGGACTGAACCAGGACTGAACCAGGACTGAACCAGGACTTAACCAGGACTAAACCAGGACTGAACCAGGACTGAACCAGGACTGAACCAGGACTGAACCAGGACTGAACCAGGACTTAACCAGGACTAAACCAGGACTGAACCAAAACTGAACCAGGACGGACAGACTGCAGATGATCCAGGACAGCTTCTCTCGTCCAGCAGAGATCATCCAGACTGACGAGAGTGATCCACAGGTCAGGATTTTGACATCCGAGGTTCAGTCATCACCATAGCAACAGCAGCAGCATCTGAAACTATAACACTGCCCAGTAGACAACGGGTCAGAGTGAACGGCAACAGACAGACAACAGGGGAACAATCAATCAATCAATCAATCAATCAATCAATCGATTAATTAAACAATCAATCAATCAAACAATCAAACAAACAATCAATCAATCATTTTCTGTAACGGCTTCAACATTCACATCATGTATTATAGTATATCATGTATTATAGTTATATATACACACATCATGTATTATAGATATATATACACACATCATGTATTATAGTATATTATAGTTATATATATACACACACACATCATGTATTATAGTTATATATACACACATCATGTATTATAGTTATATATACACACATCATGTATTATAGTATATTATAGTTATATATACACACATCATGTATTATAGTTATATATACACACATCATGTATTATAGTATATTATATATATATACACACATCATGTATTATAGTTATATATACACACATCATGTATTATAGTATATTATAGTTATATATACACACATCATGTATTATAGTTATATATACACACATCATGTATTATAGTTATATATACACACATCATGTATTATAGTATATTATAGTTATATATATACACACACATCATGTATTATAGTTATATATACACACATCATGTATTATAGTTATATATACACACATCATGTATTATAGTATATTATAGTTATATATATACACACATCATGTATTATAGTTATATATACACACATCATGTATTATAGTATATTATAGTTATATATACACACATCATGTATTATAGTTATATATACACACATCATGTATTATAGTATATTATAGTTATATATACACACACATCATGTATTATAGTTATATATACACACATCATGTATTATAGTTATATATACACACATCATGTATTATAGTATATTATAGTTATATATATACACACATCATGTATTATAGTTATATATACACACATCATGTATTATAGTATATTATAGTTATATATATACACACATCATGTATTATAGTATATTATAGTTATATATATACACACATCATGTATTATAGTATATTATAGGTATATATACACACATCATGTATTATAGTTATATATACACACATCATGTATTATAGTTATATATACACACATCATGTATTATAGTATATTATAGTTATATATACACACATCATGTATTATAGTTATATATACACACATCATGTATTATAGTTATATATACACACATCATGTATTATAGTATATTATAGTTATATATACACACATCATGTATTATAGTTATATATACACACATCATGTATTATAGTTATATATACACACATCATGTATTATAGTATATTATAGTTATATATACACACATCATGTATTATAGTTATATATACACACATCATGTATTATAGTATATTATAGTTATATATAGTTATATTGGAGTGTTTGGCGGTGATAATGGATCCCTCGCTGTGCGCAGAGGGCCTGGCCACGCCCGGGAAGGCACAGTGTATGGGATGTCCCGAGGACATCAGCGAGAACTCTGAGGACCTCAAAGTGCCGCTGTCTGTGTCCATCTCCAAGTACAACAGCCAGTCTGACCACACTCACCTGTTCACCCTGCACGAGGTTGGACAGGCCACCAGACAGGTGAGGCACAGACAGAAGCATAGACACAAGCACAGACACAAGCACAGACAGAGACACAGACAGAGACACAAGCACAGAAGCACAGACACAAGCACAGACAGAGACACAGACAGAGACACAGACACAGACAGAAGCACAGACAGAGACACAGACAGAGACACAGACAGAGACACAGACAGAAGCACAGACAGAGACACAGACAGAGACACAAGCACAGAAGCACAGACACAAGCACAGACAGAGATACAGACATAAGCACAGACAGAGACACAGACACAGACACAAGCACAGAAGCACAGACACAAGCACAGACAGAGACACAGACAGAAGCACAGACAGAGACACAGACAGAGACACAGACAGAGACACAGACAGAAGCACAGAGAGACACAGACAGAGACACAAGCACAGAAGCACAGACACAAGCACAGACAGAGATACAGACATAAGCACAGACAGAGACACAGACACAAGCACAGAAGCACAGACACAAGCACAGACAGAGACACAAGCACAGAAGCACAGACAGAAGCACAGACACAAGCACAGACAGAGACACAGACAGAAGCACAGACAGAGACACAGACAGAGACACAAGCACAGAAGCACAGACACAAGCACAGACAGAGACACAGACAGAGACACAAGCACAGAAGCACAGACACAAGCACAGACAGAGACACAGACAGAGACACAAGCACAGAAGCACAGACAGAAGCACAGACAGAGACACAGACAGAGACACAAGCACAGAAGCACAGACAGAAGCACAGACACAAGCACAGACAGAGACACAGACAGAAGCACAGACAGAGACACAGACAGAGACACAAGCACAGAAGCACAGACACAAGCACAGACAGAGACACAGACAGAGACACAAGCACAGAAGCACAGACACAAGCACAGACAGAGACACAGACAGAGACACAAGCACAGAAGCACAGACAGACACAAGCACAGACAGAGACACAGACAGAAGCACAGACAGAGACACAGACAGAGACACAAGCACAGAAGCACAGACACAAGCACAGACAGAGACACAGACAGAGACACAAGCACAGAAGCACAGACAGAAGCACAGACAGAAGCACAGACACAAGCACAGACAGAAGCACAGACATAAATACAGACAGGTAAGAAACATGTCATTTCAATAATCTGCTGACTCCATAAATCAGATAACAGTCAGATTGTTGTGCTGGTGTGAAATAAGCATCCTCTCGGTCTTCAGGTGGTGGCTGGTTTCCGCTTCAAGTTCAATTTCGACATGAGGAGGACGGACTGTGCCAAAGCTGAGCACAAAGACCTCCACGAGCTGTGCAAGATCGACCCGGACAACGTGGTAAACATCCCAGGAACCTCGTGAACACAGGAGCTCGTCTCGCCACCGCGGAACCCGTCTCCGTGACTGTCTGAACTTTGTTTTGCAGGAGTTTGCGAACTGTAACTCGACGGTGGACATGGCACCGTGGAGACAGGAAGTGCCCAACGTTCAACTCAACTGTGAGTCTGGGCCGATGCCTGGAATAGTAAGTTCAAGATTTTACACTGATTTCTTCTTCTTCCATCTTCAAAAGAAGGTTGAATTCTGTCAACTGGACAAAGTCCTTAGAGTGAATACATTTCGCCACTCATCCAAGGAGCAGGTGACAATTCTCACCAGGCTAGTTTAATGCACTCGACATTTATCTAGTTAAAGGAGTTTTTATTGCCTCAAAAGTACTTGGGTAAGTAAGTAAGTAAGGAAGTAAGGAAGTAAGGAAGTAAGGAAGTAAGGAAGGAAGGAAGGAAGGAAGTACATTCTATTTGTATAGCACCTTTCACAGACAGAAGTCACAAAGTGCTTCACAAAAACATTGAATAAAATAATAAAACACAAAAACTTACAGTGAGCAATACACATATAACAATATACAGTCAAATCAGTCCCTAAAGTAACTGTAATTAAAAAGCCTAACTGAATAACCCATTGAATCAAGCTGACATTATATAAAAGGATTTCATACTCTCTGGCTAACTGAGTCTATAAAATTAATAGATTAAAAACAAAAAACACAAAAATACGTAAAATTATCCCTATTTTTTCATTTGCTGTTTTCCTGGGGGAGGTCCCCCAGACCCCATGTAGTGAATGAGGACTCGCACGAGTAAATATTACTTCAACCCCGAGCCACTTTTTTCAGCCAGTCCGCCCCTGCTTCACAGGAGAGGAACAAGATTCATTGATACAAAGCATGTAACTCGGATGGATGTGATGCTGGCGTGACCACAGCGCACACGCCTGATGTGGGCACAGGGGTCCGAGGGGCCGCTCAGGGGCCGCTCAGGGAGTTTGTGTGTTTGCTCAGACACATGAAGAATTAGAGGGAACATTGGAGACAAACCTGGACAATTGTGACCCTCGGCTCCGTGTGTTTTCTCACAGATTTTGCGTCGTCGCCCGCCCGGCTGGTCTCCTCTGAGGAACATCCTGATTGAGCGCAGCACTCCCTCTCCCCAGACACCTCCTCCGTCAGCTGCTCCCGCCAAGGCCAAAGAGCCCAAGAGCTGGGGCAAAGAGGAGTCGTCTGAGGAGGACCTGGTTCAGCCTTCCGTCTCCCGAGACGACTCCCCCTTCCACTGCCCTTCAAAACCATGGAAACAGTTTGTTCCGGTGCATGCTGGGAGGTCTGAGACTGAAGCCACGCCCACCGAGGCTCCAGTGGAAGGAGCTTTCAGTGATTTAGACCTTCTCAGCTAAAGATTTTATAATGTTATAAACTGCCCACAGAGCTGGAGGGCAGGTCGAAGTGCAGATGTCTGACCTGGTTTATGGTTAATATTTCTTTAATTACTGGGCCTATCCACATGAAACAAACACTTGCACAAAGTTAGACACCTTCTCTGTAAACAAAAATAAAGAAAAGTTGATTTCTTTCACTACAGCCACAAAAAAAGTTGTGTGATCGCTCAAACACGGAGCACGGTTGGCTCTGCTCACATCTCACTGTTAGCATCACTACTTCCTGTCTAAGTATATTTCTAAGTATTTGTTGTCACGTTGCGCTAACATTTATAATAGTCAAGGATCAGGTACTGGACAGCAAAGAGCGAGTGGATGTCCTCGACAACATGTTAAATAAGGTAAATTCTTCACGAGAGAACATTTGTGTGTCAATGCTAATGCTAATTTTATAATATATATCAAAACAAAATAAATTCAAATAACTACTACTAACTACCTTTAAGTACTACACAAGTAATCAATAAACAATTGAAAACAATTAGGTGCTTTAGTATTTACTTTAATTTGAATCGGTGATTTATTTTATATTTCACTTTTTGATAAAAGTTAGTATTAGCTTAGACACAGTGCTGCTGTGCACAGAGCCTGTGGCTGTCAGTAGAAAATACTTTATTAAACATTCAAATAATCATCCCAAACCAATAAGGTGAAACATTAAATTTTGGCTTGGAAATTTCATACAAAACAAAGTTTTAAATACACCTGCCCACCATCTGAAAATATGAATTATGTTGTGAATTCAATCTTACAGCTTAAAAACTAAATATATTTAGATTTTGGCTTTTGTACTGTTACTACATACCACAATGTAATAGTTAGCTAGTATTAAACATTAATATCAAATTGTATCTGTTTCTAAAGCATAGTTTTAACAATCTTGGGTTAAATTTTTCACATTACATTATTTAAATCTTGACGCAAACTAACACATGTGAAATGTTTGGGAAATAAATCAAATCAACACATTCCGATGTCTGCTGTATCTCATTATAGTATCATTATAGTATATATATATATATATATATATATATATATAACAGTTCTCAGACTAAGGATGGTCCAACATGGATTGTTTTCCCAGCTCTGACCAATGGGATGGTCGATATTTGCCGATACTGATATTCAGATTTTAAAATCCATAGCAATGACCACAAACTGATGTTAAATTATAGACATATGATATTCTTTTTACCCTAATTGTTCTTCCATCTCCATTTTTACTCATTAGTCTGTTCAAAAAGACAACTAGGATGCAGTAAGGACAAACTGGGAAGGACACATGAGACTAGGAAAGCTTAGGAACAAAAACAAAGACTAAATTCCCCATTTCAGACCTAAACCGATATCAGGGAAAACATTCCAATTCCGGTTTTAGCGGTTTTACCCCTCGAGAAGCTGTATGTCCAAAAAGTAGTTTTACAAAGAAGAAAAAAATTAAAATTAAATACACGTGAGGCCAAAATTGTGAACATTGCGCACAATTAATCACAGATAAAGTCAAAATCTCGTTCTCGTGGACAAACTCTCGTGTCTCGTCTCATTATTTTGCACATATCAAATATATTTTGATTAGTTTTGTCAAAAAGTGATCGTTTTCTTAAGCCTATAGATTTTTGGCTCGATTTTAACCTCTATTATGACTATTTGAAATTTCCAGGAACTTTACAAGAGCCAATCAGAGCAGCCGTACAGCGCCGGTGACGACACTGAACCTAACACCCTTTGACCTAGTAAAAAGTGTCTGTATTAGTCACGTGCATTAAAGTATTCTGGAGTGAACTGTCACCTGAACTGAAGAAGCTCATTGGATGAGAAATAAAAACACAAAACACTTGGCATGTTCTTCCATACACAAAAAAGTCTTCATCAGGACTAAACCCAGACTTCATCAGGACTAAACCCAGTCTTCATCAGGACTAAACCCAGTCTTCATCAGGACTAAACCCAGTCTTCATCAGGACTAAACCCAGACTTCATCAGGACTAAACCCAGTCTTCATCAGGACTAAACCCAGTCTTCATCAGGACTAAACCCAGACTAGACCAGGACTAAACCCAGTCTTCATCAGGACTAAACCCAGTCTTCATCAGGACTAAACCCAGACTTCATCAGGACTAAACCCAGTCTTCATCAGGAGTAAACCCAGTCTTCATCAGGACTAAACCCAGACTTCATCAGGAATAAACCCAGTCTTCATCAGGACTAAACCCAGACTAGACCAGGACTAAACCCAGTCTTCATCAGGACTAAACCCAGTCTTCATCAGGACTAAACCCAGTCTTCATCAGGACTAAACCCAGTCTTCATCAGGACTAAATCCAGTCTTAATCAGGACTAAACCCAGACTAGACCAGGACTAAACCCAGTCTTCATCAGGACTAAACCCAGACTAGACCAGGACTAAACCCAGACTTCATCAGGACTAAACCCAGTCTTCATCAGGACTAAACCCAGTCTTCATCAGGACTAAACCCAGACTAGACCAGGACTAAACCCAGACTTGATTAGGACTAAACCCAGTCTTCATCAGGACTAAACCCGGTCTTCATCAAGACTAAACCCAGACTAGACCAGGACTAAACACAGACTAGACAAGGACTAAACCCAGACTAGACCAGGACTAAACCCAGTCTTCATCAGGACTGAACCCAGACTTCATCAGGACTAAACCCAGACTTCATCAGGACTAAACCCAGACTAGACCAGGACTAAACCCAGACTAGACAAGGACTAAACCCAGACTTCATCAGGACTAAACCCAGTCTTCATCAGGACTAAACCCGGTCTTCATCAAGACTAAACCCAGACTAGACCAGGACTAAACACAGACTAGACAAGGACTAAACCCAGACTAGACCAGGACTAAACCCAGTCTTCATCAGGACTAAACCCAGACTTCATCAGGACTAAACCCAGACTAGACCAGGACTAAACCCAGTCTTCATCAGGACTAAACCCAGTCTTCATCAGGACTAAACCCAGACTTCATCAGGAATAAACCCAGTCTTCATCAGGACTAAACCCAGACTAGACCAGGACTAAACCCAGTTTTCATCAGGACTAAACCCAGACTTCATCAGGAATAAACCCAGTCTTCATCAGGACTAAACCCAGACTAGACCAGGACTAAACCCAGACTTCATCAGGACTAAATCCAGTCTTAATCAGGACTAAACCCATACTAGACCAGGACTAAACCCAGTCTTCATCAGGACTAAACCCAGACTTCATCAGGACTAAACCCAGTCTTCATCAGGACTAAACCCAGTCTTCATCAGGACTGAACCCAGACTTCATCAGGACTAAACCCAGATTTCATCAGGACTAAACCCAGACTAGACCAGGACTAAACCCAGACTAGACAAGGACTAAACCCAGACTTCATCAGGACTAAACCCAGTCTTCATCAGGACTAAACCCGGTCTTCATCAAGACTAAACCCAGACTAGACCAGGACTAAACACAGACTAGACAAGAACTAAACCCAGAGTAGACCAGGACTAAACCCAGTCTTCATCAGGACTAAACCCAGACTAGACCAGGACTAAACCCAGACTTGATTAGGACTAAACCCAGTCTTCATCAGGACTAAACCCGGTCTTCATCAAGACTAAACCCAGACTAGACCAGGACTAAACACAGACTAGACAAGGACTAAACCCAGACTAGACCAGGACTAAACCCAGTCTTCATCAGGACTGAACCCAGACTTCATCAGGACTAAACCCAGACTTCATCAGGACTAAACCCAGACTAGACCAGGACTAAACCCAGACTAGACAAGGACTAAACCCAGACTTCATCAGGACTAAACCCAGTCTTCATCAGGACTAAACCCGGTCTTCATCAAGACTAAACCCAGACTAGACCAGGACTAAACACAGACTAGACAAGGACTAAACCCAGACTAGACCAGGACTAAACCCAGTCTTCATCAGGACTAAACCCAGACTTCATCAGGACTAAACCCAGACTAGACCAGGACTAAACCCAGTCTTCATCAGGACTAAACCCAGTCTTCATCAGGACTAAACCCAGTCTTCATCAGGACTAAACCCAGACTTCATCAGGAATAAACCCAGTCTTCATCAGGACTAAACCCAGACTAGACCAGGACTAAACCCAGTTTTCATCAGGACTAAACCCAGACTTCATCAGGAATAAACCCAGTCTTCATCAGGACTAAACCCAGACTAGACCAGGACTAAACCCAGACTTCATCAGGACTAAATCCAGTCTTAATCAGGACTAAACCCATACTAGACCAGGACTAAACCCAGTCTTCATCAGGACTAAACCCAGACTTCATCAGGACTAAACCCAGTCTTCATCAGGACTAAACCCGGTCTTCATCAAGACTAAACCCAGACTAAACCAGGACTAAACACAGACTAGACAAGGACTAAACCCAGACTAGACCAGGACTAAACCCAGTCTTCATCAGGACTGAACCCAGTCTTCATCAGGACTAAACTCAGACTAGACCAGGACTAAACCCAGTCTTCATCAGGACTGAACCCAGACTTCATCAGGACTAAACCCAGATTTCATCAGGACTAAACCCAGACTAGACCAGGACTAAACCCAGACTAGACAAGGACTAAACCCAGACTTCATCAGGACTAAACCCAGTCTTCATCAGGAATAAACCCGGTCTTCATCAAGACTAAACCCAGACTAGACCAGGACTAAACACAGACTAGACAAGGACTAAACCCAGAGTAGACCAGGACTAAACCCAGTCTTCATCAGGACTAAACCCAGTCTTCATCAGGACTAAACCCAGACTTCATCAGGAATAAACCCAGTCTTCATCAGGACTAAACCCAGACTAGACCAGGACTAAACCCAGTCTTCATCAGGACTAAACCCAGACTTCATCAGGACTAAACCCAGTCTTCATCAGGACTAAACCCAGACTAGACAAGGACTAAACCCAGACTTCATCAGGACTAAACCCAGTCTTCATCAGGACTAAACCCAGTCTTCATCAGGACTAAACCCAGACTTCATCAGGACTAAACCCAGTCTTCATCAGGACTAAACCCAGACTAGACCAGGACTAAACCTAGTCTTCATCAGGACTAAACCCAGTCTTCATCAGGACTAAATCCAGTCTTAATCAGGACTAAACCCAGACTAGACCAGGACTAAACCTAGTCTTCATCAGGACTAAACCCAGACTTCATCAGGACTAAACCCAGACTTCATCAGGACTAAACACAGACTAGACAAGGACTAAACCCAGACTAGACCAGGACTAAACCCAGTCTTCATCAGGACTAAACTCAGACTAGACCAGGACTAAACCCAGTCTTCATCAGGACTGAACCCAGACTTCATCAGGACTAAACCCAGACTTAGTCAGGACTAAACCCAGACTAGACCAGGACTAAACCCAGACTAGACAAGGACTAAACCCAGACTTCATCAGGACTAAACCCAGTCTTCATCAGGACTAAACCCGGTCTTCATCAGGACTAAACCCAGTCTTCATCAGGACTAAACCCGGTCTTCATCAAGACTAAACCCAGACTAGACCAGGACTAAACACAGACTAGACAAGGACTAAACCCAGACTAGACCAGGACTAAACCCAGTCTTCATCAGGACTAAACCCAGACTTCATCAGGACTAAACCCAGACTAGACCAGGACTAAACCCAGTCTTCATCAGGACTAAACCCAGTCTTCATCAGGACTAAACCCAGACTTCATCAGGAATAAACCCAGTCTTCATCAGGACTAAACCCAGACTAGACCAGGACTAAACCCAGTTTTCATCAGGACTAAACCCAGACTTCATCAGGAATAAACCCAGTCTTCATCAGGACTAAACCCAGACTAGACCAGGACTAAACCCAGACTTCATCAGGACTAAATCCAGTCTTAATCAGGACTAAACCCAGACTAGACCAGGACTAAACCCAGTCTTCATCAGGACTAAACCCAGACTTCATCAGGACTAAACCCAGTCTTCATCAGGACTAAACCCGGTCTTCATCAAGACTAAACCCAGACTAAACCAGGACTAAACACAGACTAGACAAGGACTAAACCCAGACTAGACCAGGACTAAACCCAGTCTTCATCAGGACTGAACCCAGTCTTCATCAGGACTAAACTCAGACTAGACCAGGACTAAACCCAGTCTTCATCAGGACTGAACCCAGACTTCATCAGGACTAAACCCAGATTTCATCAGGACTAAACCCAGACTAGACCAGGACTAAACCCAGACTAGACAAGGACTAAACCCAGACTTCATCAGGACTAAACCCAGTCTTCATCAGGACTAAACCCGGTCTTCATCAAGACTAAACCCAGACTAGACCAGGACTAAACACAGACTAGACAAGGACTAAACCCAGAGTAGACCAGGACTAAACCCAGACTTCATCAGGACTAAACCCAGTCTTCATCAGGACTAAACCCAGACTAGACAAGGACTAAACCCAGACTTCATCAGGACTAAACCCAGTCTTCATCAGGACTAAACCCAGTCTTCATCAGGACTAAACCCAGACTTCATCAGGACTAAACCCAGTCTTCATCAGGACTAAACCCAGACTAGACCAGGACTAAACCCAGTCTTCATCAGGACTAAACCCAGACTTCATCAGGAATAAACCCAGTCTTCATCAGGACTAAACCCAGACTAGACCAGGACTAAACCCAGTCTTCATCAGGACTAAACCCAGACTTCATCAGGACTAAACCCAGTCTTCATCAGGACTAAACCCAGACTAGACAAGGACTAAACCCAGACTTCATCAGGACTAAACCCAGTCTTCATCAGGACTAAACCCAGTCTTCATCAGGACTAAACCCAGACTTCATCAGGACTAAACCCAGTCTTCATCAGGACTAAACCCAGACTAGACCAGGACTAAACCCAGTCTTCATCAGGACTAAACCCAGACTTCATCAGGAATAAACCCAGTCTTCATCAGGACTAAACCCTGACTAGACCAGGACTAAACCCAGACTTCATCAGGACAAAACCCAGTCTTCATCAGGACTAAATCCAGTCTTAATCAGGACTAAACCCAGACTAGACCAGGACTAAACCCAGTCTTCATCAGGACTAAACCCAGACTTCATCAGGACTAAACCCAGACTTCATCAGGACTAAACACAGACTAGACAAGGACTAAACCCAGACTAGACCAGGACTAAACCCAGTCTTCATCAGGACTAAACTCAGACTAGACCAGGACTAAACCCAGTCTTCATCAGGACTGAACCCAGACTTCATCAGGACTAAACCCAGACTTAGTCAGGACTAAACCCAGACTAGACCAGGACTAAACCCAGACTAGACAAGGACTAAACCCAGACTTCATCAGGACTAAACCCAGTCTTCATCAGGACTAAACCCGGTCTTCATCAAGACTAAACCCAGACTAGACCAGGACTAAACACAGACTAGACAAGGACTAAACCCAGACTAGACCAGGACTAAACCCAGTCTTCATCAGGACTAAACCCAGACTTCATCAGGACTAAACCCAGACTAGACCAGGACTAAACCCAGTCTTCATCAGGACTAAACCCAGTCTTCATCAGGACTAAACCCAGACTTCATCAGGAATAAACCCAGTCTTCATCAGGACTAAACCCAGACTAGACCAGGACTAAACCCAGTTTTCATCAGGACTAAACCCAGACTTCATCAGGAATAAACCCAGTCTTCATCAGGACTAAACCCAGACTAGACCAGGACTAAACCCAGACTTCATCAGGACTAAATCCAGTCTTAATCAGGACTAAACCCAGACTAGACCAGGACTAAACCCAGTCTTCATCAGGACTAAACCCAGACTTCATCAGGACTAAACCCAGTCTTCATCAGGACTAAACCCGGTCTTCATCAAGACTAAACCCAGACTAGACCAGGACTAAACCCAGTCTTCATCAGGACCAAACCCAGTCTTCATCAGGACTAAACCCAGACTTCATCAGGAATAAACCCAGTCTTCATCAGGACTAAACCCAGACTAGACCAGGACTAAACCCAGTTTTCATCAGGACTAAACCCAGACTTCATCAGGAATAAACCCAGTCTTCATCAGGACTAAACCCAGACTAGACCAGGACTAAACCCAGACTTCATCAGGACTAAATCCAGTCTTAATCAGGACTAAACCCAGACTAGACCAGGACTAAACCCAGTCTTCATCAGGACTAAACCCAGACTTCATCAGGACTAAACCCAGTCTTCATCAGGACTAAACCCGGTCTTCATCAAGACTAAACCCAGACTAAACCAGGACTAAACACAGACTAGACAAGGACTAAACCCAGACTAGACCAGGAGTAAACCCAGTCTTCATCAGGACTGAACCCAGTCTTCATCAAGACTAAACTCAGACTAGACCAGGACTAAACCCAGTCTTCATCAGGACTGAACCCAGACTTCATCAGGACTAAACCCAGATTTCATCAGGACTAAACCCAGACTAGACCAGGACTAAACCCAGACTAGACAAGGACTAAACCCAGACTTCATCAGGACTAAACCCAGTCTTCATCAGGACTAAACCCGGTCTTCATCAAGACTAAACCCAGACTAGACCAGGACTAAACACAGACTAGACAAGGACTAAACCCAGAGTAGACCAGGACTAAACCCAGTCTTCATCAGGACTAAACCCAGTCTTCATCAGGACTAAACCCAGACTTCATCAGGAATAAACCCAGTCTTCATCAGGACTAAACCCAGACTAGACCAGGACTAAACCCAGTCTTCATCAGGACTAAACCCAGACTTCATCAGGACTAAACCCAGTCTTCATCAGGACTAAACCCAGACTAGACAAGGACTAAACCCAGACTTCATCAGGACTAAACCCAGTCTTCATCAGGACTAAACCCAGTCTTCATCAGGACTAAACCCAGACTTCATCAGGACTAAACCCAGTCTTCATCAGGACTAAACCCAGACTAGACCAGGACTAAACCCAGTCTTCATCAGGACTAAACCCAGACTTCATCAGGAATAAACCCAGTCTTCATCAGGACTAAACCCAGACTAGACCAGGACTAAACCTAGTCTTCATCAGGACTAAACCCAGTCTTCATCAGGACTAAATCCAGTCTTAATCAGGACTAAACCCAGACTAGACCAGGACTAACCCCAGTCTTCATCAGGACTAAACCCAGACTTCATCAGGACTAAACCCAGACTTCATCAGGACTAAACCCAGACTAGACCAGGACTAAACACAGACTAGACAAGGACTAAACCCAGACTAGACCAGGACTAAACCCAGTCTTCATCAGGACTGAACCCAGTCTTCATCAGGACTAAACTCAGACTAGACCAGGACTAAACCCAGTCTTCATCAGGACTGAACCCAGACTTCATCAGGACTAAACCCAGACTAGACCAGGACTAAACCCAGACTAGACAAGGACTAAACCCAGACTTCATCAGGACTAAACCCAGTCTTCATCAGGACAAAACCCGGTCTTCATCAAGACTAAACCCAGACTAGACCAGGACTAAACCCAGTCTTCATCAGGACTAAACCCAGTCTTCATCAGGAATAAACCCAGTCTTCATCAGGACTAAACCCAGACTAGACCAGGACTAAACACAGACTAGACAAGAACTAAACCCAGAGTAGACCAGGACTAAACCCAGTCTTCATCAGGACTAAACCCAGTCTTCATCAGGACTAAACCCAGTCTTCATCAGGACTAAACCCAGACTTCATCAGGAATAAACCCAGTCTTCATCAGGACTAAACCCAGACTAGACCAGGACTAAACCCAGTCTTCATCAGGACTAAACCCAGTCTTCATCACGACTAAATCCAGTCTTAATCAGGACTAAACCCAGTCTTCATCAGGACTAAACCCAGACTTCATCAGGACTAAACCCAGTCTTCATCAGGACTAAACCCAGACTAGACAAGGACTAAACCCAGACTTCATCAGGACTAAACCCAGTCTTCATCAGGACTAAACCCAGACTTGATCAGGACTAAACCCAGACTTGATCAGGACTAAACTCAGACTTCATCAGGAATAAACCCAGACTTCATCAGGACTAAACCCAGACTTCATCAGGACTAAACCCAGACTAGACCAGGACTAAACCAAACCCAGTCTTCATCAGGACTAAACCCAGACTTCATCAGGACTAAACCCAGACTAGACAAGGACTAAACCCAGACTTCATCAGGACTAAACCCAGACTTCATCAGGACTAAACCCAGACTTCATCAGGACTAAACCCAGACTAGACCAGGACTAAACCCAGTCTTCATCAGGACTAAACCCAGTCTTCATCAGGACTAAACCCAGTCTTCATCAGGACTAAACCCAGACTTCATCAGGACTAAACCCAGACTTCATCAGGACTAAACCCAGTCTTCATCAGGACTAAACCCAGTCTTCATCAGGACTAAACCCAGACTTCATCAGGACTAAACCCAGTCTTCATCAGGACTAAACCCAGACTAGACCAGGACTAAACCCAGTCTTCATCAGGACTAAACCCAGTCTTCATCAGGACTAAACCCAGTCTTCATCAGGACTAAACCCAGACTTCATCAGGACTAAACCCAGACTTCATCAGGACTAAACCCAGTCTTCATCAGGACTAAACCCAGTCTTCATCAGGACTAAACCCAGACTTCATCAGGACTAAACCCAGTCTTCATCAGGACTAAACCCAGACTAGACCAGGACTAAACCCAGACTTCATCAGGACTAAACCCAGTCTTCATCAGGACTAAACTCAGACTAGACCAGGACTAAACCCAGTCTTCATCAGGACTGAACCCAGACTTCATCAGGACTAAACCCAGACTTCATCAGGACTAAACCCAGACTAGACCAGGACTAAACCCAGACTAGACAAGGACTAAACCCAGACTTCATCAGGACTAAACCCAGTCTTCATCAGGACTAAACCCGGTCTTCATCAAGACTAAACCCAGACTAGACCAGGACTAAACCCAGTCTTCATCAGGACTAAACCCAGTCTTCATCAGGAATAAACCCAGTCTTCATCAGGACTAAACCCAGACTAGACCAGGACTAAACACAGACTAGACAAGAACTAAACCCAGAGTAGACCAGGACTAAACCCAGTCTTCATCAGGACTAAACCCAGTCTTCATCAGGACTAAACCCAGTCTTCATCAGGACTAAACCCAGACTTCATCAGGAATAAACCCAGTCTTCATCAGGACTAAACCCAGACTAGACCAGGACTAAACCCAGTCTTCATCAGGACTAAACCCAGTCTTCATCACGACTAAATCCAGTCTTAATCAGGACTAAACCCAGTCTTCATCAGGACTAAACCCAGACTTCATCAGGACTAAACCCAGTCTTCATCAGGACTAAACCCAGACTAGACAAGGACTAAACCCAGACTTCATCAGTACTAAACCCAGTCTTCATCAGGACTAAACCCAGACTTGATCAGGACTAAACCCAGACTTGATCAGGACTAAACCCAGACTTGATCAGGACTAAACTCAGACTTCATCAGGAATAAACCCAGACTTCATCAGGACTAAACCCAGACTTCATCAGGACTAAACCCAGACTAGACCAGGACTAAACCAAACCCAGTCTTCATCAGGACTAAACCCAGACTTCATCAGGACTAAACCCAGACTAGACAAGGACTAAACCCAGACTTCATCAGGACTAAACCCAGACTTCATCAGGACTAAACCCAGACTTCATCAGGACTAAACCCAGACTAGACCAGGACTAAACCCAGTCTTCATCAGGACTAAACCCAGTCTTCATCAGGACTAAACCCAGTCTTCATCAGGACTAAACCCAGTCTTCATCAGGACTAAACCCAGACTTCATCAGGACTAAACCCAGACTTCATCAGGACTAAACCCAGTCTTCATCAGGACTAAACCCAGTCTTCATCAGGACTAAACCCAGACTTCATCAGGACTAAACCCAGTCTTCATCAGGACTAAACCCAGTCTTCATCAGGACTAAACCCAGACTTCATCAGGACTAAACCCAGTCTTCATCAGGACTAAACCCAGACTTCATCAGGACTAAACCCAGTCTTCATCAGGACTAAACCCAGACTAGACCAGGACTAAACCCAGTCTTCATCAGGACTGAACCCAGACTTCATCAGGACTAAACCCAGTCTTCATCAGGACTAAACCCAGTCTTAATCAGGACTAAACCCAGACTTCATCAGGACTGACCACATGGAGACAAACCTGGACGATTGTGACCCTCGGCTCAGTGTGTTTTCCCTCAGCTCCTGCGTCGTCGTCCGCCCGGCTGGTCTCCTCTGAGGAACTTCCCGATTGAGCGCAGCACTCCCTCTCCCCAGACACCTCCTCCGTCAGCTTCTCCCGCCAAGGCCAAAGAGTCGTCTGAGGAGGACCTGGTCAAGCCTTCTGTCTCCCCAGACGACTCCCCCTTCCACTGCCCTTCAAAACCATGGAAACAGTTTGTCCCGGTGCATGCTGGGATGTCTGCGACTGAAGCCACGCCCACAGAGGTGGACCATTTAGCCATAGTTGGCTAAAAGTGTACTGTACATTGAAATAAAAACTGGCACAAAGTTCAACACTTTCTCTGTAAACAAAAATAAAGAAAGGTTGATTTCTTGTACTAAAGCCTCACGAAATCTCAAATGTCAAGTTGTGGAAATATTGGTGCTAAATATCAGCTAAATTCCCCATATCAGACCTAAATCGATATTGGGGAAAACATTCCGATTCCAAAGATAAAGATATTGATCAGATTTTTGGCCCATCCCTGGTCCTGACCAAGCTCAATATCTGGAGATGGTTCCTCGACTGCTCCAGTGCCTCTGAAGGATGGGTCAAACGCAGAGGTCAAATCCCCCACTGGGATCAGGAAAGTGAAATGTAAAATGAGTAAATCTTAATAAATAGCTCAGATGGATGATCTCAAATCATTTTACCCCCCGAGAAGGCAAACATTGTGAACTGGCGCGCACAATAACAGATCAAGTCAAAATCTCATCTCGTCATCGGCACATTATGTAGTATTGTCAAAAAGTGATTGTTATCTTAAAGCGCCCCCCACAGGTCGGACGACTCATTGAACTAAAATGCAGTTAAGATAAATATATTAAGAATTTAGCTAAATATTATTTATTATTTGACTTCCTGTTTGTAATTGATGACATCACACTGGGCAACTCATCTAATGTCAAAATTGTTTTATCTGATGAATAGAAATATATGAGAGCGACTTTATTGAGTTGAATTCATGTTTAGAAGGTCAAAAAGTAGTTTCTTTGGTGTAAATTAGGCATAAAGTTCAGAAGGAATTAGTGTGACTTGCTGCCATTTTCCCCAGAAATGGCTTCTTGATCTATAATTTATATTTATAACAGGTAAAAATATACCAAATTAAGTCAAAATTAGACAATGATAAAAACTTAAACTTAAGCTTATAGAGGATTTTTGCACAGATTTAACAACCATTTCAAATCGTGAGGTTCCAGGAAGCGCCAGGCTCCGTTCTACAGCGACGGCTCTTAAAACGTAGAAAATATTGGACAAAACCAACGCATAGTTTGCTATTCAAATCGCGCCCTTCAAGCAATTTAATACGGTCCACGACCCATCTTCCAAATAAATTCGAAAAAATAAAACAAATCTTGTTTACTGATTTAATTTTGGGTTAGACCTGGTTTAGACCTGGTTTAGACCTGGTTTGGTCTTGGTTTAGTCCTAGTCTAATTCAGCTTTAGACCTGTTTGACTCTGGGTCAGTCCTGGTTGGTTCTAATCTAGTTTAATTCTGGTTCAGTTCTAGATGGACAATTTTGGTAAAGCATTTGTTTGTTATTGCTCAAAAAAATCTAATCTTTCAGTGGTTATTGTATTTCCTGAAACAGTGTTGGGGATATTTTGTGCTGTTACAGTGTCGTGTCGGGCCCTCGGGAAAAGAAAGCGGAACAGCCCCAGTTTAGTGTCGAAAAGTGGGCACAAACAATGCAGACGGTGTTTAACCAATTTATTTCCACAGAAACGTTCAGTCGTCATTCGCGCCGCTCTGAACAGTCACGGTTTGGACACAGCTCAGTGGAAGCAAACTTAAGGCCGGAATTCATGATGAAAAAACGATGTTGTGCAGGAAAGACTCACATTCACAGTATTACAGATTTATAAAAAACAGACAACCCTTTTTGAAAATGTGTATAAAGTCAACACATTAAAAAACAACATGTGTACTTTGTATGAAAGAGAAACCACACATTTTCAATTATTTTGCACATGTTGGTTATTCATATTTTCCTTATTTTTCTTTCACTTGCACTGTTTAGATTTTATCAACATCATAAATAGAAATCCAACAGCTGTCTACAAATCCCTAATTTGTAGACTATTTAGACATTTTAAAATATAAAATATGTAGGTATTACCAGCAAAAGAAATCAGGAGAAATCAGCGAAACACCTTTATTTGGTAAAATCAGTTTAATAAAAATGCCTGTATATTTTAAAAGGCAGTAACTATAATAGATGGACAATTTTAGCCAATCCGAGACAACGTTAGACGAGAACCACATGGAAATAACCAGCCTGAGTGGGCGGGGCTAACAGTAAACGTGTTCTTCACACATGGTTCAATAAAAGTCAAATACAGGGCATTTAAAAGGAAGAAACACAAGTTCAAAAACATAAAACTGTGAGTTCTGTGGATTATAGACCCTGTAAAGATTGTAAACATTATAAATCACAGAATGGAGGCAAACGTGAAGTGGAACGTGATTTCACTGGAGAAACTGACCTCAGAATATCACAACAAATGACAAAACAAGGAGGTTTCTGCAAGTGAAAATGTATCTTTTGACGCGGCTATAATTACTCACATTATTTTTTTTAAGAAAAGAAAGCTATCTGACTTTTCTACACTGGTAATTGAAAATGGTGGCTTAGTTTTGCTTAAAAAAAAAAAGCGTCCCCTACAGGTCGGACGACTCATTGAACTAGAATGCAGTTAAGATAAATAGATTTAGAATTCTGCTACTAACTATATACATGGTTTATAATTTCACTTCCTGTTTGTAATTGATGACATCACAGTAGGAAATTACCCAGCAAACACTGGGCCAAAACTCATCTAATGTCACCAGTTTTAGAATTTGACAAATAAAAATATATGAGAGAGACTTTATTTTGTTGAATTAATGTTAAGAGTCAAAAAAGTGTTGGATGTGATGCCAGTGAAATACTGAAAAAGTGTCAGGGTCCACTTCATTTCTCCTCCATTCTGTTTTTTTTTTACCCTTCTGACAGCATAGAACTTTAAAAGGTCTATCGTTGCGTACGGACAGACCACGAGCGCTCGTTTCTCACCGTTCTAAGCACCGATCGCCTGAAAATCCCCCACAGGTTCAGAGTTTGTGGCACATTTCCATCTCAAGTTGTCTTTTTTTTCTGTAAAATGATAATCTCAAGTTTAACACAAAAAGCACCAGAGACCGCGGGTGTTTTGGAAGAGTAAAAATACCCGATAAAAAATAAATACAAAGTAATAATAGCATTTGGTGGAGACAAGCAGGTCACATAGAGCACCTTTCACTTCACGCTTGCACAAAATGTGGTTTAAACCTGTGAAAATGTGAGAAGAACAAAGTGTACACGACACAAAGGTCCAGGTTAGTTCATTACATACAAGCCGCTTTGGCCTCACTACAATCAGCTGTTCATGTGCACGCTACAGTTCAGATTAAACACACACAAACGTGGAGGAAGTGGGAAATATACACTTCCTGTCTTGAAGATACACAACATTTGAGAATATTGTCAATAATTAAAAAGGCCTACGGTAGAACCTTCCAACTGTTCATAATACTGCACTTTTTGTCACGTTTTGGCACATTTTGTCACGATCGCTCACCTTTTGTGGACGTTTCCCTGGTAAACATTGTCGCGTTTACTTGTTCAAACGCTCCGTAACTGCGGCTATGGGCGAAATTGACAAAAACGAACAGATATTACTTCAAAACCAGTGTTCAGAATTTGCCTTTGAACCCGTTAGCCTCAGACAAATGTAAAATGACTGTAAAAACTGCCCACAAAATTAGAAATGTAACTTTTTATTTTGCTCTTTTTGCACTTTTTTTAACGATACGTGAACACATGATATTAAACTTATTTCTATTTTTTTCACCATTTTGGACCGGAGTGTGGCAGCAGAAGAAGCAGGGAAACCGAGCTTCACTAACGAGGAGTCGCGAGTGAACTGACAATCGACACAAACCCAAATGGCACGTCTTATCTGCAGCCGTAAAAGCCAAATTGGAAACACTTAAACATGTTCAATAAAAAAGACCAGTTTAGATAATGAAAATGGTTCGGAAGACGACGTGCAAATGTAACTTTTCTAACAGGACCTGCTTGTCTCCGTGCAGGCGAAACTGGATCAATTAAGGCTGATTCCTCTTCTGTGCAGATAAGTAAATACAAATAATGCTGCAAGTTTAAATAATTACCCAAGATAAAGACACACATTGTTCCCTCGTCACAAACATACCTGGAGTTGTATTTGGCTCCATTCACAGTCTTTTCTTTAATCCCGTTTACGCTCACATTTCCCAGATTTGTCACGTCAAAGATCTGAGTATTTCTGACTCAAATCATGTTCGTTACATCTGTGTGTTAACATTAGCATGTCGAGGCAAGCTAGCTTTTGTGTATTTCCCCATGGTAATTCCCTCTGCTGCCAGTAGAGGGAGCGCTGGCATAACCTGAAGGTTAGAAGGTAATGTGTGGTTATCAATACATTATTTTAAGCCAAAGTAAAGGTAAGAGTATGTTTTAATATGTGTCCTTTAAGCAAACTTGCTGAATGTCTGTCCTCACTCTTCCCCACATTGCACATTGGTTATTGTCCAGTCTAATCTTTTATGAATAATTAGAAAATGTGATTTAAAAAGTTAAAAAGAGCAGACGAAAGCAGCATTTAGTGACATGGATTGTTAGTGTCCACAGGTTTGGAAACTTCCCAACGGACCAAACGTCATAAGAGATCGACTGGGATTGGACCAAACGCAAAAGATATTGACTGGGATTGGACCAAACGTCATAAGAGATCGACAGGGATTGGACCAAACGCAAAAGAGATCGACTGGGATTGGACCAAACGTCATAAGAGATCGACTGGGATTGGACCAAACGTCATAAGAGATCGACTGGGATTGGACCAAACGTCATAAGAGATCGACTGGGATTGGACCAAACGCAAAAGATATTGACTGGGATTGGACCAAACGCAAAAGATATTGACTGGGATTGGACCAAACGCAAAAGAGATCAACTGGGATTGTCTATAATGATCCATAGATACGTTAGCAAAAAACATGTCAAAAGTAAACAAAAAAGCCATAAAAGCAACTGATCATCCATCCATTTTCTACCGCTTGGTCCCTTTCGGGGTCGCGGGTGACTGGAGCCTATCCCAGTGACTTCGGGCTAACAACAAAAACACTTGTACTAAAGAGAATACTTCGGAATAAATGCTAAGATTAGAATTTAGCATCTTAAAATCTCCATTGGCTTAATAAGGCTTTAATTGATTGCCTAATTTTGTTGACATTAGATACGAAAAGTTACAGTGGGATTTGAGTCTTCATTAAAATTGTGTCTATTTTTAACACATAGAATAACATATTAGATAGAAAGATAGAGGGAGGAAACTGTTCCAATGTTCCAGATAAATCTCTCATTTAAAAGTGCAATGGACGATTGGCGATTTGCAAACTCAGGCGGAAGTGCGCATGCCACTCCCCCGTGTGGACTGATACAACACACACGTGCGTTTGTTTATTAGCGCGACGGATCACATCGCATCTCTCGTCTCCCGTACATTTCCGTCTTCTTCTGAGTCAGCTCGAACTGTCTTTCTCCGTCTTCATTTTGTCCCGTACACTGAGGGAACTATATTATGATAGATCAATGCGCTTAGACACGCGGAAATGTGGGGACGAGCCTGACGCGGCTGCAGGTGAGCGGTAGGTGCGTTTTATGATTGATACATGGCAGGAATAATCGGCCGTCCGCGCCACGAGGAAAAAAGACTTAGATTTGGGCCAAAAAAATCGTCCATTCAACCTTCAAGCAAATTGAATTAAATTATAAACCATCTTTAGGTGCAGATTGGACCAGAGCAAACTGACACAAAAATAATGAATAAAAAACGTTTTTCCTGTAGCGTTTCACCTTCATTCTCAAAGTGTGCCATATTTCAGTGTCAGAGTTACATTTATTCATCCCCAAGGCAAGATTCTCATGCATTGTCACAATATTGTCATAAAGTGAATAAAAAACATCATAATTCAGTATTTTTTTGTCAACATTGCCCCCCTCTGGTCAGAATCCAGTAGTTTAGGTTTTAAACGGTCATAAAGTGAGACAATGGCACTTTGACTGTGGTAGATTCACATTTCAGACATTTTACAATATAAAATGGACAAAAGCGCTTCAGCAGTTCCAAATGGATCAATAATAACAAAAAAAGGGAAATGTCAGGTTATTTCTTTTTGCAGAAGAAGCCGCAAAATTTTAAAACACAAATAAAAAAAATCTGCGATATTTACAAAATGAACAAGTGTCTCTCATAAATAAGTGTGAAAAGTCGTTTCACAAGTGCAGTTTTCTCGCTCTGTTCCGTTCGCTCGCCGCGGCGTCGAAGAGTTCAAAATAGCCGCCGCGCGACAATCCAAACGAACGCCGCGAAAACCCGGGCGATTTTCGAACCACTTTGTGATTCTCGTTCTTCACAAAAACAGCAGGCTTTTCTTGGCTGGAAGTCCATTTGTTTTTAAAAGTAGTCGTAGGTTTTTCCATTTTTGCTTCGCCAGTTTATTACCTCGATTGTCAAAGTGTTGAAAAATTAGAAAATGTATTATTTATAGAAGTGTCCTGATTTCTACAGGTTTGAAATATTTTTTTTCAATTGTAATAAAGTAAAATCAGCACAGATATTTTATAAAAGCATCGATTCTGGTCAAAATAACACCTTTTCTCTTTTTATAACTATAGAGCGATTATAAATATTTAGGATTGGGCGTGTCAAGATTATCGGGTTGATCAACAATCGTGATTATTTCGCTCACAATATAATCAAAAAGACCAAAAAAAATTATAATCGTGACATTTTTTTTCCAGTTTGTAGAAAAGTAACTAAAATATGTCTTTTTTAGTTCAATTAAAAGAAATGTGATAATTTTAGCGGCAAAACGAAGTCCTTTCTGCTCAAAAACGTTAAACCTAAACGTAAAGTGCTTTTTTATCGTGCTGTTTACGTCAAATTAATGATTCATAAAGTTTGATTTGATAAAGCGGATCACGGCTCGAGGAGCTGTAAACGTGTTGAGAAAACAAGAAGGGAAGAAAATGTCTGATTTTATCGTTGTTTTGGTCGTGACGTTAGTGATCGCAAATAATCGTTAAATCGCGACGTTTGTTCTCACAATGATTGTCACACAAATTGGCTCTGTTTGTCACGCTTCAAAGTACACAGCCTTTAAGTACGGTTATGGTTACGCTTCTATTGGACGGTTACGCTAATCCTTTATTAATAAAATTCCATTTCTGGGATGTTATTGGCTACAGTAAACATAAAAAGTGTGGAAACGTCATGATTCCACCACATTTTACGTCTCTTTCTCCGCTTTGTCATCGGCTCAAGGTAATAAACTGACCACCGATTGAACAAACGCGGCGAGGGAAAGTGTTTTTTCAGTGCAGCGTTTGTCTCCACCTCGTCCGCAGAGTCGGTGCCGTTCCGCCTGACGGGGGCGCCGCAGCTCAGTTCAGCGCGTGCTGCCGGATGGTGTGGAAGATCCAGTCCATTTTCGTGGTCCAGCCGCCGTGATGCGCGTCGTTCATCTGCTTCATGAAGTAGTCCAGCGCCTCCTGGTGGGCGGGCGGAGAACAAACTGTCACAACCAAACTTTCATCATAAGTTAATTAAAACGTAGACAAAGTTTTAGCACTTAGTATCAGGTCAGTTTCACACCAAAAAACAGTAAGTTATTGAGGTTGTAACGGCAAATAATTATAAACTGAGGATTTTTAAACAAATTTCACTGCAAAACAGGTTCCCAGATAAGTAAAAAATACCTGAATTCTGGAGATAAATCTCAGTTTCAATACATTTGATGAGTTGAGATGTGTTTACTTTATGGACGTAGATTATTTTACTTGTTCAAAGGCATTTTTACTTGCTTCAGAATATTCTTTCTCATTTCAAGCCAAAGTGAGGTGAAGCTTGGGGGTGGAGCTACAACAAGAGCCTAGCCAAGAGAGAGACAACTTGCTAATGACTGTCCTGATCATTTAAATGGGTGTGTTTCCTTTTGATTTTGTGCAGGTTGTGGTTTAACAAAGAAAAAATGTATTGGGTTCGTAAAGAAATTGTGACGTATCGTAGAATATCACGGGCGATATATCAATTATCGCATGTGTCGAAAGATCGTGGCGTAATTGTATCACACTGTATCACAGTGTTGTATCGCAGCGAATCGTGAGGCCCCTGTGATTCCCAGCCCTACTAATATATCTGTACATATGAATGAGTCTGAAGTGACGTCACACACTCGGTTCTAGTGCCACCTGGAGGACAAAAGCTGCATGCTCACTGTGGCATCTACCAACAAAAAGTCTCAAAACATAGGATTCTTTCTCCTCTGTCATGTCCCCAAAAGACCCCGTTAGTCCACAAATGTGTTACAGCGGTCAGCAGGGACCATTAGCAGCTGGCTAATGCTAGTGGCTATGCTAATAAACGTTAGCCTTTTTGCAGACAGTTTTAACAAGCCTCATTTCCAGCTGTCTGTGTATTATATTTTAGGAGCAGACACAAAGTCCGTACTCTTGAATGCTTTGAGGGCGTGTCTGGTGCAGAGGGCGTGTGGATGAGGAAGAGCAGATGGAAATATCCACAAAGATTTGTTGGATCAAAGCCCAGAAATTCTGTCTTCTTCAAGTATCAAGCCAAACATTTTCAGTTTTATGTTCTGTTTCACACGACTCTCTGACAGTGGGCGGAAATAGCATGTGACAACAAATAAGTCACATGACTGAAACGCATGTGTATATTAATCTCTATATCTATAATAAATCTAACCATAAAATACAATAATACATTTTGTCACATCTAAAATACGTTCCTATAATAATAATGTCTCCTAACCACAGCAGAACGCATGGCTGTGTTGATGCTATGAGCTAATGAGATAAAGGCCACACATAAAGGTCAGTGTGTGTGTGTGTGTGTGTGTGTGTGTGTGTGTGCCTGTGTGTCTGTGTGTGTGTGTGTGTGTGTGTGTGTGTGTGTTTGTATCTGTGTGTGTGTGTGTGTGTGTGTGTCTGTGTGTGTCACTGTCTGTGTGTGTGTGTGTGTGTGTGTGTGTGTCTCTGTGTGTGTTCATTAGCACCGCTCTGACCTGTTCTGTTTTCTCCAGAGCCAGAGTCTTCCTGATGTACGCGATGTCGTCGAAGGACTGCAGCTCGGGCATCCCGGAGCCCAGCATCATGGAGAACAGATTAATGAAGAGGTTGGCGTGCTGACGGATGGCAAGGTATGCTTTGTAACACATCTCCTGGAAACTGAGCAGGAAACATGCAATTAGAGGGATGGATGAAGCATGAAATATATATATATATATATATATATATATATATATATATATATATATATATATATATATATATATATATATATATATATATATTATTTTATTTTTTTTGTTTATTTTTATATATATATATTTTAATTTGTTTTATTTTTTCATTTATTTTTTGTTTGTTTATTATTTATTTTTGTATTCATTTATTATATTATTATTATTATATTTCTAATGTTAGCAAAAATATTTTCTGTACCAACATTTTTTTTGCCATTATTATCATTATTTATTTATTAATTAAATTCCTTTTTAAAAGGCCATAATCACAACAGCAGTGGTCTAGGAACGGGCTTTTCAAAGAATGTCGATTTAACCAACAGAAAATTAGAAAATCAACAATGAAACAGTAAAAGTTTTTGGAACATACTTTAAGAGAAAGGGAAAAAAAAATCCATCACAAAGAAATCAAAGACTTAATTTGAACATGAACAAATTTGATAAACTGTGGACTAAATGGGACTTTGATGTCGACCATTTTGTGCCGTTGCCTTTTTGTTGTCGCTCCTCTCTCTGTGTCGACTTCTGTGATCTTTTTTTGGTTTTGTTTATTTACATTTACAAAAAAAGAAACAGCAGAAGGCATAAATAAAGGCCTGAATTCTATCAGCTGAAACTTATAGGTACCGTATTTTCTGGACTATAAGCTGCACCGGAGTATAAGTCGCACCAGCCAAAAAATGCATAATAGAGAAGAAAAAAACATATACAAGTTGCACTGGAGTGTGAAAATAGCAAATAATATCACATAATAAGTCGCTCCAGAGTATAAGTATATAAGTATAAATATAAGTATAAGTTGCACCCCCCGGCCAAAACTATGAAAAAAAGTGCAACTTATAGTCTGGAAAATACGGGTCCAAACAATATTTGTTTATTTTCAAGTCTAATCTGCACTTTTAAAATTTATTTTCATTGAATCAAACTGCATCCATAGATTTTGACAGATTTTACCAAAGAATTTCTTATTTTAAGCCAAATTTTAAAAGGTTTTAACGTAAAAAGGTTTTAATTCCCAAAATTTAAAAATGGCTCCATCAATTTTTCAGTTTTAAGTGTCGTAATTTCAACAAATGCACTTTTTACACATAAAATACCTCACTTTTATGTGAAAACGAAGCGTATTTTAGGGCTTAAGGGACAAACCGCTCAAACTCTTTGGTCTTGGCGCACTCCTGGGATCCTTTGCTGATGACGATGAGGAAGTCCTGCGTCAGGACGAAGGGCACGCGCTCGCGTTTGTATCCGAATTTCTTCTTCTTATGATCCAGGAAGTGTCCGAAGTCGATATGAAACAGCTGCGACAGACACAGAGCGGAGAGAGTCAAGGTTCTGCACGGAAAGTGAAGTAAAGCGTACTTCACACGCAAAAATGCATAATAGAGAAGAAAAAAACATTCATAAGTAGTACTTGAGTATGAAATGCAGTTGCAAGTGTGAAAATAACAAATAATATCACATATAAGTCGCTCCGGAGTATAAGTATATAAGTATAAATATAAGTATAAGTGGCACCCCGGCCAAAACTATGAAAAAAGGTGCAACTTATAGTCCGGAAAATACGGTATTTCAAAAAAAGACAGAGATATTCATATTTTGTCCTAAAATACTAGATGCTTAGACTAGACTATTATCAACACACTGCAACACTCTATATCCTTTTGAAAATCAATTATGTTGTTCTTCGATCTCTTATTTTATGATTGACATATTTCAGATCCTTGCAATATCGTCAATCTGTAATAAATCAAATGCATTCATCACAGTTGAAGGTTAAAGCACTCTGAGCTGACCTGTCCGTCGTTCTTGACCATGATGTTACTGTTGTGTCTGTCTCCGATGCCTAGGATAAATGTAGCTACACAGTAGCCAGCACAGGACCTGGTGAAGAGATCCACGGCCATGTCATACCTGCAAAACACCAGGAGGGGGCGTGAAACCACTACTATTACATGCTCTGCACACTAGTTTATGAGACCCACACAATCATGCACCGGACTTTTAAGGACACATGTTATGCTAAATAACATTATATGATATTACTTTGCTCCCTTATTAACAACAACAAACCTGGAGCTGTATTTAGCTTCGTTCATGTTTGTTAATTAATCCAGTTAACGTTTTCCAACAATAAACTCGGCAGAGAAACCCTGGCAATTGTGTGTGTGATTATACTGTCTTATCATGAGAAAGTGAAAGAGAAAAGTGAAAAAAGTGGGGGAAAAAAAGGGTAGTTTCACATGGGAGCTGCAGGCGTCACTCAGCTCAGCAGTCGCAGTACTCACATCTCGCCCTTGTTCTTGTCCCTGAGCCACTGGTGCAGTGTGTTGGAGTTGAACTGCAGCGCCCCCTTCAGGCCGCCCTTGCACTGGATCTGCATGATGGTGTGAGAGTTCCGGACCACCTCGATGAGCCCCACGCAGTCCCCCAGCGACAGGCAGCCGTACGGGAGCATCCTGAGCAGGAGAGGGAAGATTTAGAGTCCCGCGGCAAGAGGAGGAGTAAACGTGAGCGTGAACGTGAGCGTGAGCGTGAACGTGAACATGAGCGTGAACGCGAGCGTGAACGTGAGCGTGTACCGCAAGTCCAGACCCTGGTTCTGCCAAATGTTCTCCATGATTTTGATGATCTGCAGCGTCAACATGTCCTGACGCAGATCTGGAACGACACGGGTGAAAAAGACTATTACGGTACATTTCTCAACACGGTAATGTCCGTTTACTGTTTAAATAATGGTAGAAAAAGCTTCAGTTGTAGTCATCTGGACTCAGTTAGAAAAAATAGACGTTTCGACTCTTATCCAAGAGTCATTGTCAATAAAAGAATTTAGGTCGAGAACTTCGATATTTATACTGTTCTGTGGTAAGTCCAGCCCATTGGGCGGAGCCTTCCTGAAGAGGAAAGAGTTGTTTGTTTCAACAGAAACTTACCCTCTTGGTATCTACCGAGCCTATTCAACCCTTTAATGGGCTATTAGTCTCCCCTTTGTCTTTGTGAGACCCTGGCTCAACCACCCTGAGTACCTGATTAGCATCTAAATGTCCTTGTCCTGGTCCTCTACCTTTCCAGGGGTTCAGGATCCCATTGTAGACTGCAGGAAGATTGAACCTTAGACCTCCGTTTCTGCTTAAAGAAGGTTTTTCTTTTTTAACAAAAATAGCTTCCTTAACTCGTCTTTCAAACCATCTTTTCTCCCTGCTTAAAACCTTCACCTCACCGTCTTCAAACGAGTGATTAGAGGCTTCAAGATGGAGATGCACGGCGCTCTGAGGTCCTGAACTTGTATTTCTTCTGTGCTGATAGAGCCTCTTGTGTAGAGGCTGTTTCGTCTCACCTATGTACCGTTCTTTACAACTTTCTTCACTGCATTGGATCGAATAAACTACAGTGCTCTGTTTTTGAGTCGGCATCTTGTCCTTAGGATTAACCAGTTTTTGTCTTAAAGTGTTTCCTGGTTTAAAATAAACAGGGACTTCGTGTTGTCTAAAAATTTTCTGCAGTTTTTCCGACAGGCCAGAGACATAAGGGATAGAAACACCCTTCCTTCTCTGTTCAGTTTCCCTTTTGTCCTGCTTCTTGGTTCTCTTCACTCTGTTGAGAGCCCAAGCGGGGTAACCACAGGCTGAAAGGGCATTCCCGACGTGTTTTTCTTCTTTCTTCTTGCCCTCTGAGCTGGTGGGCACACCTTGAGCTCTGTGTTGTAAGGTTCTGATCACCCCCAGCTTGTGCTGTAGTGGGTGGTTGGAACCAAAGAGCAGATACTGGTCCGTGTGTGTAGGTTTCCTATATACTTCTATTTGGAGTTTCCCGTCCTCTCCTCTGATCGTGGAACAATCAAGAAAGGCCAAGCGATTCTCCTTAGCGTCTTCTCTTGTAAACCTGATATGTGGGTCCACAGCATTGATGTGCTCTGAGAAGGTTTCCAACTCTTGTTTCTTGATTGTTACAAAAGTATCATCAACATAGCGAAGCCACAGTTTTGGGGCTATGCCTGAGAAGGAGGCCAGTGCCTTCTTCTCAAAGTGCTCCATGTACAGGTTGGCCACTATGGGAGAGACGGGCGAGCCCATGGCACAGCCATGAATCTGTGGAGATGGAGATGTTTCACTTTATCCACAAAGTTGTGCGTGTTTTCCACATGATGTTCCGAATTCCCCACAAGTGGAGCCAATATAGTTGTTAAATGCTTGGCCACATTGTAAGTGATGGAATCTGTGCTGCACACTATGGGTCTGAGTGGAACATCCTTTTTGTGTATTTTTGGAAGGCCATAAATGCAGGGGATGGCTTCACCAGGATACAGTCTGTAATACAGAGGCCGGTCTATCGCTTCCTCTTTTTCCAGCCTTTGTAAACAGTCTATCACTTTCTTCTTGTAACCACTGGTCGGATCTCTTTTCAAGCGCTCGTATGTGGTCGTGTCCTCGAGGAGGGTGTGGACTTTGGCTTCGTAATCAGCTGCGTTGAGAATCACAGTGCAGCTTCCCTTGTCGGCTGGGAGGATGTTGATGCTGTGATCTTTTTCTAGTGCTGAAAGTGCTTTTCTCTCTTCAGATGTGATATTTGAGGGAGGTGGTTTGGCACTCTTCAGAGTCGCTGTGACACGTAACCTCAGGTCTGCAGCCTCCGATTCAGTCATTTTGTTGTTCCTAATTGCAGTTTCAGTGGCTGTGATGTAGTCCTCTGTAGGGATGTGTTTAGAGGTGACAGAAAAGTTGAGACCTTTAGAGAGCACCTCCTTTTCTGCCTGTGTCAGAACACGATCTGATAGGTTCTTAATCCAATTGTTTTTGCTGGTCGCTAATTTGTCTGTCTCAGTCCTTATGTCTAGCGCGACCTCACCTGCATTCTTTTTGTTCAAAAGAATGTTGAACTTCTTGTTTTGGCGTTCTTTGCTCTTCCTGTGCTGTGCTTCTTGTGCTGTCTGTGTAAAATCCAGCACTCTTTTGAAAGCTTCTTCAGGGAGTATGCTGGTTAATTTCTCCTGTAAAGTTCCTGTTCTGTCTTTCAATTTATCAATTCTGACGTTGTTTTCCTGGATCTTTTCACTGAGCATCTGCATGAGGCTCCTTCTCCAAATCTTCTCTGCTCTGTGTCCTTTGACCGGTGATTTGATGAGTCCAGATGACTACAACTGAATCTTTTTCTACTATGGAACACGCCTGGACTAATGAGGGATTACACCGACATATTTCCAAGAATTTTGGGCCTAAAACCTTGGATTTAGTTCAGGAACTCGAATCCGTAGCCAGGAAACTAGCAGACAACAGGAACCACTTGAGGTTCAACCTTATGATTTCACTGTTGTTTGGTCAAAGCGCCGACAATCGTGAATGCCGTATTTTCTGGACTATAAGTTGCACCCTTTTTCATAGTTTTGGCCTGGCTGCGACTTATACTTATATTTACACTTATATATTTATACTTTTATACCGGAGCGACTTATATGTGATATTATTTGTTATTTTCACACTTGAAACCGCATTTCATACTCCAGTGCGACTTATATCTGTTTTTCTTCTCTATTATGCATTTTTTTGCTGGTGCGTCTTATAGTCTGGAAAATACGGTAATGGTAAAATTGTGATGTTTCTTCTCACATGAATCACAATATTATAACATCCATCTCACGTTGAAGCGCTCTCTTTGCTATCCATGTGTCTTGTTATAGATGATCGCGAGTCGTTGCTAAGTGACGGTGATTTGGTTGTGACGTAAGACTTATATAGCGTAGTTTGTTTTGTGCGCATGAAGTTACCGTCTCCATTTTTGAAGATGATCTCGTTGTTCTGGAAGAGTAGCTCGGACATGATGTCAGGATTCTCCCAGTTCAGCCACAGAGGCCTCTTCGCCGACGACATGATCCTGCACTCGTCCAACCTGCGCACACAAGGACGCGTTCAGGACACAAGGTTCAGGACACAAGGACGCGTTCAGGACACAAGGTTCAGGACACAAGGACGCGTTCAGGACACAAGGTTCCGGACACAAGGACGCGTTCAGGACACAAGGTTCAGGACACAAGGACGCGTTCAGGACACAAGGTTCAGGACACAAGCAATGTTCCCTCTAATTTTGTATGTGTCTGGGCAAACACACTAGCTCCCTGGGCACACCGAGGACCACAGTGAGCAACATCAGATGTGCATGCTGTGGCCACGCGGCACGCCTGTCTAAACCTTGCATCATAGCAAGTTCAGGGCCGTAGCCAAGGGGGGTTCGGGGGGTTCGAACGAACCGCCCATTTGGGCCGAAAAGGTCCGTCTTGAGGGACCACAGATATTAGCCCTTCGTGGTCGACGCCCGCACCGGTGCGTTTTGAAACATGGTCGGCTTTAGGACCGCACAGCATGAAAACTAAGTGACGTAGACGGCTGCCGTCGACGTCAAAGAGGAAGAACGAACGAGAGGAATCATGCTGTTTTTGAGTAGTTTCGGAGAGTTTTAGTATTTCAAGTATTTCATTGTCAGTAATATAGTTGTTGTGAAGCGAAATGAGGGGCACACTTCATGTTGATCAAGTTTAGTCCTGGTTTATACCTGCTTTAGTCCTGGTTTAGTCCTGAGTTAGTCCTGGTTTAGTCCTGGTTTTGTCCTGGTTTAGACCTGGTTTAGTCCTGGTTTAGACCTGGGTTGGACCTGGTTTAGACCTGGTTTAGTCCTGGGTTGGACCTGGTTTAGACCTGCTTTAGTCCTGGTTTAGTCCTGGGTTAGTCCTGGTTTAGTCCTGGTTTAGTCCTGGTTTAGTCCTGGTTTAGACCTGGTTTAGTCCTGGTTTAGTCCTGGTTTAGACCTGGGTTGGACCTGGTTTAGACCTGGTTTAGTCCTGGTTTAGACCTGGTTTAGTCCTGGTTTAAGATAAGATATTCCTTTATTGTCCCACATGGGGAAATTTCATTGGTGCAACGCAGGTAGATACAGAGGTAGATAAAGAAGAACAGATCACTTATAGGAAGTCTGAAAAACACTTTCAGTAGAAGATCTCCTATAAATAAATAAAAACTCCCATAGACAAATAAATAAATACATAAATACCATTGCATGTGATCACGACAGTAATTGCACATGAATATGTGTCACGACAGCACATAGATTGCACATGAATTTCACAGTAATTGCACATGAATTGCACATGAATTCCAACAGCAATTGCACATATGACAGAATTGCACATCAGTATTAGGTTAGGTCAGTATTGCGAGTGTTCAGGACTAACAGTGTTTGTTATAAAGTCTGACAGCAGCAGGAAGGAAAGACCTGCGAAACCTTTCCTTCACACAGCGAGGGTGGATCAGTCTCTCACTGAAGCTGCTCTCCAGAGCGGAGAGAGTGTCCTGCAGGGGGCGACACTCATGGTCCAGCATAGATGTGAATCTAGCCAGGACCCTCCTGTCCCCCACCTCCTGCACCGAGTCCAGAGCACAGCCCAGGACGGAGCTGGACTTCTTGATGACTCTGTCCAGCCTCTTCCTCTCCCTCTCTGTGATGCTGCTGCTCCAGCAGGCCACACCGTACAGGAGGGCTGATACCACCACAGAGTCGTAGAAGGTCTTCAGGAGTGGCCCTGTCACTCCAAAAGACCTGAGTCTCCTCAGGAGGTAGAGCCGACTCTGGCTCTTCCTGTACAGTGCGTCTGTGTTATGAGTCCAGTCCAGTTTGTGGTTCAGATGAACACCCAGGTACTTGTTATGAGTCCACTCTCTCAATGTCCCGTCCCTGGATGTTCACTGGTGAGGGGGCAGTGGGGTGGCGTCTGCGGAAATCCACCACCATCTCCTTGGTCTTCCCCGCGTTGATGAGGAGGTGGTTCCGCTGACACCAGTCCACAAAGTCCTGCGCCAGTCCTCTGTACTCCGCGTCATCGTCGTCCGTGATGAGTCCAATTATGGCAGAGTCGTCAGAGAACTTCTGCAGGACACAGCTGTCCGTGTCGTGTCTGAGGTCTGCAGTGTAAAGGCTGAAGAGAAAGGGCGCGAGGACAGTGCCCTGGGGTGCCCCCACACTGCAGGTCCGAGTGTCAGACACAATGTTAGACCTGGGTTGGACCTGGTTTAGACCTGGTTTAGACCTGGATTGGACCTGGTTTAGTCCTGGGTTAGAACTGGTTTAGAGTTCCTTCTGAACATCACTCACATGGAAGTGCAAGGCCTGTGATGTGGCTCTCTGTGTCATTTTGGACAGAAACTGTTTTGAGAAGTAGCACAAATAGAAAAACGCCTGAGGATTTACCTACTTTTTATTGTAAATAGGTGTTTATTGCTTGTATATATCACAATAATACTTTTATATGTTCATATTTGCACCTTTTTAAACGCTTGGTTGAGCATGATTGAGGGTTTTACAATGAAAAAAACATAATTTTTCTAGACGGACTTTGTGTTTTCTGTGTGTGTTTAGGTCCAGTTATGTTGAAATAGTATGTCAAAGTGAAAAACTAACTAATTGATCATATAGGTGAGGTTGTGCTGAAAAAAAAGATGCCCAACATTGGTCTGGTAAACATTTCTTAATGGTGAACGTGTTCGCAAGGAAACACCCCAGGAGACTGGAGCTGGAAGAGTCCTTGCTCAGAGCAGAACAGAAGTAAAGTGTTGGATGATTCGTGAAGTGTTAGCTTTGTTCAGATATTTGTTTAACCGGCTACTGTTGTAGTTTCTGTGTGAAATTACTGTATACATGTATTTGTTGTTTTCTTTTTGTGATAAAACATTATATGTATACATGTAAGTTATCTACCTCATCATACTAAAAAGGTCCACCTTGACACAAAAAGAACCCCCACATAGAAATCCTGGCTACGGCCCTGAAGTTATATTAAAAGAATCAAATTACAGCAGCAATTTTTATTAGTTTACTTTTATTACAAGAAATTATGCCAACTTAAAATGAAAAATACAAAAATCCAGTTGTTCATGAGATGTATAGTAGTTATATGTGAGAGTCCTGCTTTGGCCTGGCTGTGGTCCAGTGGCACAAGCCATTCCATCCTAAAAAAAACGCATTTCTTTTTTACTTTGGCTTGGTGAGTGGATGTGTCCCAGGCGCTGCCCGTTTGTTTCGCCATAATAAGGGTCTTTTAACTCCGGCGCATTATTGTGGGGCAGGGCACATATGCACTATCAATGCTCTGATTGGCTGTGTAGTGTATGTAAACCGTATTGTATCATTGGCTGGACACCTGTCACTGACAAGTGTCACTGACAGGTGTCCAGCCAATGATACATACAGCGCTCCTGAATAAAGTCGCGCACACGATATTTACGAAGAAAATAGAACTTGTCCATATACGGGCCGCAACTGTCAATAAACCGCAGGTTCCCACGTTATAACATGAGATATGTAACATGATAGTTACCCATAAATAAACGCGGTAGTGATGTGTCTTTTGAACCGGGGCGCGCGGCGCACCCACGGTCCGCTCTGCGCACCCACGGTCCGCTCTGCGCTGCTGGACTAATTAGACTAATATCTCAGTGAATATGAGTCTGATTGTAATTGTAACACACAGCGTTTTGAAACAAAAAATATAGAGAACAAGAGTTACATGACGTGTCCCCTGGACAGTGCTTCTACTGTCCACTAAAGTCTTCTACAGTGTGTCAAAAGCTTGCACTTCATTCTAGATTGCTCCCGGTGGCCGTTTGGTAATTAGATTAGGTCTAATATTAGATATTAATTAATATTATGGTGAATAAAGCTTAGAGGGAACAGTGGACACAAGGACGCGTTCAGGACACAAGGCCGCGTTCAGCACACAAGGACGGAGTTTAGGTCAAGTGAGTCAAAGTATCAATATATATTTATATATTTTTGTGGCCCGTAGGCTTTAAACAAGGTGGAACAGTACATTTGATCTCCTGTTCTCGGCCGAGGTGAGAAGGAGCTGTGGACCTGATCAGAAGCTGATCTGTGCAGAAGATGCTGCAGCATGTGCAGACCATGAAACATGCAATACTTTACTAGTATGTGTTTGGATCAGTTGGTTGGATGTATTAAGTTATTAGAGCAGAATGGATTTATAAATAAGTGTTTTGTGGATAAACATGACATTTCATACATTTTCTTATCCAGAGTAAAAAAATTACCCATTTGGTACATTTTTAAGACCCTTTTTTCAAAAATGTATCAGGATACGTATCGTAATGAGGGAATTGTATCGGAATATACAAGTATCGGGATACGTATAGTGACCCCTGTATAGGGATACGTATCGTATTTTACCCCTGTATCGGGATACGTATCGTATCGCGAGGGTCTTGGCAATACCCAGCCCTATTGCCAATGTTTCCGTCTTGTTTCTAGAAATGACAGGGGGAAAACCCTGGGACTGGCACGAGAGCGGGCGAGCACAGACCGCAGGGACCGCCTCCCGTTTATTCTTCGCAACCAACAGATCAACGTCATCTTCAAAAACACTGCTCCTACCTGAGGTTCCCGAGCTGGTGCGCAGGGTTTAGCGGAGAGGTGAAGTTCTGCAGCGCGTCCATGTAGTCCGGCCTCTTCATTTGGTCTACAAGAAACCGCATCTGGACCTTCACAACGGGCAATAAGTTATGCAATAAGTCACAGTAAATCATTTTAATAAGGTACTTCCTCCTCATGTCTACGTGCTGTCATCCGTCCTACAACTGTCAAATGATCACGACCTACCAAAAGAGCTTAAAACATCATGTAGCACCAAGTTTGAGCATCTGGAAAAGCGCTGTGTAAAGCTAATCCAACTGTTGAATGTAAAACAAAAGCACTTCCAAAATCCAAATACCGTATTTTTCGGACTATAAGTTGTTTTCCGTAGTTTTGGCCGAGGTGCGACTTATACTCCAGAGCGACTTATATGTGATATTATTCGTAATTTTCACACTGGCAACCACAAGAGGGCGCTCTCGGTTCTAAGCGACGTAGAAGAAGAATCTGCACTTCCTCTACCGCCAGAGTTTGTGGAGTTGTTTAGAAGTGACACAGAGGAAGAAGAATTCAATGGATTTAGTGATTTTGGGGTAATACTGATGCTTATTTAAACTTGTTAGCATGTTCTTTATGCTATAGTTATCTGAATAACTGTTAATATGTTACGTTAACATACCAGACACTTACCACAGTTCTGTCTGTGCGTCATGTAGCTGAAGGTGTTAGCGTTAGCATACGTACACCTATTCACCATGTTCTCTAATCTGTTATTATTTTAAACTGCATTTCAAGATGAAACGTCTGTTCTTGGTCTTGGATTTGCTCAAATAAATTTCCCCCAAAAATGCGACTTATACTCCAGTGCGACTTATAGATGTTTTTTTTCCCCCTCTATTATAAATGATTTGGCTGGTGCGACTTATACTCCTGAGCGACTTCTAATCCAGAAAATACAGTAATGATCTACAGCACGTTTGATACATTTATTACCAAGAACCAGAAAAAGAGCTCATTATTTCTTCATTAAAATCTAAATCGAATTGTTGAAATCATATGACAAAAAGCAGATAAATGTCCGGTCTGTGGCTGAGCTGACCTTCTGCGTCTCGTCCTTCTTCTCCTGCTTGAGGATGTCGGTGAGGTTGATGAGCTTCTCCATGGCCTCCACCTGTCGGCTCAGGTGTTTCAGGTACATCCCACAGGCGCGGCAGTACGCCTCCAGCAGCAGGCCGAAGCGCTGGCTCACCGTCTTATTGTGCATTTCTGACCTGGGACGGAACACAAGTGAGAACGTGTATGAGCCCTTCTGAGATGTTCTGTCACTGAAGGTAAAATGAAAAGCCAAACACCCATCATTTATACTTGTTGTAAATATAAATTATAGTTTTACACCAATAAAGTGGCTGTTTGTGGAGAAAAAGTAGAAAAATCTGTAGAAAAATCTGTAGAAAAATCTGTAAAAAAATCTCTAGAAAATGACAGGAAGTGACATCACACCAGGGACAAAATAAACAACTTTTTGACTCTCGAAACAATAATTTTACAAAATGAAGGTGCTTTCATATATTTTTACTTAATTTTTAATTTTTTTTTTGTTTTGGCCGCTTTGGCCCAGTGGTTACAAGCTAATTTCCTAGTGTGATGTCATCAATTACAAACAGGAAGTACAAATATACACCTAAAAATGAGCTATTCTGAGATACATTTTTAATACATTTTAAATATATTTCTCTTACCTCCATTTTAGTTCAATGAGTCGTCCAACCTGTAGGGGGCACTTTAACCCTATTCTTTATTCATGCCATATGCTTTTTATTTATATATATTTTTGTTGCTACTATTATTGTTGTTTCATTTTCCACCTTAAGTTCCTAGTTTGTGAATTCTTGTTTTTGTTCACCGCCAATGTCAATGTTCCTCTTCACCTGCAGCGTCAGGCCAGAAGAGAAAGTGCGGCGAGCGAGTTCTTACTTGAGATGCCAGAAGAAGAAGTGTCCGATCCTTTGGTTGGTCAGGGCTTTCTTGAGGAGGAAACGGGCCAAAGGATTGTCGAGGTACTGCTCGTACTTCAGGACCTGCGACAGACGGAGACACGTCTAAATCTACAGACGGCAGATTCAGCAACCTCACGACAGAACACGATACTTTAACTGATTTTACGATACTGTGAAACAATACTGCAAGTATGAAATGAGGAACCTCAGAGTTACCGTCTGTGATCAAGTTGAAGATAGAATAAGCAAGAGTGGCGTGAACTCTCAGAAGAACGAGATCGCTTCAGTCAGTTTAAAGCTGTTTGAAGTGTACGCTCAGATGTTTAGCGCTGACGGGACAAAGGGGCTGTGGACTGACCTGCACGAGCTGGATGAGGTACTGCGAGAGCTTGTCGTCGGTCAGGTACTTGTCCAGGCAGCGCACGGCGAAGTGTCGCACCATGGGGTCGGGGTAGTTACAGTCCAGCAGCTCCATGGCCTGCTCCGGACGGATGGACGGCCACTCCTTCAACAGGCAGTACATCTGAGGAGGAGCACCAAAACATCAGCATTTAGGATTTACACTGGGGCGGCAACCGTTAATCAACTAATCTACAGTGGGGCAACAACAGCAACGGTCGACTCACCGTGACCATAAAAAAGGTTAATTGCCTCATTGCTTAGTCAGTTTCTCTCTATACAAGGAGGACTTTCTGTAATCTGTTGTTCCCTGCTTCCCCCTGCTTACCTCTGCTTACCCTTGCTGCCCCCTGTTGGCCCCTGCTGCCCCTTGCTACCCCCTGCCACCCCCTGGTGCCCCTTGCTTCCCCCCTGCTGCCTCCTTGCTTCCCCCTGCTGCCTCCTTGCTTCCCCCTGCTGCTCCCTGCTTCCCCATGCTGCCCCCTTTTGCCCCCTGCTTCCCCCTGTTGACCCCCTGCTGCCTCCTTGCTTCCCCCTGCTGCTCCCTGCTTCCCCCTGCTGCCTCCTTGCTTTGCCCTGTTGCCCCCTGCTTCCCCCTGCTGCCTCCTTGCTGCCCCCTGCTGCCTCCTTGCTGCCCCCTGCTTCCCCCTGCTGCCTCCTTGCTTCGCCCTGCTGCCCCCTGCTTCCCCCTGCTGCCTCCTTGCTGCCCCCTGCTTCCCCCTGCTGCCTCCTTGCTTCGCCCTGCTGCCCCCTGCTTCCCCCTGCTGCCTCCTTGCTGCCCCCTGCTTCCCCCTGCTGCCTCCTTGCTGCCCCCTGCTTCCCCCTGCTGCCTCCTTGCTGCCCCCTGCTTCCCCCTGCTGCCTCCTTGCTGCCCCCTGCTTCCCCCTGCTGCCTCCTTGCTTCGCCCTGCTGCCCCCTGCTTCCCCCTGCTGCCTCCTTGCTGCCCCCTGCTTCCCCCTGCTGCCTCCTTGCTGCCCCCTGCTTCCCCCTGCTGCCTCCTTGCTGCCCCCTGCTTCCCCCTGCTGCCTCCTTGCTGCCCCCTGCTTCCCCCTGCTGCCTCCTTGCTTCGCCCTGCTGCCCCCTGCTTCCCCCTGCTGCCTTCTTGCTGCCCCCTGCTGCCCCCTGCTTTCCCCTGCTGCCTTCTTGCTGCCCCCTGCTGCCCCCTGCTTTCCCCTGCTGCCTCCTTGCTGCCCCCTGCTTCCCCCTGCTGCCCCCCTGCTGCCCCCTGCTGCCCCTCCTGCTCCTGCTGCAGTCTTACCTGTGCCACTTCATCTCTGGAGTTCCACTTGACCGCCAGGAGGATCTTGGGGAGGATTTCGGGGATGTTCATACAGTAGTGTCTAAGGAGCAAAACAAACCCGTTGGCGTTTTGCCGGTTTGATTTGATTGGCGGCTCTGTGCGCGTTGCTCACCGGTGCCTCCAGAGGAAGTCCTTCTCCTGCTCGGTGATGTCCGACAGCGGGTCTCGGTTGCTGAGCTGCCGGAGCTGCTCGCTGTCGCTGTCCGTCAGCGCGTGATCCCGGGCCACGCGATTACTCTGCGACGGCAACAACACCGCGTTTAATTTAACATACACGTAACACCTCGTGGCTCTCTTAAATTACTTTTTCACATTTTATTCAGCCTTGTTTTGAAATGTCTGCCGCTTTTGTAAGCTTGTTTTCAACCCATCATTCTATTTTTGATGCGTCGTCTTTGTTTATAACCGGCGACGTGAGCTAAGGCTGCGGAAAAATGTGTGATTTGTATTTAAAATGGAGGATTCTGGATGGAGGATGTAGTTTTACAGTGGTGTTTTGAAAGTCGCAGTAGAAACAGGGAGGACTAAAAGGGAAAAGCGACTTACGGATCGTGATGGAGCCGAAGTTACTGAGATAGAGGACGACAAACATCACAGCGAGATGAAAGACGCAATAGAATTCTGGAAACGTACCCACCATTTTAGAAGCAAAATGTTGTCTTTTTAGTTCAATTTATGTAAAGTTCTTTTTTTTCTGGCTGTTTTTGTCTCAATAATCGTGAATAATCGTTAAATGCGTATGTTTTTACTCAGAATACTTGTCATGGTAAATTTGATACCGTGGCATCCCTACTTTAAACACACACAAAAGAGAACACAGAATACACAATAAATAAATAAAACAAGATATCCAACAGAATTAAAACTAAGGCCCATCTTGCGCATTTGGTCCAAAGTCGGTCAAAACGGTAAAATTTAAATCTGAGTGTTATTTTTTTCCATTTTTCGATTGTCACTAAAAATGTCGGCCCCGCCCAGTCTTACTCTTTCATACTGGGATACTGTTCTGATCAATCTATCAAATAACTTTAAAGAGCAATTTAAAGGCCAGAAGTCACTTTAAAGAAGTCGGACTGCAGAGGGCGCTGTCGTCCTTCCTCTCCTCTTAACAACAAACAAACAAACAAACAAACAAACAAACACTGGTCTGAAAGAGGAAATAATAGTTCAGAAAGAGTTCAAAAAGACCGACCGAATCTGTTTAATGAGCTGGATTAATGATAATAATGAATTGAAGAAGAAGGTTACATTTAAACATTGTGTAACTTTTCTTTGTTATTATGAATTAATTTACCGATTTTTAACCAGGTAAAACCCATTGCATCAAAACCTCTTTTTCAAGGGTGAGCAGAATCATAAAAACATTAACAAATTACAACAGAACGACATTTCAAAGCTCTTTATTTATCAAAATAGAGCGGAAACCGTTCAGTGAAACCAGCTCACGCAACCTCAGTTCCGAATGAAAGGAGTTCCAAGCTATGGGAGCAGCTTCGGAACACGTGACCTGAACGTGACCTTTCCGGCTCTTCTCACAAGTTTACTCCTCCATTTACTCCCCTCGGTCTCCGTTTCCCATGCGAGCGGCGCCAAGTGAAGGTGACAGCCGCATCAAACGCCGAGCGCGTTCGTCACTCGCTCGTGAATAGTTAAGGCCCGTAACGGCGAACTGAGCGCGCATTATTCCCCCGCATCACAAGCGCCGGCCTAACGAGCGCCCGCGAAATCCGATCACTCGCGCGCAAACGGCCTCATTAATATTACAGCGCAAATTAGCACAACTGAGGCGGCAAATCACTGGAGGGGCAAAGTCGGTGGTGCTAAATCTCACGACGCTAACACATCGCGCGCGGCTGACATGCTAAGTGATGCTAAGTGGTGCTAGCGCTACACACGGTAGATGCAGCACATGTTTGAATAATGCTGCGTGTGTAGGAACTGATGGTTAAATGATGAATGAGCTGTGGGCGGGGCCGTGTGACGTGGATCGAACTTGAGCAGGGTTTGGTATGGATTCTTTTTTAACTGGTTATATAATATTTGGCCGATAAGCGATATTTGATTTAATTTAGATTTTAGAATCCATCCATTGAAAGTTCCCATCACCCCCAAAACATTTTTACATAAAACACAAAAACATACAGTTTATAACTAGAGGGCAAATTATAGAATAAAAATACAAATAGTCATAAACTACGCATTTAATGTTGGAATTAAATATATGAAAGCAACTTTACTTTGTTGAGTTTTTTTTATAAATTCTGGATAAACACTGGATGGATGAGTGTCACTAGTGTGATGTCACTTCCTGTCATTTTCTACAGATATTTCAACATTTTCTCCACAAATACCTGCTCGATCGGTATAAAACTATCATTTACATGTACAACAGGTACAAATACATCGCACAAAGCCTTTTAAAAATAAAAGTAAAAGTATTGGCTCAATATCTGGAGCTCGACTCATTCTTTCCATGGACTTGAACCCAACAGGGCTGCTCTGTAATGCAGATGACGTTACCTGGCCAGAGAAGTTGCAGTTGAAGCCCAGCTCTCTGGAGATGGTCCAGTTTGCATGGTCCTCCACAGCGTTCATGTCAGGGTACTTCACGGGGCTGCTGAAGTGGTCGAACTCCAGCTCCAGACACGGCGTTTCCTTCACACACAAAACATTTGCAAATTTTCATCCCGGTTTACAGTTTTACTTCCTAGTTGTAAACGATGACATCTCTGGGCCAAAACTCATCTGATGTCACTGATATCTTTCATTTGACAAATAAAAATATATGTGAACACCTTATTTTGTTAATGTTTAAAGTGTTTTGTGTATACGTGCGAGTGTGTACGTGCGTGTGTGTGTGTGTGTACGTGCGTGTGTGTGTGTGTACGTGCGTGTGTGTCTGTATGCGTGTGTGTGTGTGTACGTGCGAGTGTGTGTGTACGTGCGTGCGTGTGTGTGCGTGCGTGTGTCTGTATGTGTGTGTGTGTGTGTGTATGCGTGTGTGTGTGTGTGTGTGTAAATTCTGCATAACCTTTGACGTTTCTCCATAAACCACCACTTGACTGGTATAAAAGAATAATCTACATTTCATAAAACACCAAATAACATCAACATTTGAAAATCACACACTTTAAATGTTGGAAAATGTTTTCTTTTCTTTCCTTTTTTTTTTTTTTTTTAAGATATTTTGTGCCGTTATTTGTTTTGTTTCCCTCTCTGTGTCGTGTTCTGTGTTTTATGTTTTTTTGTTTAAATGTAAAGCTGAATTAAGTAAAAGAATAGCTTTGATTTTTTTGCCCGTCCCTAAAAAGACGCTCTAAAGACGGCGAAGTGACAGAAAGACGCTCTAAAGACGACGACGTGACAGAAAGACGCTCTAAAGACGGCGACGTGACAGAAAGACGCTCTAAAGACGGCGACGTGACAGAGAGACGCTCTAAAGACGGCGACGTGACAGAGAGACGCTCTAAAGACGGCGACGTGACAGAGAGACGCTCTAAAGACGACGACGTGACAGAAAGACACTCTAAAGACGGCGACGTGACAGAGAGACGCTCTAAAGACGGCGACGTGACAGAAAGACGCTCTAAAGACGGCGACGTGACAGAAAGACGCTCTAAAGACGGCGACGTGACAGAAAGACGCTTTAAAGACGGCGACGTGACAGAAAGACGCTCTAAAGACGGCGACGTGACAGAAAGACGCTCTAAAGACGGCGACGTGACAGAGAGACGCTCTAAAGACGACGACGTGACAGAAAGACGCTCTAAAGACGACGACGTGACAGAAAGACGCTCTAAAGACGGCGACGTGACAGAAAGACGTTCTAAAAACGGCGACGTGACAGAAAGACGTTCTAAAAACGGCGACGTGACAGAGAGACGCTCTAAAGACGGCGACGTGACAGAGAGACGCTCTAAAGACGGCGACGTGACAGAAAGACGCTCTAAATACGGCGACGTGACAGAAAGACGCTCTAAAGACGGCGACGTGACAGAAAGACGCTCTAAAGACGGCGACGTGACAGAAAGACGCTCTAAAGACGGCGACGTGACAGAGAGACGCTTTAAAGACGGCGACGAGACAGAAAGACGCTCTAAAGACGGCGACGTGACAGAAAGACGCTCTAAAGACGGCGACGTGACAGAGAGACGCTCTAAAGACGGCGACGTGACAGAGAGACGCTTTAAAGACGGCGACGTGACAGAAAGACGCTCTAAAGACGGCGACGTGACCGAAAGACGCTCTAAAGACGACGACGTGACAGAAAGACGCTCTAAAGACGGCGACGTGACAGAAAGAGGAGAAAGCTTTCACCTTGTTGGGGTTGGAGCCCGTGACTCCAATGGGGTTGAGCAGGTCCTCCAGGCCGTGCGGGACGGGCCACAGGTTCAGCGCCATCTTGTTGGCCACCAGCGTGTGCGTGTAGTCAAACAGGTTGATGTTGCCCCAGGCCAGAGGACAGTGCTCCTGGAGACACACGGGACAGCCACGTTTGAACACAAAACGACAAACTAAACTCAATATCAGTGTTTAAACGTTCAAAGCAAAGCAAAGCCCATAGAAAGCAGTTCACAAAGAGCTTTTCATTATAATTGATTCATTTGTTGTCTTTTTATATCCATATCTTTAGTTTTGTTGCTCGTCTATTTCCTTTTGGGGCACAAATCACACAAATAAACCGATGTTAGAGCTGTAATTACCGTATTTTTGGGACAATAAGTCGCACCGGAGTATAAGTCGCACCAGCAAAAAAATGCATAATAGAGAAGAAAAAAACATATATAAGTCGCATTGGAGTATGAAATGCAGTTAGTTGCAAGTGTGAAAATAACAAAAAATATCACAAATAAGTCTCAAATAAGTATATAAGTATAAATATAAGTATAAGTCGCGCAACGGGCCAAAACTATGAAAAAAGGTGCAACTTATAGTCCGGAAAATACGGTAATGACAAACAATCATGTCTTTTGTAAAGACATCATAAAGATAATTTGCTGTCATCTGATGCCGTTTGTGAGATGTGCCAATTGAGACCATTTGAATTGCGATTTGGTTGGAAAACATCTCGCAGCCCGAACCAATATCGACGATGGCACAGATATGTTTTCCATCTCAAAAATGTAATAAAAACAACAACAGAACATGTGCACAGTTGAAGGATGAGTCAAATGCAGAGGGTGAGTTTCCCTTTGTGAAGAACATTAACCTTACTAGTACCGTATTTTCCAGACTATAAGTTGCACCGTTTTTCATCGTTTTGGCCGGGGTGCGACTTATACTCCAGAGCGACTTATATGCATTCATTATTTTCACACTGGCAACCACAAAAGGGCGCTCTAGGCTCTAAACTTGTTAGCATGTTCTTTATGCTATAGTTATCTGAATAACTGTTAATATGTTACGTTAACATACCAGACACTTACCACAGTTCTGTCTGTGCGTCATGTAGCTGAAGGTGTTAGCGTTAGCATACGTACACCTATTCACCATGTTCTCTCATCTGTTATTATTTTAAACTGCATTTCAAGATGAAATGTCTGTTCTTGGTCTTGGATTTTATCAAATACATTTGCCCCAAAATTGCGACTTATGTATGTGTTTTTTTTTTCTCTATTAAGCATTTTTTGGCTGGTGCGACTTATACTCCGAAAAATGCTGTAAACGGTCTGAACAAAAACAAAATGAAAGGTTTGGACGAGCCGTTTCCTGCAGAGCGGTCACTGAAGGGCAGCGACGGACCCGGGTGTGAAAGGCAGTGTTACGAGCAGACGGCCAGTCAAAACGTGTCTATTTATAGTAAGCACAAAGAGTGTATCTATTATCTTAATCTTTAATTCAGACGCTGAAAGAGCATCCTCTAACCTGACCCGGCCCTGGCCCGGCTCCGCGGGGGACCGTCCTGCACCAGTGCGGCTTCTTTTACGATATCCATGTCTGCTTTCATTGATACACTCTGCCCACGCACACCTCTGCAGCAGACGGAGGGGAAAAATCAAGCCCCGCGGGTGTTGGTTACAAGGATCGGACAACGGCAAACACCGCACGGTCCAGCGCTTTAATGGATTACGTCACAAACAGGCCATAAAAGAGATATAACGTCAGCAGAAGAGATTCATGAAGCGCTTGTGGTGTGCCATTATTTTAGTTATAATCTCCAGAGACAACGGTCAGACAGAGATGTTAAGATGCTTGTTACGGCGCAAGGCGGGTAAATAAAAAGCCTCGCTGTGAATGTGGCTTCAGTGAAACTACAACCTCGTCAAGAAGCGTGAGGATCTGAGTAGAGCAGCGGTGCCCACCATGAACCGATTAATCGATTTACCGTCATTACAGGCTTAATTAACTGAGTGATAATACGTTTCCTTTGCCTTGTTTTAAACATACATATACTTGTAATTAGGGATAATTAGGGATGTCATGCTTATTAGGTTAATAAATAATAGTGATTATTCAAGTAATAATACAATTGCAAGAACCAAAAAGTAATTTTAGAAGCAAAATGTACTATTTTCAAATCAATTTAAAGTCCAAAAAATATGTTAAAATCTAAATGTGAAGTACATTTTGATCTGGCTGTTTTTGTCATACTTCCAATTGTCATTCAGAAAATTGTATTAGTTTTTTTCTTTTTTGGAAAAATAGTCACAAAATTAAGGATTATAAATGCGTTAGACAATGGGAATGACAGAAAATTAAAGATTTCACTGTCGTTTCACCGATGCTTCTTCACTAAAACCTGCTATTGTGACATCTTTGTAATACACAATTGCGCCACCGGACTGTGCAAATGTGCCCTTGTACAACTGAGAAGAAAAACAATTGCCGAAACTCCAGAAATACTAGATTTATCTCAAACCAGAATAAAACTGCAGTATTGCCGTCACAGAAATGCTAAATACAACTAACCAGCATTATTTCTAGGTTCTTGGTTGATAAGATAGCTTAATGCAGACAGAGCACAGCAGTCTCATTTTGACCTTAAAGGGCCTATAACAGGTGTTTACGATTTAAACATTTTGACTTTATTTGGTGTATTTGTACTTGTTTTACATATAAATGATAATTTTATACCAAGTGAGCAGGTATTTCTGGAGAAAAGTCGAAAAATAATATTTTTTGACTTTTCTCCAGAAATACCTGCTCGCTTGGTATAAAATCATATATATGTCATTATGTTGACATGAAGTGACATCATACCAGGGACACTCTTTAAGCATAATTTACACAAAAGAAACAACTTTGACATTCTTAACATTAATTTAACAAAATAAAGTCGCTCTCATACATTTTTATTTGTCAAATTGAAAAAAAATTGTGATATTAGATGAGTTTTTGCCCAGTGTTTGCTGGGTAATTTCCTACTGTGATGTCATCAATTACAAACAGGAAGTGAAATTATAAACATAAAAAATTAGCTATTCTGGGATGACATTTTTCATAATCATTTTTAGCAGCATTTAAAATGTATACGTTCTGCATTTTAGTTCAATGAGTCGTCCGACCTGTAGGGGGCGCTTTAAGAGATGCTTTTATCATGTACAATACTGTATTTTCCTCTACTTCTACATGAAATAACTGCAGTACATTTAAGTCTTCTGGTTATGGAAGCTAACATGTGACTGATACAGATGGCCTAACAGTGTGATGTGTTTTTTTTTTTTTTTGCAGTAGGCTGTTGTGCCCTCGAGGAGTAAATGGAAAAGTGCGGTGGTGATTATATTTCGGCTGATGTTTTTTGCCACCCCGTTTTGCTGTTTAGTAATTAAACAGAGACAAAGACGATACGGCGTCTCTCCTTCGCTGGGGACACTTTAGACCGAGCAGCAGACTCTCCGTGTAATGTCAGTCGGATCATGGCCAACAAGTCGCGTGTGCGCATTCAATATTTAGACAAAACGCACGTTCTGAGGAGAAGAGAGGCTCGGCGAAGGTTTGCAAATCCAGGCGCAAATGAAAACGACAACTGAATGTGCACCATTTTCGATTGATTACTGTAAAGTGTAGAGTAATATGTTTTGAAATATATACTAATTTGAACAAGTTGTGTGGGACAAAATGGGACAGTTATTCTGTTCTTAATAAGCTCTAATTCTTCTTTTTTTATTAATTTTTTTATCCCACTTTTTTATTTTCTACTGTTTCTATCTGATGAGAAACGGCATGCACCAAAACAAAAAGTGTACACAAAGTACAAAAACACATGCACATTAAATAGAGCGTCCAAGGAGAGCATCCAAGGAGAACATCCCTGGAGAGCGTCCAAGGAGAGCGTCCAAGGAGAGCGTCCAAGGAGAGCGTCCCCGGAGAGCGTCCAAGGAGAGCGTCCAAGGAGAGCGTCCCCGGAGAGCGTCCAAGGAGCGAGTCCAAGTAGAGCGTCCAGGGAGAACGTCCAAGGAAGCATCGCTGGAGCGTCCCTGGAGCGTCCCCGGAGAGGCCCCGTTGGCGTTGGCGGTGTGTGCAGTACCTCTTTGGCTCCTTTCCTGCCTTTGACGGAGCAGATGGACAGGCAGAGGCGGGCGGCGCGGGGGACGTCGGGGATGTACATGTCGTATGTGAGCCACTCGTTCCACCTGCAGGAAAACACGGCGTCAGAGCAGAAGGACGCCGGCCCAACGAGAGTAACGGCTACTAATGATGTCAAAGGAAAACCCACAACGCTTTATTAATTATATCTCACCGACGATCAACGACAAAGTCTGAGGAATAAAGTCTGGCGGTAATGCAACACTTGGATGCCAACCGCCATAAAACAACAACAACAACAACAACAACAACAACCGACGATCAAGGACGAGACTGACGATAATGAACATCAGACAAATGGAACAAATGACATTCAGACTTAATTGGAAAATGGACAAATTTGGGGCGAGATGGGACTTGTATGTTGGACTTAAAAGGAATCATATTAAGAGGAATAAACAGGAATCATATAAACACACTAGTTTTTGTTAAGCATTATAAAATACCGTGATACTGTGGTATGTTTAGTTATCATACCGTGAAAATTATATACCGTCCCATCTATAATATCAAATGGACATATTCAATGATCATTGGGAAAAGTGGGTCGTGTGTCAGATAGTTATTTGCTTTTTTCTCTGTATCTGTGTTTTTCTATATACATTTCGTTTTTGAAGAAAACATTAAAAACATCACAGCAAATACAAAATCTAAACTAAAATCACTAAAAACAATTTCAACAAGTATCGATACTGTAAAATGTTACTTTGATTGGACCTGGACAGAGTTGTACAACTTCAAGTTGAAATATTCCATGTGTATTTTGTGCAATATAGTGAGTATTTGGAGCCAAAGCGATATGTTTCGAGCGCGTGTTTTAACAGCTCAGACAAAGGCCGATGGTGAATGAGGAGTTCTCTTTTGACATGTACACGGAGGGTTCAACGGTAACACAATACGCACGTTTAAAGTTTCCCGTCCGTGCTAAACGCCGAACTTAGCCTCCAGTCTGAAGCTGCTTAGAGAGAATTAGCTCTGCCTATTTCCTCAAAGACCATTGCCGTTAAATAGAGTGAAAGTGGAAAGCAATAAGCAGCGAGACAATGGGAATCCAAAGTAGGTAGACAATGGGAATCCAATTAAAAGTGAGCGTTAAAGCTTTCGTGTCGTTATCATAGGGGATTTCAACATCCATAGCAACGACAATAACGAGGCGCAATGATAATAAAATGTACCAAAATACGACAATGATAGGCATGCGTCGTTGGATAAAGAGTAAAATAGAATGTAAATACCTGGGGTTAGAACAGGGGACTCGCTGCGTGTTGACGTTATCGCACATCTGCTCTCCGCCGTGATAAATGCCTGTTCTCACGTAAATCTACGACAACACCGACCGTAAAAACACATATAAAGAAAGTAAAGGTAAGTAGTGTGACAAAATAATGATATATTGCAATTCTTGAGACTTAATTTGAGGATGAAGCCTGCTGTAAAGATGTACTTCCAGGAATATTTGTTGGTTTATCTCCCAAAAATAAGAGCAAACGAATGTGCATGAAGTGGTTTGACAAAGAAATAATGTAGCAAAATTGTATTTGAGCTTTTAAAAGTGGCGATATTAGGTATGGTTAATATTTTTTGTGTTTCTATAATGTTATGGAGACACGATTACGGTATGTTAATCAAACAGAAATGTATTAGATGTGTTAGTTGAGGGTTAATTATCAGACAAATGTGAAATTATTGTAAAATGACCCACAAAAGCGCAGTTTTTACCCTTAATTGGAAGTTAACATTCTTGCAGCATTTTATATTATAAATTAATTACTTTAAATAAAGGATATCTCAAAAACAATATTCAAAACATAATCAATATTTTGTTATCATCTCTAAATATTACATTGTAGATTATCATGTGCAAGAGATCAATAATCGCTGTATTTATTGTCATATTGTTGTGACTCTCGGCCTCACTATTTTTACAACGCGCTACAGACACAGTAAAGCATAAAAACATGTTTTCCTGAAGCGTTTGGAATGGGACAATGAATGTTTTTTTCCACAGGACGTGAGTGTGTTGGGACACGAGGCAGAGGAAAGAAAAACTTCTAAAATGGAAAAGAATGACAAGTGGAAAATTGGCTAGAACAGGTAAAACTAAAGAAAGAAAAAAAATAATACATTTAAAACATCGGCAAAATACATGTAGGTTTCAGACAAAAGATTAAATAAATGTCATTGTCCACGATGACCAAACTATGTGGATAATACTCAGATTTTCTGTAGAATATAGGCACATATTCTTAAAAACAACTGATAATTACTGGTGTGTAGGTCTGTCAAAATAGTTTATTCTAACAATTCAAATTATTAAGTTAAGTTAATGAGACGAAAGATGATTTGACAAGAGAGAACGCAGACTCAGGTGAGAACGAAGCTTCAAAAAGCAGATATAAACAGAAAATAATAACAAAGCTAGCGTACGTTAGCATCAGTTGATAAACGGGAAACGGCTGATGCTAACGTACGCTAGCTTTGAAGCGCAAATAAAAAATATCATAGTTCCAGTTCAAGATGCGTCTAAATCCAATAAACGAGTTACATAAAGACAGGTTGAAACACGGCGATGAGGTGCAGAGAATCGAAATAAAAGCAGAAAACGCTGACAATAAACAGAAAGTAGTTTTTTGTTCACGCTAGCTTTAGCAACATCGCACAACGACACAAACTCGAAAACACCGAATATCTTTTTTTTTAATTTCTGAGCTCAATGGCACAATTAAGAGCTACAATTCTGGCACGATTTAGATGTTGATCCACCATCAACAGAACCGTTCTACTCTCAAAACGGCACTGCTGCTCTGGAAAACGCAAGTCAGACAAATGCCAGGAGGCGGCCTCGCTCTCGTCCCACCTTGTCGATGTCGCGGATGTTGACGTTGACGTAGGTGGCGCAGAGGACGCGTATGCGCAGCGTGCCGTTGATGGCCCACAGCGGCTTGGACGCGGCCTCCCCGTTCATGTAGGACGTGGCGGTGGAGATGCGGCGCGAGTATGACGGCATGACGAAGGTGTCCGTGGGCAGCTGCGTGTACAGGCTGTCCTTCGCCATCAGCATCAGGTTGGGCATCCTCCCCAGCATGATGCAACTGCGGATGTACTGGGGGGGGACACAAGCACGAGCGTCAACCCCGGGGCGAGAGTACCCGGGGCCAGGTTTTTTAATGGAACGGAAAGTCAAATTGAACAAAATAGACTTTTATTTGTGGCCTCGGGGGAAATCGGTTTTGCAGCAGTTTTTGCCAGACTTTGCACATTTGCACATCGGCACAGCTTAAATAAACACTGACATAACAATTTACGGTTCCTTTTTCTTTTCAGTTACCTTATGCAGCTAAATGAACTCTCACAATATTTGGATCTGAAACCAAAACGGACGTGGAAAAACGGGCTTGGACCTATTTTAACAGAAATATGGATGGACTGTTTTGTAGGGCTGTAACTATTAATTTGAATAATTGTGACTAATCGACCCCTAACATAATTATAATTGACTATTTGATTCATCGTTAATTCTTATGTGGACTGTAGAGACTCTAAAACAACACATGTCAAACAACGACAAAAACAGCAGCATTATGAACTCCAAGTGATTGTTATTACCGTATTTTCCGGACTATAAGTGGCCGGGGTGCAATTTATTCTCCAGAGCGACTTATATGTGATATTATTTGTTATTTTCACACTGGCAACCTCAAGAGGGCGTTCTAGGCTCTAAGCGACGCAGAAGAAGAATCTGCACTTCCTCTACCTCTGGAGTTTGTGGAGTTGTTTAGAAGTGACACAGAGGAAGAATAATTCAATGGATTTAGTGATTTGGGGTAATACTGGTGCTTTGGTAAACTTGTTAGCATGTTCTTTATGCTATAGTTATCTGAATAACTGTTAATATGTTACGTTAACATACCAGACACTTACCACAGTTCTGTCTGTGCGTCATGTAGCTGAAGGTGTTAGCGTTAGCATACGTACACCTATTCACCATGTTCTCTAATCTGTTATTATTTTAAACTGCATTTCAAGATTAAATGTCTGTTCTTGGTCTTGGATTTTATCAAATAAATTTCCCACAAAAATGCAACTTATACTCCAGTGCGACTTATCTATGTTTTTATCTTCTCTATTTTGCTTTTTTTTTGGCTGGTTCGACTTATTACACCATTTTCACCATATTTTTACATGAATCTGGTTAAAATGCATGTGAAAATGAGTGTCAGCAGTTGTGGATGGGAATGATGTCTGTACTTTTCCCTCTACTGGATTTAGAAAAGGTTTCTCTCTCCGCTTTACGTCGCTGTGCACATCGCTTCGCAGTATTTGACCGAACTCCCCCCGCCTTTTCCCGACTGCTTTAACCGGAGCCGTCCCAGATTGATAATGTGTAGAACTCGAGCGCAACAAATACATTCACATTAACACACTTTGTCCAGTCTTTTGCCGTGCTATTACTGGCCCGTTAAGTAAAGTGATAAAACGGTCCTTGTTAATGCAGCGTCGGACCCCATTACCTCAAAAAATACACGTATAGAAATAAAAAATGTATGTAGGCCGCACTTTCATTGTAGAAATAACCGCTTTTCTGCACCTTATTCTACACTTTTTAGCAGGTTTCTTAATTATTCAAGACTTCCCGAATCGACATATATGTGCCGTGCATCGCATGAATACGTGATGAGGCGCAATGTCCGGCAGAACAGGAGTATATTAGGTCTAATGTGTTGTACGGAGGAGGAGGGAGAGAGCATTAAATATAGATGTTACCTTGTACTGGCTGATGGGATACTTCTCCAGCAGATACTCGTCGCAGCCGCACACTTTCAGGATGTATTTGCCCTGATACTCCTGCACGCACATCTTCAGCTGCTCCGGAGACAGCAGCATGCTACGGGTTTTCTTACGGATGGCCTCTGCAATGACCTGACGGAAAAACGCAGTATTATTGTCATTATTACGAGTAGTACTAGTACTAGTAGTAGTAGTATTTGTTGTTGTGGGGATGTGTTTTAATAGGGAATCAGAAATGTAGACTATTATCAATTTGTCGATGTTTAAGTCGTTTTCAATTGTGTCATTTTGCACGAACGACAACTTAAATGTAATTAATTAACATTGCATTGCGCATCTCCATCAATAAAAGAGACTATGGTGGCCCCCTATGGTCTAAAAGTCCCCACCGTAGTCTAAAAACAACCCGGACTAAACATTGACATCACAAAATCACACATTTTTGCCCATTGCATCATTATAAACATGTTATTTTAATTATACTGAGCAAAGACGACCTCTTAAAGATTAAATACTGGCAATAAGTGTGATTTATACTTTTGTATTTGTGCCGTCATAATCTCCCCGGAACATATGCGGCTCATTAATATGTATGTTCAAGCTGTTCATTTCCACTTTCTAACCCTGGTTAAAAAACTATGTTGAATATTTATAATTTATAACTAAGGTAGATACGGAAGAAACTCTGCAAATTATTATAATAAACCACACAGGGCCTCAAAGGATGTAAATGTACTTAAATAACACTTTTCTTTAACTTTAAACCCTGAATTTTGACAAATAACTTTAGCTAATTATGCTAACTCTGCTAACTCTGCTACCTATGTTAACTCTGCTAACTATGCTAACACTGCTAACTCTACTAACTCTGCTAACTATGCTAACTATGCTAACACTGCTAACTCTGCTAACGCTGCTAACTCTGCTAATTATGCTCACTCAGCTTACTCTGCTAACTATGCTAACACGGCTAACTAACGCTACTAACTCTGCTAACTGCTAACTTTGCTAACTATGCCAACAATGCCGTATTTAGCAGAGTGATCAAAAGGTATTATGGATTATAAAACTCTAAGCACGAATCAAAAACATTGGCGCAAATCGACAACATTCCGGCCAATCGCCGACACAAAAATCTGCCGATCGATCAAGCCCTGCTGTTTATTGTCTTCTCAGATTAAGCAAGTAAAGAACATTAGGTCATAAATTAGCAAAGTGAGTGTGTGTACCTATATCTTAACAAAAATAACGTTTGTGGACTTCTCGTCGGAATTAACACGATCGATTAAGCAAACGAGACGGAAGCGAAGTTCTTACGATAACTGAGACGTTATCGTAACGTAAGAATCGGCGTAAACGTTTTCTCTGACCTGCTCCGGGACGCAGTCGTGGTTGATCTTCAGCGTGTACTTCTGTTTGTCGTTGTTCGGAGAGACGATCACCCAAATCACCACGATAATCTGACCTGCAAATACAGACAAATTAAAGGAGACTCGCAGCGCTGAGTCGACGTTCGTATAGCTTTTAACCCTGTGATAATAGTTTCTCTCATCACTATTTTGCGTACTCCTTTTGTATTTTCTGTTTTCACCGACCCGACAAGGTTAAAATGAGACCGTTTCGTGCTGTCTGCATCTAATTATAAATTCTTGTCCGCGAACCAGGAAGTGCGCCATTTGCATGCTTGTCCTCGTTAGCATGCTTGTCCTCATTTGCGTGCTTGTCCTCGTTAGTATGCTTGTCGTTGTTAGCATGCTTGTCGTCGTTAGCATGCTTGTCCTTGTTAGCATGCTTGTCGTCGTTAGTATGCTTGTCCTCGTTAGCATGCTTGTCGTCATTAGTATGCTTGTCGTCGTTAGTATGCTTCTCGTCGTTAGCATGCTTGTCGTCATTAGCATGCTTGTCGTCGTTAGCATGCTTGTCGTCGTTAGCATGCTTGAAAGTCTGAAAGTCATGAAAAATGCGTAACTCATCGATTCGCCGCAATGATTTAAAAGAAAGAAAGGATTTTAAAAGCGCCATTTTCCAGAAAAGAAAAATCTGTCGTTTTAGAGCAAAATCTTTTGCGCGTACGCGATCCTTTATTACTAAATGCCAGAAATAAAGCGTAATGTGTCATCTTTAGAGCGAGACGATAAACCCAGCGTCACTTCTGGACAGTAACTGCTAATTGCTCGTCTGGGGACTCTTTGTTGACACCGTTTCGAGACAAACGCGCCGCGGGAGAACGGCACTAATCAATAGACGGAATGGTGAACGCTTTATTGAAGACAAGACCAGAAGGTACTGTTGATGCCAGGATTACGTTTACAGGTCGCCGCTTCATCTTCGGGCTGCTCTGGTTCTGTCGCCAGAGTCACTGTACGATGGCACGATACAAACGAGTTCCATTTTAGTGTATATAACGTCAACAAAGTATTCGTTCAGGAGCTGGTGTAACTAAACCTTTGCTGAATTGTCTGGTTTGAGGAAATCGCTGCAGGAAAACTGGATTAATGAAAGTATAATTGGCACAGTTAAATAAATAGATTGCATTAAAAGCTCAATACAATAATATATAGACTAATCTTCTTTTTTTTTTTTTAATCTTTAAATCTGATTGGAATCTGCAGTCTAAACTCACAGATCACATTTATCTTGACTTCTGCTCTGGAATAAGAAAAAAACATGTACCCGTATTTTCTGGACTATAAGTCAGCCAAAAAAATGCATAATGGAGAAAACAAAAGTAAAAAACACATATAAGTCACACTGGAGTATAAGTTGCATTTTTGGGTGAAATGTATTTGATAAAATCCAAGACCAAGAACAGACATTTCCTCTTGAAATGCAGTTTAAAATAATAACAGATGAGAGAACATGGTGAATAGGTGTACGTATGCTAACGCTAACACCTTTAGCTACATGACGCACAGGCAGAACTGTGGTAAGTGTCTGGTATGTTAACGTAACATATTAACAGTTATTCAGATAACTATAGCATAAAGAACATGCTAACAAGTTTACTAAAGCATCAGTATTACCCCAAATCACTAAATCCATTGAAAACTTCTTCCTCTGTGTCACTTCTAAACAACTCCACAAACTCCAGAGGTAGAGGAAGTGCAGATTCTTCTTCTGTGTCGCTTAGAGCGCCCTCTTGTGGTTGACAGTGTGAAACTAATGAATAATATCACATATAAGTTGCTCTGGAGTATAAGTCGCACCCCGGCCAAAACTATGAAAAAAGGTGCGACTTATAGTCCGGAAAATACGGTATTGGAAAAGATTGGAAGTAAACAGATTAAACCTTTGACAGAAAATTACATTTGGACTTAACGTGGAACACATTTTGAAGACTCTGGACCAATTGGGACCATTGCTTTAATTCAATGCCATCTTGTTTAGTTGATATGTATGTGTATTTATTTCCCGCTTTCTGGTCTAGTTCTGTTGTGTTCTGGAATTCCACTGGATTTCAGAACTATGTATCTGGGCCAAAATGCACCGACGATCAAGGACTGGACTATTATAATGGACATTCGTAAAACAGAAAAAAACACATTTGGACTCAAATTGAGACAGACTTTGGACAAAATGGGATATTTTTTTTAGGCTTCTCTAGGCCATTATTTAATTTTTTCATTTATTTATTGGATGTCTGCTGCTTTTATTTTGTGCTTGTCTGGTCTTGTTTCCCTTTCTCTGTGTTAGTTTTGATATGTTCTTTAATTTAAAAAACAAAAACATTTAAACTGATTTGAGTCACATTTTAATTGCAACGTCTCTACAAAAAAATCCGTACGTTTTTAGAGATGGAAAAAACCAGAGCAGTCAAATCAAGGCTTCACAGACACAAAACATGCAAAACTCAGAAAGCCTCACGCCCTCCAGGAATCCCACCGCTGCCGTCGCCATGGTTACCTTTGTCCAGCTTGCTGTAGATGTGCTTGGGCAGCTCCAGGGTCGACTCCACGTTGGGCGGGTAAACGTACAGCGCTCGACTGTGCGGCCCACTGGCGTCCCGCAGCTCCACCGAGTCTTTGCAAACGTTCAAGATGTTCCTCCTGAAGTCCTGCACCTCCGGGTCCTTCACCAGCTCGAACTCGATCACGGGCATCCCGATGGCGAAACCTGAGGACGCAAAGAAATCACGTTCAATTTCTGACTCTTCTGAACACATTGCGATTCAAAATGGGCCAAATGATGTAGTAGATACTCCAAATGATGCGCCAAATGATGTATACGGAGTGTCTATACATCATTTGGCGTATAATTGATGATAAATGCCAAATGATGTATAGATTCTTTATTCCATCAGACTTTAAATTTTAAAGCAGAACTAAGTATCTGTGGTGATAGAGCGCACCCTGCAGCTTGTTTTCTTTCTTTATTGTAATAAGACAGTATGATCACATACAAAAACATTTAACGTTTCCAAATACAGTGATCCTCGCTATAACGCGGTTCACTTTTCGCGGTCTCGCTGCTTCGCGGATTTGCATCATGCATTGTGTTCTGCATTCTGATTGGCTAAACAGTCTCTCCGCGTCTTCTCTACCTGTGTGTCAATAACGTTATGGATTAATATGTACACGTACGTAAAACCACTTGCCAAATTGAAGTTTGCGAGGCCGGTGAGAGCGCCGGTGAGAGCGCGCGTGTGCGCTGCGGGACACGCCGGTGAGAGCAGCGCGCGTGCGCTTCAATGTTTTATGGAGTATTTCATTGTATAATAACTGTAAAAAAATAAAGGTTTCTACTTCGCGGATTTCGCCTATTGCGGGTTTGTTTCGGAACGTAACCCCCGCGATAAACGAGGGTTCATTGTATATATATATAAAAGAAGAAAAGAAAAGAGCCAGGGTTTCTCAGGAGGGTTGTCTTCGGGTAAATGTCACACGGCTGATTTTCAACTCAGAGACAGCAGGGGGCGACGACGGCCATGTCAAATGCCCCGAAAATACATATTTAACCATCACAGGGACTTACAAGGGTGTTTAATAAAGTAAAAATGTTACTTAGTTCTCCTCAAAATGCTGATGAAACTCTGAACACATTTTCAGTGTGAAAATTTCAAATTCTAAATTCAGTGTAAGATTCACTAACTTGGATCAGTTGCTAATGTCTTGCTTTGCTAAATTCACCCTGTATTGAGACTTCTGACTTTGAGGACTTGAAAATCTAAATATTCAAAAGGTGAATTTTATGAGATTGTAGTGTTTAAAATTTAAGATCTGATCAAACAAATCCTCTCCATTACATTTCCTTCTCCAGGCCAAGTACGAGTCAGGTTTGTGGAGATGCAAGCCCGCTCACAGACAGTGCGAGTCTTTTTCATAATTTTTCAGCTTGATAAAAACCACAATGCGATTTTACTCTTACGATTTTATGTTTATTTTTAGGCTAGAAAAGTGATGTACATTTTAGATTCAGCCAGAAAATGAAATTATGTCAAGCAATTATGATGCACCTGACCAAAGCAGCCATTAAGAGGGAATATGTAAATATGTTGTGACGGTACTGTAGTTTCTTAAATTATGTCAAATGTACTTTTATCCTGTTTCGCTGTTAAAAGGATAGATTTATAGTTACTTATTGTGATACTTGCCATTAGGCAGAATAAATGCCTTCTAATTTGAAAACATTTATTTTTATTCTGTTACAATGGGATGAGCCCTCTGACATTTTCTTAATGTATTTTATTATCATACATTATACATTTATTTTCAGTCAAATCAAACAGTCTGGGATGAATCAGGCTCAGTTTGTTCTCCAAAACAACAAATAAAAAATGACTGATTGGAAAATGAATCGCTGACCTCTAAAATAACCGCTAGTTGCGCTCTACTTACCGATTTCCCTGTTGAGGATCTTCTCTTCCCTGTTGCCGACGGGTTCGATGACTTTAAGAAAAGGCTGGAAGAGCCGCAGGTCGCACAGCCTCCGCGTTTCATCGTAAAACTCCTCGCGTTCGGCTTCCTGCGACAAAAAACTCAGTATTATAACACTTTAGTTTCCGTTGCCCCGCAGGCGTCCGCCGACTCTTTGGTTCAAGTGCGGCCTGTTTGACTCCGCCCAAGGGCAGCGGAGATGTAAAAGCGGTGCTCGGCCCGATCGCCTGTACCTGCGTAACGCTCACAAAGATGTAGGACGTCTCCTCTTGCAGCAGCTGGTGCAGAGGATACTTGCGAGCCTCTTTGAAGAGCTCGTGTTTGATGGTGATGAGCGTGGCTTCGCGGAGACACTCCAGGGTCAGGATCATACCGTTGGGAAGCAGACAGTCCACCAGGATCCTGAACAGAAGGAGCGCTTAAAGCATTTGGGAGTTTTATGAGGGCCTCGGAGGGGAACGTGACGGCTTGAAATGCATTTTACACATGCGTTTATTTAAAAAGATCACTTAAAAAGCTCACACAGCCACAGTACGACACAAACTTCAATCACAAGGTTTCTCTTTATACTGGTCTGTCATTGCAATGTTGTGAGTTTGATTCCTGACTCAGACTTTTTACTGTATGTCCTCCCTTCTCTCTCATCCCACATTTCACACTAATTTCCCGTCAATAAAGCCGATGGGCACAAAATGTTTAAAAAAAACAACTAATAAAAATGGATTTCAATATTCATTCTCTCAACATAAACAGTATAGTTTTAATAATTGCCATTTAACACAAGAAAAACTGTGTTACTTAAGTTTTTCAATAAAAATCAAAGGCTTTTGACCTGTCCATTAAAGAAAGCCTTTTAGTCTGTGTAGAACTTATTTTCTCTGGACGTCAGCAGCTCTGTGTTAACATCACATGATCTTTTGAACGCAGTGTGAATTAGGGATGCAACGATACAGTTTTGTCACGATTCGATACACGAGGGTAGCTTTGGCTCTCATCAAAAATGTTCAATAGTAAAAAGTAACGTAGTATTTGCGGTAATTGGAAAAATGTATTCAACACCTATGATATTAACTTGAAACACAACATTTCAAGACGTTGCAGCACGACAACTGTAGATATGTCTAATGTTATGAATCATGTATCAGCTCTGAACTGTTAACCTGTCAAACACTTTTTAGAATATACCATATTTTCCGGACTATATGTCGCACCTTTTTTCATAGTTTTGGCCGGGGTGCAACTTATACTTATATTTATACTTATATACTTATACTCCGGAGAGACGTATATGTGATATAATTTGTTATTTTCACACAGTAAACCGCATTTCATACTCCAGTGCGACTTGTATATGTTTTTTTCTTCTCTATTATGCATTTTTTGGCTGGCGTGACTTATACTCTAGTGCGACTTATAGTCCGGAAAATACGGTACTCGATATGTGCTGCTGGGAGATATACACCCCCATTTCATGACTTATTTCTCCACGTGATGTCTTTGATTCGCTCATGTCTGTGGATGCATTGGTTTCCCCCGTCTCCATCAGCGACGGACGGAAGCTTCGCCCACAGTCTTCACTCTCTCTTTTCTGCCTCTTTTCTACCCGCATCGTATCGACTCGACTATCTTTGTGAGTGCGTATCGCTCTTGACTGATTCCACGGAGCCGGAGCGTGTGAGCGTGGGGCGGCTTACCTGGGGGGCATGAGGTGGATGCCCCACAGCTCCCCCGACGACGGCCGCGGAGGCATCGCGCCCTCTGTGCGTCGCCACCTCGCACAGAACGGGCCGAGAGCGCAACCTGCAAGACCAGAACGTCGGACCATCAGAAATACATTTACTGTTATATCATTGAAAAGTAGATTTGTACTGCAAACGGTAAAGGAGCGGCTCTATCTGGACGAAGGTTTGTCTGGTTACATAAAGCTCACACTACTATTATTATGTATGTATGATGAGGAACTGCGCTTCTTCCTCAATTTAACAAGTAATTGTAATAATGTTCCGTTTGCACATCGCTTACAACTGTAAAAATAGTGTAGTGTATATTATGGACTTTTTTTCTCCACAAGAAAAGCTAGAGTTTTTCTATTAAGAGTGTTTTTTTTTTTTAAGCTTTCTATAAGTTATCTGTTCTCCTACTTCTGTATCTACTTGTATTTTGTATTCTGTATCTTTTGTATTTAGTAAAAAATGTTCTACTTTAGTTGTACAATCGGGACGCGCTAGAATCGCTTTAATTCAACTTGTTTCGACTTTGTTCGGCTGGATTATTGATTATACTCTGGAGTGACTTATATGTGATACTATTTGTTATTTTCATACTTGCAACCGCATTTCATACTCCAGTGCAACTTATATATGTTTTTTTCTTCTCTATTATGCATTTTTTGGCTGGTGCGACTTATAGTCCGGAAAATACGGTAATCTACACAGAAAAACAATTAGACAGCCTTCACTTTATCTTGACAACAACAAAACATTCAGCGACGTGTTTTTCTCTGTGTATTTTCCCGTCGCCGTGACCAATCTGTTGTTTTTGGCTCGGAACGACTGTTCGCAGTGCCAGATCCGGCCACAGGGAGCAGAATGTGTCACGACGGGGGCCTGAGTCACCGTGTTGTGTGGCGTGTGTTGGAGCCGTGTGTTGGAGCCGTGTAAACAGAGCGATTCATAAGGCACAGAATATGAGCTTGAGCGGCATGAAATGTGCAATACGGACAATAAACTGTACAATACGGACAGTAAACTGTGCAATACGGACAATAAACTATACAATACGGACAATAAACTGTACAATACGGACAATAAACTGTACGATACGGACAATAAACTGTACAATACAGACAATAAACTGTACAATACGGACAATAAAAGGATTTTACTAATCAACTAGTCAAAGGATTATTTTTATTGTACAGTGAGACATTTAAATACATTATCAACCAAATTAAGTTGAAATATGGTGACTGACAGTTGCAATTTAGAGGATTTTTTTTTAAGATTTAAAGAGAATCTTTAAGATTTTTTTACATTTTGATTTAGGAATGGCATTGTCTATGTCAGGGGTGGGCAATTATTTTCCTCCGAGGCCCATATTCGAATCCAGGCAAGTAGCGGAGGGCCGGCCCGCCATCATTGGTGTGAAAAAAAATCCCAAAAATTAAATATAAAATAAAATATCACTTTTCTGTCAAATATAGGCTATTGAATCTATCATTTAATTTATTTCACGTCATAGGTATTAAGGATACATGTGCAGACAGATGCCTGAGGGAAAAAAAGGAAGAATTTTTTTTTTTTTTTTTTTTAAATATTACTTGAACAAGCTTGGCGGGCCGGATTGAGCGGCCCTGCGGCCGATCCGGCCGTAGTTTGCCCACCCCTGGTCTATGTCATTAAAAATCCAGATAACGATTATGATTATCAAATCTGTTTACAATATTTTTTCATAGTCGGACAGTCACAATTAGTTAATTGTTTCCGCCCTGTAAGACTGTGTTTTCTGCTTCAGTGTCTGAATGTTTTGGTTTTTGGCACAGCATGATTAAAAAGGCAGCTACATAACGACTATGAATCTTTTCCCGTGGAGAAATTATTGTTGTTCAAGATGCTAGATACATAATTTATCTCAATAATCAATATAGCAACAAATTAAGCTTCTTCATTTGACAGAAATGTATTCTTTCTAAAATAGATACCCCTATTTTTATAGTTTTTTCATAGTTTTGGCCGGGGTGCGACTTATACTTATATTTGTACTTTGTTATTTTCACACTTGCAACAGCATTTCATACTCCAGTGCAACTTATTTATGTTTTTTACTTCTCTATTATGCATTTTTTGGCCACTTATAGTCCGGAAAATACGGTATATTGAAAAGGGCATTATTTTTCTTATTCAGTCTAAATTAGCCTTGATTTAGTTTCGGTTTTGTCAAATGTTCAAATCCGGCGCTTGACAATTTGCTGCGTGTCCTTCCCCGGTCTCATCCCCCATTTCACGCTACACTGTCCTTCCAAATAAGGCCAAAAAAACAACAAAAAATAAATAAAATTGTCCAATAACATTGATATCCCAGCACATAACAGCAATATCACATTCAATATCAGCTCTAAACGAGGCCGTCACCTCCACGTTTAATGCCCCACTGTGGAACATTCCAGGCAAAGCAATAACATCTCCATGGAAACAGGGAAGTTTAGTTGAAGAAGTGATAGTGTTTGAAGTTGAAAAAGCTTACGTATCAAAACATTATGGATAGACAAGTCAACTCAAGTAAACGCAACGTTACACAAAAATAATATGAGTTAAAGCGCCCCCTACAGTTGGACGACTCATTGAACTAAAGTTATGTTGAGATAAATATATTTAGAATTTGGCTAAAAAAATATATATTATAATTTCATTTCCTGTTTGTAATTGATGACTTCACAGTAGGAAATTACCCAGCAACTACTCTGCAAAAACTCATCTAATGTCATATTTTAAAAAAAAAAGACAAATAAAAATATATGAGAGCGACTTTGTTTTGTTGAATTCATGTTTAGAGGTTCATAAAAGCTTTTTTCTTTGTGTAAATTCTGCATAAACTTTGACTGGAATGAGTGTCCCTAGTGTGATGTCACTTCCTGTCATTTTTCACAAATACCTGCTCGATTGTTGTAAAACTATAATTTATATGTACAACAGGTACAAACACATCAAATAATGTCAAAATTAGAAAATCTTAAAAACCTGTCATAGGCACTGTAAGGTAAAAAGTATTGGGACAAATTACTGCTCGAGGGATGAGAACATGATGTATTTACTATGTATGAGATTGATGAGAATAACACAGAAATATAGCCGCAAGCGGCAATGATCGGCCCTCGCCACGCCGCCGCCACACCGCCGCCACGCCGCAAGAGGAGGGGGCGCTAACGTGCCCCAATTGTCCTTTTATTACGCCTACTGCTGAATCTGTGACGCTGTCACATCTTCTCCCCTTTGTTTTACCATCAAAAAGCTATTTTATTTTGAATTCTTGGCAAAATGTGCGGCTTCGCCGCACAGACACCGTGACTCTTTGAATGAAAATGTGGATAACTTTTGATGGTCCTGAAGATGAGTCTCACCAAATTTCAGGTTAATATGTCTAACGCCCTGGGAGGAGTTTGTGAAAGTCTAAAGTGTAAACATGTTCTGGCGATTTCCCCATTGGAATAACATGAAAGGTTTCGATCATCGTTACGGCAACGCCATAACAATTATGACATGGGTCTCATTGACTTTTTTGATGGGGATGCCAAAATTGAGTTGTGTGTCAAATTTCATATAATTTCGCAAAACTAAACATTTAACCTCCATATAAAAGCTGTAGGGGGCGCTGTGGCGCCAAATGAATTTATTTCACTTCAAGTAGGTTTAGGGCAAAGAGTTTAACAACTGATTCTAATTTGACGCAATTCGGACTTTATCTGCGCAAACGGCAGAAATTTTAAATATGGGAGATTTCTGAAATTCTAGCTACAGTTTGCGGCTTCGCCGCACCGAGACCGTGAGAGGTATCAATGTAATTTGGATAACTTTTGATGTCCCACTCCTCAGTAGCATTTTCACCAAATTTCAGCTTTTTAGGGCCAACGCCCTGGGAGGAGTTCGTAAAAGTACGACGTTTGGAAAAACTCCGAAGTCATGTTTAGCCATTTTTGAAGCAATATGGCCGACATTTGGTTCGGGGGACGGCGTTGCCGTAATAATATTTTTTACTTCTCTTGTCACCATCTACCTCTGCGCCAAATTTCATGATTCTACGATCAGATTTTTTTTGGGTCATTTCCCATCTCTCAATGCATTTTTGGTACATTTGGTGGCGCTGACGCGCCAATTTTTTTTATTTTAGAAAAGGGAAATAGCCAGAATGTAGAGAGGCACGATTTTTAGAGGTGTGCAAATTTTTGTGACTTTTCGTCAATGTTCACTGGGTGAAAAATAGGGGGGTTGGTCCCGAGAAGAAGAAGAAGAAGAAGAAAGAAAGAAAGAATAATATTCCGATGCGAAAACAATGTTTCCCATTTTTCAAATATCATAAACTATACATTTTCGGAAAGCGCTCGCGCTTTCCTACCTCATGGTGTGGGTCCCTGGTCACTGACGGGTACTTTCGATAATTTTGAGTGGGCTCCGCCCACTTTGTGTTTTTGGCCCTCTATACAGTAATAATGTTCAATTTTTGCATTACATGCTTATATGCACGGAACATGCAAGAGATGGGGAACGTATTCGTGAGCTACTTAGCGCAAATGAGTGCTTTATATGGGGATGACGACCGCTTCGCGGTCGTCATCCCAATGTAAAGTGCTCGTTTAGTGCGAACTTTTGCACGGGCTTCGCCCGTTTACAACGGTAATGTTCCATTTTCCTACAACTAATTAGTATGCACGGGGCGTGCATGAGTGGAGGAGTGCGTTAGTGAGTGTTTGGAAGTGGGCGAGCGCTTCGCGCTCGATTTCGTGCGCACTACGTGCGCACTTTCGCAGCCGTGCTTCGCACGGCCTTACGAGATTAATAGGCCTCTCGCCAGCTTGTGGCGCTCGGGCCTAATAAGGCACAGATTCTAATATTTCCAAAGAATTGCTCATATTGTCGACATAACACGTTTGTCACTTACTCACAGTGTGAAGAGGAAGCAAATATTTCACTCAAATAAGAATACTGTCACTTCAAACGCAATAGTAATCAAGCAGAAGTGAGAGTTTCGCGTCAGAAAACTGCTAAAAGTAAATGTAACAACCCACTTCTGCTATATGTCATTTATAAAGACTGATATTTTGATTTATTTTCTTTTTTGAGCAAAAGCGAGCGGCGCGGTTCAGCCCAAGTGGAAACAATCCGGCCTTTGAGCGACGCCGAGCCCGATCAGGATGCAGATACAGCCTTCGGGACAAAAGAGGACGCTTCCTCAAAACACAGGAAGTGGGGAGGGGGAGAGAAACCCCTGGGCCCGGGCACAAACACGCTCTAAAAACAAACACGAGCACAAGACTCGCCGCGGAACAAGCACCTCGCCGTCAGAGCAGAACGTGACAGCGGCGTTTGCATCTAAATGAGGTTTATAATGGACAGTTTACGTACACAAAGCAGACGCAGAGCTTTACTGGGGCTCATCTGTAACGCTTTTCCTGCTAAGGGTGAGTTTTAGGGGCTGTTCTTGTCTAAATACATCAGAATTTAATAGATTAAATGTGAGTGGCAATTAAGCTAGAGCAATATTTATGATCTGGCAAAAAAAACGGCAATAGAGAAGTACTAAAACTGCATCTTCATAAGTAAAACTGTCCCGTCAGTATAAAACCACAGCTGACTCAGTCCATTATAGTTTCCTCTTTCTTTTGTTGCCCACATAGATCTGTTTAATCCAAATAAAATACAGAATACATAAGTAAATTGGTGGAATTACGACGACAGCATCGGCCGATTTATTGAGGTTTACGACGAACGGTCATGGTTTGGTCCGGTTCTAGTCCTGATGTAGACTTCGTTTGGTCCTTATTTTACTTTTTGCCACAAGTTCAGTTAAAAACAAATTAAAGGAATAATAGAGGATTTTTTTGCAGATTTGAGAACTCAAGCGACTGTTAGTCCCTTTTTATAAAATGTGCATGTATACATGTATGCATGTGCACTCTCACCCCCCACCCTCTTGTTGTTTCCAAGAAACAACAAACCTTGTGCGTGAGCTACACGCTGCTACACGTGCATTTGTTTATTAGCGCGACGGATCGCATCACATCTCTCGTCTCCGAAGATTTAATTTTTGTACTGTACACTGAAGGAACTCGCTAAATACACACCGGCATATCAACCACGCATGTGCAGCCATGGAAACGTGCAGCTATGCTGGGGAAGAGACTGCAGGTGTGCAGTAGCACGCAGGGAATGATTGACATGTGGGAGAACTACTCGGCTCTCCATGCCACGAGGAAATGAGGCTCAGATTGCTCGCCAAAAATCCTCTATTATTCCTTTAATATGTTAGTCAAACTCTTATCAAACACAAAACCGAGACTAAATCAGAGCTAATTTAGACAGAATCAGGAAAATCATAAAATCAACCTTTTAAACATCGTCTGTGTTTTTCTTATTTTTTTAAACCATTTTCATTTTAAAAACAGTACATTTCCATCAGAACTTCTGTGTTATAGAGGATACAGTATTGATACTAAGAGCAATAGCAACTAAACTGACAATGTTCAAAATCAGAAATGAATGAAGATACCATAAACTTTCACTCAATTTCTTGATCGATCTTGATTTCCGTAGTGAATGTGAATGAATAAAAGATCAATCCAGAAAAAAAAGCTTGAAAATTGTAATGATTTTCATTCCGTGCCGTGCTTGTGTTTTCTGTTCAGTGCAACTTGCTTTTTGTCTTTTTTATTTGGGATTTTGCTCTCTGGTCATGTTCTGTTCTGAGTTTCATCTTTTAAAAATAAAAATAAAGAAAATTGGTAAAATCACTGGTCTATTCCTTGACTCCCAAACGGATATTGAACAGGAGCAGTTCACACAGAGGAGGCGCTGCTCCAACACAGCTGTAAACACAAGATTAGTTACCAATAAAAACAAATATAATCAGTTCTATTCCACGCCCTGTAGTGTTGTTTTACGACAGCTGCTAAACACAATTGCAATAAGTCGTAATCACGTGTTTGTTGCTCAGAAAGGGCTTGGCCAGTTGTTACGATGCAAACGCCGCTATTATAATAACGACCGTCGCTTCCAGAGGTTTCGATTTGTCTCGGCAAACACCGCAAAGGAAAGAAAACATGAACAGGATAAACACAGACCTGAGCGAGCTGTCCTAGTCACACGGCAACGGGACAGTTCCTTCCTGCATTTTCAATCCATCTTCAGCCTGCGACCAGACAAAAAAACAGACAAGAATAGTTTACATGCACGCGAGTACCGTATTTTCCGGACTATAAATCGCACCTTTTTTTCATAGTTTTGGCCGGGGTGCGACTTATACTTATATTCATACTTGTATACTTATACTCCGGAGCGACTTATATGTGATATTGTTTGTTATTTTCACACTTGCAACCGCATTTCATACTCCAGTGCGACTTATATATGTTTTTTTCTTCTCTATTATACATTTTTTGGCTGGTGCAACTTATACTTCAGTGCGACTTATATATGTTTTTTGAATGAATGACCGTCTGTAATGTTTTTGCTTTCATTTTTGTCTGTGCCACATGACATTAGCTTTTTTGTTTGTTTTTGGTGCATCGCTTTCCTCGTCAAAACCGGCACAAGTGTGAACAATCAGACAGAAATCAGATTACTCGCATCGGACGTCACATGACATTTCGATAATTAGATTTTTGGTGCGCGTGAAAACAAAAGACGCTGAAACAACGTGTTGAGAGCGTTTACGTGCGCCGTAGAAAACATAAATAATGTGACTTGGCGACTGGCAGTTCAGAAATAACGTCCATTTACTGGCAACTTAAAATGTGTTTCGATTAATCGGAATGATTGTAACTATGATTCGATAATTGTAATTGTTAACTGGACAAAGAAACAAATGCCAAAATAATTTCAGCTGCGTTATTGAATGGAAATGTCAAAGTAGAATAAAGAGGTTCTGACTTTCATCCATTATACACTTTATATGTAAATAATATATATCATGAAGCCTTCTCTCACCATATGTCAACCTTTAATTGGATAAAAATATAAAAAAGAAAAGAAAATTGAAAAAAAAAAGTGCTGAAGCCTTAGATAAAAAAATAAAAAATAAACATTATTTCAGATACATGGTCATACCCTTGTTATTGCTCTTCCTATAAACACATGAGGCTAACACGCTAGCTGCTAACATAACTGTCATCCTTATTCTGCTTAATTTAAATCAAATATTCAACAATAACATTCAATATGAGCTATTAATTCAGGCAACGGTGTGTCAGACTAACCTTTACAGAATCAGATGGATGCAAGAATCCCCTTCACGGCGCAGGTACGGAGCCGTTTTGCCCGCTCTCCTCAGCCTCTTCTCCGGCTAGACGCGGCTAGCTCTCGCCGCTAGCCGAGCCGAGCTCCGCGCACACCGGGAGACGCGGGGTGTTCACCCGGCGTGCTGAGGGAGCCAGGCCGCTGTAGCCAGCAGGAGTGTCCCGTGGCGGTGAGGGAGGAGGTGGAGGCTGGTTATTTCCCAGGTGGAGGCAGCAGAGAGAGCCGCATGTTGGTGATGTTTTGGGGCAGATGCTCTGGCTCCGGGGGGGGGGGGGGGAGGGGGGGGCGGCTCTCGCTCTCGTCCTCTCCCGGAGAACACGCCTCATGCGCGGGGGGAAGTCTGCTGTAAATGCACCTCACACACGGTTATCATGAGCTGCTGTGCATGTGTAGTACAGGGCTGCGGCGATTAACCGACCATTCAGCTACAAAAATAATAATAATTGTAATTTGATAATCGTAATTGTTATCTGGACTCTGCAGACTCTAAAACTCTTACAAAAAGAGCTTGTTAGAACAAACAGTGACATATCATAAGTTACTAAACTGACAGCAGGAGCTCTTACATTTATTTAGATACCATACACTTTCAGTCATTTACTTATTATATTTATTTATTTATAAATGGAACAGTGCATATTAAGGACCATACATACATGAATACATAGATACATAAATAAATAAATGTAAATATGCCAGATTTTAGCCACAGGCTAGTTCCCATATCACAGTTAGTGTGAATGCTTTGCACAGCTTCACAAAGGTCAACAGACATACAGACAAAATCATAAAAATTGAAAAAAATAGAAGAGGGATGAACAATTATTTTATTTCAGCAGTGTTTTTCAACTTGTCAACTAATCAAACTACGACTTTTTTAAACATATTAATGAAATAAAGGTTTAAATATGGACAGGAGGCTTCTAGGAGAGGTATTATTGATGAAAATGAAAACTTGACATTTTGATTCAGTAATATCACTGAGAGTTTGTTTAGTCCATTGAAACAATTATGTTTAACAACATACGACGACGATCATTAGCCATGATTAGTGGATTAATAACTTGGAGACAGCAGGAGGCCGACCCTCCACCAGAAAAGTGACATCATGCACCTTTAACAGCCGTCAGTCAAAACGAAAGTTTAAGTTAAAGTTTGCAGTTGCGTGACATTTGTATTGGTTAGTTTAATGGGGAAATGGTCATGTTTAGAAGTGTTATAAGTACACTTTGTCCTACAAGAGGAAAACTGCAACAACAAAGTAGCCAACAAGTACATTTAAATATTAAATAAAATAAAAAAAGTTTAAAATAAAAACTGTAATAAAGCTTTAAAAAGAGGCGTGGCCTACAATAAGTGACTGAGGTAAAGTGACTGGGCCGTCCACATAAAACATCTTCACCATGTCATACACTTAATTCCCCACTGACTTCTGCAATAAGGCTAAAGTTATTGAAGTATTGGCCCGTAGGCTTTAGACAGGACAGCTGAGCATTCTTTTACAAATAAAGGAGCGAGGGAGACTGGAGTGACTTCAGCCTCAGTGTTGGAGAAGAACCTGATCAAACACACCTGAGAGGAATGCTGTATGCCTCCCTTATCGCTCCCCATGTCTCTCATGACAGAGCCGTGTTTGATCCTGTGAAACTGATGATTTTGAATTTGACCAGATTAAATATGTGTGTGTCATCCTTATTTGCAGATTAACATTAGTTTGTCCCCTTTGTTATTTTGAGTCATAAACATCGTCACTATGAACGATATGCACATCTTAGAAAACATCATCATAAGAGCCAGTGATGCACATTCTGATGATATTCACACGGCAAAGCAGCAGAGTAAAGTGTTAATCATCCTAATGTCTCCGTGACTCGCATCTGACACTGGCTTTTCACTCACGGGACACTTATTGCCACTAATTGTCGCCGCTTCTATCTTTTCAGCGCGCGCCTCGGTTTACCGCGGCTCCGGTTCCTAAATAACCGCGTGCCGCAGCGGGTGGCCCGTGGGGAAGACGGTCCGTTATACATCCACGGGTGCGACATATTTACGCCGTGTGCCAGGACCCGCCGTGGCTTTAGAACCGGAGCGTACCACCGTGACGCGGAGGGGCCTTGCGTCAAACCGGCGGGACCGCGACGTCATACGCGCAGAAACACGGGACGGGGCGATGTAAATGCGTTTTTTTTCGTGCGGGGAATGTGCGTTTTGCGGTGATCGGTGTGGCACGGGGAGGATGTGATGCGCACTGGTGTTTGGAGATGCGCATTGGTCACACTCCGGGTGAATGTGCGCGCACGGCGGAGGCTGCGCAGTGCAGGCTGCGCAGTGGAGACCGCGCTGAGAGGTCCGCGCTCACATGTCCCGTCTCCTTCTTTCTGCTTCTGCTTCTCTTTCCCTGTTTCTGTCGAAGTGACAACATAGAACACGCGTTTATGGTAATTGATAGGGCTAAATGTTGCAATGCTATTTATTTGTAGATGAAAAGGAATAATTCATACAGCTGAATGTCTGTTTTTCAAGTAATAAGGATTTACAACTTTCAAACTTTCAAAAACTGTAGTGAAACCACACTCTACTGCAAGCTGTACTTTCCAACCTTAAACATTTATGCTTTTATAGTGATTCATGGTAATTTATGATTATGCATTTATATTTATGATAATGCATTTATTTATGCATTTAATAGTACATGGAAAGAGAAATATTTATATTTATAATCTGCTAAAAATTCTCATAGTGATTGTTTTTACAAGAAAAGAAGCCAAAAGTAAGAGACATGTATTATGCATTTTTTCAGGTACAGTACATGGTAATGAAGTATAACATAATTATCATAAATTTATGACCACCAATCATTAAGTGGGATTCCACCATCAGGACCAGAGCATCTCCAGGACCTCGCAGCAGCGCAGTCCTCACAGTGCAGTCTTCACAGTGCAGTCCTCACAGTGCAGTCCTCACAGTGCAGCTTCATACTCTTGCTCCGGTGGCGTGAGACTCTCCCTCCCTCCCTCGTTCCCTCGCTCCCTCTCTCCTCCCTCTCTCCTCCCTCTTTCCTCCCTCGTTCCTCCCTCGTTCCTCTGCACTCGCCGCACGGGTTGTTGGAGCAGCAGGAGAAGTTGTCAGTCGGGGATGAGAGTGCGATGATGGCGCTGCAGCTGAAAACCGGGGATGCGGCGTACTACCACCACCACCATCACCACCACCACCACCACCAGCAGCAGCAGCACCGTCCGCATCTGCACCACCACAGCCCCGCGGAATACTGCGGGAATTTCACCCCGCCACCGGCTGTCAACTACGGGGACAGCGGCCATTACCTCCCCCGGCTGCCAGGTGAGGAGCGCGGGGTCGTGGATGAATGAGGAAGAGGAAGAGAAGTGTGGAGGTGAAGGAGGAGACGTAAGGAGGTGCAGGAGGTGGTGTCAGGAGGTACAGGAGGTGCAGAATGTGGTGTCAGGAGGTGGAGGTGGTGTCAGGAGGTGCAGAATGTGGTGTCGGGGTGGAGGTGGTGTCAGGAGGTGGAGGTGGTGTCAGGAGGTGGAGATGGTGTCAGGAGGTGGAGGTGGTGTCAGGAGGTGGAGGTGGTGTCAGGAGGTGGAGGTGGTGTCAGGAGGAGATGGCAGGAGGTGGTGTCAGGAGGTGCAGGAGGTGGAGAGGCGGAGATGGCAGGAGGTGGTGTCAGGAGGTGGAGATGGTGTCAGGAGCTGCAGGAGGTGGAGGTGGTGTCAGGAGGTGGTGTCAGGAGGTAGTGTCAGGAGGTGGTGCACTGATGCGTTTGCACTTATGAACATTCAAACTCAAAGCCTGTTTCATGGTTTTGGACTTGGCTGTAATAAATGGCTTTAATTTAAACCTCAGCGTGTCGTTCACTTTGATTAATCGTGACATCTCGGTGATCGTCAGTCATTGTAGCGACGGTCGTAGTTGTATTCTGGACTATACAGACTCGTGCAAAATTATAATATTTTCTTTATAAGCTGCATTAAAAAAAATAAAAAAATAAACTATTTCAGTTCAACCTTTATTTGGTTGATAATGAATTGAAAAAGTACAATAATACAATAGAAATAATCTCTTTATTAGTTATAATCGCTGACCGGTCGACCACGAAACAAGTTGTTAGCGGCAACATTATCACTGTAATAAATAATATAGTGAACACAGTGAATACACTTTAAACAGGGAGGATAGTTTGAGCCATATTGAAAATGTCATTTAAAAATCAATATCTCACATTGTCCAGTTATATCAAAAATAAAGATTTAAGTTAATATAGCGCAGAGTTTTTACAGTTGTTGTGGCAAATTAGATTCTCACTTGAATTCAAATCTAGAGAACTGAATAACAAGAAGATAATGTGACATTTTTCAAAATTAAATCAAAACAATACCGACATGATACAAATTGCTTATAAAAAATTGGCTATTTTATATATTTTTTAATCTATAGTCATCTTTTGAGGTGGAACTCATCTTGTAGCCCCATTATAACGTTAAAGTATTTACATAAAAAGGTGAGTGTTAATTTGAGTACCGTATAAATTGTGCCAGCCAAAAAAATGCATAATAGAGAAGAAAGTGTTAATAAGTCGCATTTCTGGGGGAAATTTATTTGATAAAATCCAAGACCAAGAACAGACTTTTAATCTTGAAATGCAGTTTAAAATAATAACAGATGAGAGAACATGGTGAATAGGTGTACGTATGCTAACGCTAACACCTTCAGCTACATGACGCACAGACAGAACTGTGGTAAGTGTCTGGTATGTTAACGTAATATATTAACAGTTATTCAGATAACTATAGCATAAAGAACATGCTAACAAGTTTACCAAAGCATCAGTATTACCCCAAATCACTAAATCCACTGAATTCTTCTTCCTCTGTGTCACTTCTAAACAACTCCACAAACTCCGGAGGTAGAGGAAGTGCAGATTCTTCTTCTGCGTCGCTTAGAGCCTAGAGCGCCCTCTTGTGGTTGTCAGTGTGAAAATAACAAATACTATCACATATAAGTCACTCTGGAGTATAAGGCCAAAACTAGGAAAAAAACCTGCGACTTATAGTCTGGAAAATATGGTATTGATATAATGCATATTTGACTTTATAGTAAGACAAAGTTGTCAATAGTTGTTTATTTTATTTTATTTGCCTCTATTAGTGTTCAAACGCGGCTAATGCTCAATCCGAAAACATTTATTTATTGCATTTTCTCAATATATACAGGCCGGTTTAGATCATTGAAAAGTCATCATGAAAAGTTAGTACGTTTCTTTCTTTCTGTGACGTAAAAACAGTATAAAAAAAGTATAAAAACAGTATAAAAACAGTATAAACAAAGACTTCCAGATCATGCAGGGTTAACAGCAGCGGGTGCAGATCTGGGTTTAGAGTAATCGAGTGTAGCTCAGTGGTCACCTCTTTGATTAGCTGCGTGTCCAGTCAGCGCTTCTGCCCTTTCGGCTTTGCTGCAGCTCAGACAACATGCCTTATCTGCGGAATGCACCTGAACCTACGGCCGCCCCGAGTATTGTGCCGTTCACGTTCAATTTAAGCACTGAATTAACTCCTAATTTGTTGTTTAGTGAATCTAGCGTTGGGTATGTGCAGAATACTGCGTGAAAGGGACATAATATTCAACACTGAGCTGTGTGTAACTTAAAGGGCCCGTGACAGGTTTTTACACTTCTCTAATTTTGACTTTATTTGATGTATTTATACCTTGCGTACATATGAATTATAGTTTTATACCAATCAAGCAGGTATTTGTGGAGAAGAGGTTGAAAAATCTGTAGAAAAATGACAGGAAATGACATCACACTAGGATTCCAGTCAAAGTTTATGAAGAACTTACACAAAATAACCTTTTTTTTAACTCTCTAAACATGAATTCAACAAAATAAAGTTGCTCTCATACATTTTTATTTAGAAAATTTAAAAAAAGATGTGACATTAGATGAGTTTTTTCAAAAGTTCTTAGTGTTATGTCATCAGTTACAAACAGGACATGGGACATTATAACCCCTAAAAACGTGCTATTCTGTGATAACATTATTGATAAACTTCAGCAACATTTCTAAATATATCAAAGATAACTGCATTTTAAGGTCAATGAGCCCTCCGACCTGTAGGGGACACTGTAACGTATTCACAAACCTGCAACTTGGCCTGGCTCAGTCGGATAGACACGGGAATAATGCCATTCTGCGGAACATTCGAGGCAAAGCAATGGCATTTTACAGGATGGCGTGCACGTTTAAATGTCCTGCAAAAGCTGAGGCAAAGCGGTGATGGTTGAATCGGTGCGTAAGGGCATCCGATACACATACACGTACCAAAGCAGCGCTATTATCTCGCCATAAAAGGCTCGTACTCGACCAAAGACACGTTCTGTGCGTTGATTACTCGACTAAACGTGGCCATTGCGTGCTGCTGCGTGAAAAAAAGCCCTCAAAACTAAAAGATCTGACCAAATATAGAAGAAGATAAGATAAGAGAGCCTTTGTCCTTTATTTGTCCCATAATGGGGGAAATTCCAGTGGTGCACAGTTCACACGGGTCAAGAACAGCAGAACAGAGACATGCAATAAAAACAAGAGAAATAACTTTTGAAATAGACTCGGCGCTAACACATTGTGCAGGTAGAGCAAAAAGATAAATTAATGAATGTGGCTGTGACCCTGGTGTGTGCTGTGCAGCTTATGGACAGAATAAATAGCAGGAAAAGGGACTTCTTATATTATTATGTATTATTATGTACAATAAGTGGCTATGGCTATGGTACAGAGCAGTTTATGTACAGAATACGTGACAGATAAAGGGACTTCTTATATTATTATGTATTATTATGTACAATAAGTGGCTATGGCTATGGTACAGAGCAGTTTATGGGCAGAATACGTGACAGATAAAGTGAGGATTAGAGGTTATGTCAGGCCTAAACTGCAATGACATTGAACAACAAACACAAAAACACAGAAGAGCAGAGAGAGAGCTCAGGGGATCGAAATAACATTAAAACATGGCTTCAACACACTATTATATACGACCGGGAGGATGAACCTTAAACCTCCATTTCTGTTTAAAGAGGGATTCTCAAAAATGGCCTCCTTGATTCAAACCATCTCTTCTCCTGCTTAGACGCTTCACCTCACCGTCCTCAGAAGAGTGGTGTGTGGCATTAAAATTAAGATACACAGTCAACATAATGATTGCAATGATAAAATAAATATGGCGGTTAAAAGCTCTGTAAAGTCACTTGTGCTAAATACAGCATGTCTCCTCTCCTGGTCGGTTTGGTTGAATAAATCGGTGTTACATTGGCACCGTTTGGCCAGAACCTGCTGCCGCTGAAACTTCTGCTGTTTGAGTGGTTTAAAGTTGAGTTGAACCGACCGCTGACAAACAGGCTCTAAATATAGACCCGTTCACCTGCAGTCCTCATCTGTCACTGTTGTTTTTCACTTTATCGCTGTAGTGCATTTGGGTTTGTGGCTATTGTTGGCGTCATAGTAAAGCCTAGTCCTCCGCTCATTAATATTAACAATGATATAACAATGATGTATAACTAATCAGACATGCAAAGAGAAACAAAGCATCTCTCCACTCCGGTCAATCTGCCTCCAAAAGACGTATAATTGTGCATTTTAATCAATATCCTATAATATTTGTCAGAAATAGGAGCTAAATTATTGCAACTTGACCATTTTACACTTCCTGTGGATTATTCAGCAAATCATTGGCGTACAAAGAGGTGCAGAGGTGGATTTTGTCTTGAAATTATAGCTTTTTATTAATTCCATAGTAACTTGTTATTTTGTTGTATCGAGAAATGATTGTGATGTTGCTGTTAATCCCGGCCATATTGGTTGTTATTGCGATATTTGAGATTACCTTTTTACATAATAACAGAGACAAAACCAAGACTGAATCAAGGTTTATCAAGACGTTATTATACGTTATGGATAAGTTTGTGATGTTATTGGCCTTTAAACTTGCTCTTGTGTAACTTTACTTTGGCCTCTCACGTTTTAAAGAACTTACTATACTGTATCTACTGGAGGCACACATTATTTTGTATCAGTCAGGCGTTCCCTCATCAGGATTTGTGTTGGCGCTCCATTAAAATCTCTACCTTTGATGTCGCAAATCTGGGAAGTTTGAAACTGAGTGTTTTCTGAGGCTCAGTGAGAGAGAGCTTCCTAAACAAGATTAATTAAAGGACACATATTGTGCTAAATTGTGTTTTCTGAGCTTGTAACCATTGTTCCAACAGTGTTCCATCATCAGAAACACATCTGGAGTAGCATTTAGCTTCATTCACACACGTATGATGATTCCTGGTTAGAAAATCGTCTCCCCTCCGAGCGCAAAAATCACCCCGTTCACACATTCTCACACATTTCCCTGACTCGTGACGTTTTCTCCATCCGTGACGTGCCTCCCGAGATCGTCTGCTCTGTTTTGTAAGTCCATAAATCATCACCAGACTCAGTTTGAGAATTTCTGCCGTCAAAAATCCCAACATTAGCTTGTGTTTTTCTCTCGATATGTAGTTCCCTCTGCTGCCAGTAGATAGCTCATGCAGTTCTTCTTTGGGATAAGCCAGCGACATTGGAGGTCATTTGTTTTCTTTAAACTCTAAAACCCGATTTGCCAAACTAAATATACCAGAGGGCACTAACAATAGAAATAACGCGTAATATTTGTCCTTTAAAGTAGCGTAAACAGCTGAACGTTGCAGGGAATCGTGCTCAGCACAGTAGCACTTCTCGTCCGAGCAGTAGCCAACGTCTCGCCCGGTTGTCGGCGGCTCGCATTGCCGTACAGTCGCAGTAAGTGTGAAGGACGCTCGTCTGCTTTTCGGCCCGGCGGAGCATATGGGACGAGGGCGCTGGGCATGTGCTTCTCATTGCTTCATAATTGATGCGACGTGACTCAGTTCAGCAAGAAAGAAAAACAAGAGGCTGGCCTACTTAAGATCCTCGCTAGAGACTCCCGCGACCGTCGGGCAAAGTTCTCTGCGCTTTTAGATCCCGGGGAGAGGCACGGTTAGACTTAAAGTGTCGTTTCCGTCTGCGGTTCTGTCTTGGCTTCGGCCGGTTACGAAGTGTGTGGGTTTCATAACGAGGTATCGGAGGGAGAGGCTTCGTGACTTTGCGTTTGCTGAATGTCCTGCGTCTGTTTTTGCCGGTAGCATGGCCATTTGCCCGTCTTTTTGTTGTTTTGCACAGTCATTCAGGCCCCTTTACTAATTTGAACAAGTACCGTATTTTCTGGACTATAAGACTCACCTTTTTTCATAGTTATGGCCGGAGTGCGTCTTATGCTTATACATACTTATACTTATACTCCAGAGCAACTTATATGTGATATTATTTGTTATTTTCACACTTGCAACCGCATTTCATACTCCAGTGCGACTTATATATGTTTTTTTTCTTCTCTATTATGCATTTTTTTGCTGGTACGACTTATACTCTGATGCGACTTATAGTCCGGAAAATACGGTATAATTCTCAGAACAAACAGAACAACATTTGCCCTTTAATGAACTGTTTTAAATTGTTGTTCAGAGCTAGTATGAGACCACGTGGTTACATAAAGAAAGTATGTTGATTTTGTGTTGGAAATGACAAAAACAGAGTATTTTCAAATAATTTTTTTGAGGTATTGAAATTGGTATCGAGCATTGAGTCTGTTTGAAATCGAAATCAAGTTTGAAATGTCATCATCGTCACGTGACAACACTCTTCCTGCATAATTAGACAATATCCCTCCTTTTGAGAGTGGCCAAATTACATAAAACAATGATATTTACACAGAAAACAAGATAACAAACAAAATAACCATCACTTTTCTGGGATCCTTTCTCAGGGTTGTATTTTCTTTCGTTAAGGATTATTGAGTTACTGAGTCGCTGCAGATTTGGGATTCATCAGTTTTATAACCATTTCCTTGCACTTTTTCTGTATAAATAGTGGGTCAGATACATACGTAAAGATACTTATTAGTTATTTTTTTTAGCTTTTTAGTCGTCTAATCGATCGGCAAGGCATGTTTTTAGTCGACCACAGCCCTAAAAACGATACGGTTTTATAACAGTCTTTAATGTAAACGAATATTCGCACTCTTGATTCGCGTTCTGCTTCTACACATTATCGATCCGGGGTGAAAACGTGGAGGAATAATTCTTGTTGTTTGGGACTTGAAAAGCTGAGATATCGAGACCTTTCTGCTAAAATCTCGACTCTCTGCGCAGTAATCCTAGCACTGCCGTTTGCCGTCGTGTCGTTCCCGTTCGCTGAGGTCGCCATGACGCCTCGGGTGTGTGTAAAGTGTGTATAAAGTGAGTGTAAAGTGTGTGCGTGGCCCCGGTGTTCTCGTCTCCTTGCTTTGGTACAGTTCCGGCGGGCGAGCGGTGTTGGATGTAGGTCTGGGACAGCGCTGCCCTTGCCACGATCGCGCACACTCACTCACTCACTCAAGTAAGGCCAGAGCTGTTTTGTTGGCAGAATAACGTCTTATCTTTTATTCTCGTACCTCCACCAAGACATTTACAGGAACATTTTATCACATTTCTGAAGCAAAAATACAAACTGATTGGGCCAATTGTTGGATAAATAATTCCAAAATGTAGGCTTATTCTTGTTTGTCAGTATTGTAAACTGATTTATTTCTATTTGCTGGACTAAGCAGACAAAGCAGTATTTATGGACTAATATTAATCATACATGTTTTATTTAACTTTCTATGGCTTTTCACTTGGGCTGAAGTCGACCGAAGTCATTCTCAGTCGATGAAAGACTTGCCTGTCGTATCGATTGGTTGACTAAAGCTAATCTGACCATAGATATGATCTAAAATACACTGCATACGGTAAAGAACCAAAAACACAACACAAATAAAGGGATCGGTCAGAAACTTCACTTTGTGGTTTGTCCTTTGTGTCAACGAATGAAAATGTTGGTCGACTATGACGCTATCGGCAGGTTAATCAGCTAAACGACCTAACGCTTACAGCCCGCTTTTCACAGACTTGTAAAGGGAAAGTCGGTTATAAATCTGCACTGAAAAGCTTAAAATCACCCAAAAGTTGACATAATGTTGATAATTTGATTTGTTTATAAGTGGAACCAATACAGGATCTTTTAACATCTCGAGCCGAGACTGAAACAGCGATTTATTCACTCTTAACTTAAAGTGCTCATCATAGATTGGACCACCCATTCCACTAAAACGCAGGGAACATTCAAGGTTTTACTAAACATTTCGCCCATTTTTAACCACTTTTAGTGACGAAGTAATTTTAGTGACGTTTAGAATGTTACTTCCTGGGTGGACGTGGTTAGCAGGAAGTCGTGAAAATCGCCATATTTAGAGGTTTACTGTCATTTGTCATTAACGCATTTGTACAAAAAACCCGACACTGCTGTTTGATTAGGATTTAACGTTAGCTATCTAAAGTAAAAAGTTAACATCGACTAAACTTACAGGTTAGCTCTGTTAAACGCTGGCAAAGAGCGATTTTATCACCGGTCACATCAAAATCACGACTTTCCGAGATAAAAGCACACGAACGCAAACAAGTCAGAACCTACGACTTCTCCTTGCGGAATCCCGAGTTCCCGAGGGGCACATGAGCACAGCGTTAGCTCGAGGTAATTCAGCAACTGTTACCTGGCAAAATTGTAAACAAGGACCAAACTCCCTATAAATTACACAATAGTGATGATTTGACACATAATAATGCCATATAACACCTTCATTTTGTTCAATGATTGTGTAAACTGACAGAAAAGTGTGTCAGTTGCGTGTGAATTGTCCGTCCCTTTTTGATGACATCACAGAGCGATTCTGTTTCAGCACTGAGCTTATTTCCTGTCATTTTCAACTTTTCTCACTGGACTGATGCAATACTATGATGAATATTTGCGGGTTCTACTCCACCAAATGAAGTCATAATTATACAATCACGGGAACTTTAAGCTTCTATCTGTTTCAATTCATCAATTAACTGATGAATTGACCGAAAACATTTACAAAACGTGCATAGCTAATCAGAACGTAGTACTTATAACGCTTTAAAAACATAATATTCAACCGCAAACACGTTTATTTTCCTGTCGACTGAAAGGCTTTATGAATCCAACAGAAAATGCATTTAACAACAAGGCTAGATTTCAAGTGGAAATGGAATAAATTGTTCATAAAAATGTCTGAATTGACGGCTACATTGGTTTAAACGACTGCTAAGTGCTTGTCTGAGTCTAAAAAGTGGAGCTCTACACGTACTGCGACGATGGAAGCAATTATGTGCCATTTCTGCGGTGATTCGCCCGTAATTATTCAGAATAAAACATGAGGCTGCGTTGGGACGAGAGCATTAGCATTTAGCACGTGTGCGGGGACAAAAACAGTAAAAAAAAAATGATGCACATGCGGGACATTTTAAGTCACAGGTGAGGAACAGAAATAACCCCCTGCTCTGAGCCAGAACTATTTAAAAGTTTTAAGAGATTATATTAAATGCCTTTTTAAAATGCCAGAAGTGATGTGTTTAGAACAGCAGTTTGGTATTCATTTTAATGTGGCAGCAAATAAAAAACTACAATTGTGCCGTTTGTAGACATCGCAGTTTTTCATGTGTTCATTAATTATCTAATTTCAACCTCTAGTTTTTCTAAATTTGTGGCACTTTGTGAAATAAAACAATCAATTATTGTCAAACCGTTGGGGCACGCTATGTTTTTGGTGCACTCGTGTCCAGAGTAACGTGATTTAAGAAATGTTACGAGGTTGTTTTCTTGTATAATAATGTCGGTGCTAATTGCTAACATAAAACACTTCTTTTTCTTTTTTTTTTAATCTTCAATGTTTGTTACTCAGCGTTTAGTCGAGCCCTTGTCCGTCGTCAAATCCGCCCTGGGTTTTCATAGCTCAAATTTAATTAGGAGAAATAAAAGTCAAGAACAGGCCCTTTAATGTTGAAACAAAAAAAATAGTTAAAAAATAGTACAATTCGGAACATGGCGGATGAACATGGCAGAGGAACGTGGCGGAGGAACGTGGCGGAGGAACGTGGCGGATGAACATGGCGGAGGAACGTGGCGGAGGAACGTGGCGGAGGAACGTGGCGGATGAACGTGGCGGAGGAACGTGGCGGATGAACATGGCGGAGGAACGTGGCGGAGGAACGTGGTGGAGGAACGTGGCGGATGAACATGGCGGAGGAACGTGGCGGAGGAACGTGGTGGATGAACACGGCGGATGAAGTCGGCGAATGAACACGCCGGAGGAACATGTTGAAGGAACATGGAGAGGAACATGACGCATGAACGTGGCGGATGAACATGGAGAGGAACATGGTGGATAAACATGGAGAGGAACACGGTGGATGAACATGGAGAGGAACATGGTGGAGGAACATGGTGGAGGAACACGGTGAATGAACATGGAGAGGAACATGGTGGATGAACATGGAGAGGAACACGGTGGATGAACATGGAGAGGAACACGGTGGATGAACATGGTGGAGGAACACGGTGAATGAACATGGTGGAGGAACACGGTGAATGAACATGGTGGAGGAACACGGTGGATGAACATGGAGAGGAACACGGTGGATGAACATGGAGAGGAACACGGTGGATGAACATGGAGAGGAACACGGTGGATGAACATGGTGGAGGAACACGGTGGATGAACATGGTGGAGGAACACGATGGATGAACATGGAGAGGAACATGGTGGATGAACATGGAGAGGAACACGGATGGATGAACATGGAGAGGAACATGGTGGATGAACATGGTGGAGGAACACGGGTGGATGAACATGGAGAGGAACACGGTGGATGAACATGGAGAGGAACATGGTGGATGAACATGGAGAGGAACACGGTGGATGAACATGGAGAGGAACACGGTGGATGAACATGGAGAGGAACATGGTGGATGAACATGGAGAGGAACATGGTGGAGGAACACGGTGGATGAACATGGAGAGGAACACGGTGGATGAACATGGAGAGGAACATGGTGGATGAACATGGAGAGGAACATGGTGGAGGAACACGGTGGATGAACATGGAGAGGAACATGGTGGATGAACATGGAGAGGAACATGGTGGATGAACATGGAGAGGAACACGGTGAATAAACATGGAGAGGAACATGGCGGAGGAACATGACGCATGAACGTGGCGGATGAACATGGTGGAGGAACACGGTGAATGAACATGGAGAGGAACATGGTGGATGAACATGGAGAGGAACACGGTGGATGAACATGGTGGAGGAACACGGTGGATGAACATGGAGAGGAACACAGTGGATGACCATGGTGGAGGAACACGGTGAATGAACATGGAGAGGAACACGGTGGATGAACATGTAGAGGAACACGGTGGATCAACATGGAGAGGAACACAGTGGATGACCATGGAGAGGAACATGGCGGAGGAACATGACGCATGAACGTGGCGGATGAACATGGAGAGGAACACGGTGGATGAACATGGTGGAGGAACACGGTGGATGAACATGGAGAGGAACATGGTGGATGAACATGGAGAGGAACACGGTGGATGAACATGGTGGAGGAACACGGTGGATGAACATGGAGAGGAACATGGTGGATGAACATGTAGAGGAACACGGTGGATGAACATGGTGGAGGAACACGGTGAATGAGCATGGAGAGGAACACGGTGGATGAACATGGAGAGGAACACGGTGGATGAACATGGTGGAGGAACACGGTGGATGAACATGGAGAGGAACATGGTGGATGAACATGGAGAGGAACACGGTGGATGAACATGGTGGAGGAACACGGTGGATGAACATGGAGAGGAACACGGTGGATGAACATGGTGGAGGAACACGGTGAATGAACATGGTGGAGGAACATGGTGGATGAACATGGTGGAGGAACACGGTGAATGAACATGGAGAGGAACACGGTGGATGAACATGGTGGAGGAACACGGTGGATGAACATGGAGAGGAACACGGTGGATGAACATGGTGGAGGAACACGGTGGATGAACATGGAGAGGAACACGGTGGATGAACATGGAGAGGAACACGGTGGATGAACATGGTGGAGGAACACGGTGGATGAACATGGTGGAGGAACACGGTGAATGAACATGGAGAGGAACACAGTGAATGAACATGGAGAGGAACACGGTGGATGAACATGGTGGAGGAACACGGTGGATGAACATGGAGAGGAACATGGTGGATGAACATGGAGAGGAACATGGTGGATGAACATGGTGGAGGAACGCGGTGGATGAACATGGTGGAGGAACACGGTGAATGAACATGGAGAGGAACATGGCGGAGGAACATGACGCATGAACGTGGCGGATGAACACGGTGGATGAACATGGTGGAGGAACACGGTGGATGAACATGGAGAGGAACACGGTGGATGAACATGGAGAGGAACATGGCGGAGGAACATGACGCATGAACGTGGCGGATGAACATGGTGGATGAACATGGTGGAGGAACACGGTGGATGAACATGGAGAGGAACACGGTGGATGAACATGGAGAGGAACATGGTGGATGAACATGGAGAGGAACACGGTGGATGAACATGGAGAGGAACACGGTGGATGAACATGGAGAGGAACATGGTGGATGAACACGGAGAGGAACACGGTTGATGAACATGCAGAGGAACACGGTGAATGAACACGGTGGATGAGCACGGCGGTTGTTTGTGCCGCGTGCTCATCGTAGCGTAAACATGAACAGCAGAAACATTTCTGCGGCGATTTGAATTCCCTCTGACTCGCATTAGATGCTCGTTACTCGTCTCTCGTCTCGCGGTGACGGGGCCGACCGCGGACGCCGCTCCGAGCGCTCCGCCTGCTCCTCCTTCTCCTCTTCGGGTGCGAGGAGGAGATGTCGCTCTCCACTGGACCGAGTGGAGGAGACGAGTGCGTTCAGATGGAGCGGCGACGGAGCCTGAAGGCGCTTTAAACATGATTGTCAGCGTTGAAATTAATATTTCTATAGCGTTTCTTTCTTCATCTTTATTTCGAACGTGCATAGACGTAGGAATTAAGTCAAAACCACTGCAGACATTCACTTTCATTCCTCAGACAAATTGCACGATATTCCTTTAATTCTGCGAAAATAGCGCGATGCGTGTAGAATGATCACATTCTGACCTCGTCGCTGTTGTTTGCTTGCCCTGTGTAATCCGGGCCTGGCGTGTGTCTTTATGGCGCTGTGTTTGGGTTATGAGCTCGCCCCGTGTCTCCAATCTTAAACCCTGTGACATGTGTGACCGCACCGGATCTATGGACCCGGTAATCGTCCGACAGCTGCTTTCAAACTCGCCAAGCTCTGCTGCTTTCATGTGGAATCCAGGCGCTCTCGTTCACAAACCCAAAATAACAGACCGCCGACGTTTGTTTTTCCAATAGCTGCTGTGATACGGGCCTGAGCCGCGAGCGACGAGCCGCGAGCAACGTGACGCACAGCTTTTTGGAATTGCAGCTTACCAAGAGGTGTTCAAGAGCACAGACTGGACAGTTGGAAAAGAGGCTCCTTAAAACTGTCTGCAGGAAGGCTAATATTTATTAGCATAGCCACTAGCATTAGCCAGCTGCTAACGACCTGAAATAAACAACTCAGCCTCGGTCTGGAGTGACCTCTGTAAGTCCACTGGTCCCTCCTGACCACTGTAACACATTTCTGGACAAACAGGGTCTTTGGGGACATCACAGAAGAGAAAGAATCCTGTTTTCAGACGTTTTGTTGGCAGAGCCCACAGTGAGCATGCACAGCCCACAGTGAGCAGGCAGCTTTCGTCCTCCAGATGGCAGTAGTGAGTGTGTGACGTCACTTCGGAGCCACGAATAAGCTCGCAAACTGCACTCCTCACCTCGATTACGAGAAGCTTGAACGATTTATGTAAGGACGACCACAAAAGATATCAATACCCGTAAAGCCCGCCCGGGTGAGCCGCGGGGCAGTTTAAACCGTTACATCCTCACATTAAAAGGCCAATGATGGGGCAGCGTGATAGTTGCTCTGGCCCCTGAGGTTGAATTACCTAATCCTCGCAGCCGAGCCATCAATCCGCCCGAGCTCTCTCCGCTTTTATACACCTCCTCATCAATCTTCGGCACTCTCCGCTCCCGGGGGACGGCTGTGGTCCGCTCCTCGGCCCTCCGCAGACCTCTAATAATAAACCGCACAGCAGCAGCAGCAGCAGCAGCAGCAGCAGCAGCAGCAGCAGCAGCAGCAGCAGCAGCAGCAGCAGCAGCAGCAGCAGCAGCAGCAGCAGCAGCGCTCGCTCGTCTAATGCAACAACACGGAGACGAGGTATTGGCTGCGAGAGAACATGCAGGGATGAGGCGCATAAAGAGTGCAGTTTGAAAACATTAGTTCAACTTTATGAGGACATTATTGTTATTTACTTCAAGAATATCATTTGTAACAGTTACTAAAAGCTTTGGCAATTCTTTCCTCTAAATAATTGAACTCTATTGACAGTTTTATCAGGTATTTATTAGAGATCCAGCTTTTTACAGTTCCAATACCCAATATCAACTGACGGGCGACTAATCAATTCTAAAACTAATATTGGAAAAAAAAAAGATGGACGATAGACTCGTTTGAGCAAGTATCAATCAAAATAATGGCACAAACAGGAGAAAATTGGACACTTCCAGAAGACAATTGGACACTTCCGGAAGAAATGAAGAGCGAAAACATTGAAAAAGGGCAGTTTTCCGTCACAATTTTCGTCTTTCCATCCAAATTAGCCTTGATTTAGTTTTTATTTCGACTAATACATTGAGGCGACCTGTTTGTTTTAAGTTATCTGAAGTTACGGTGTTAAAAGCGTATCGATATCGCAGTAACATGGCGTATAGCAGTCATTTCCAACATTACGCAGCCGATTAACTTTGAACAAAATGATCCAAAAACGATAACTGTTATTCACCCATCGAGTGAACAGCTTCTTATTAATACAAGTTGAAACATTAGGAATCGTTCTGTGCTAAAACTCACCAGTAATTAGACTTATTACAACAAGGTATAGACCCAAATAGGATATCAAAAGAGTATTTCCCTGATTTTATACAGATTTTGGCCTGTTTGTGCACACCTGCTGGCTCTTAAAGGCAATACACTTGAAATAGGGGCGGGCAAAATAGACAAAAGTGAAAATCCCCATAGTTTTTGGGAATTATTGCCACAACAAACATCAGGATTGTGCTCAAATGTCTCTGTAAATGTCTTGGTTTGAGGTTTAAGTGCTGCACAAAACATAAATGGCAAAAATACCACTTTATACTTGTTCTGGAGGTAACACTTGACGTTTCTGTCTCTTCATATCTTTTTTAATCGTTTTAATTACAGATGATGCGCTCAGTCTTCTTATTTTGCATATCTCCAAAACGACAATTGTTATCATACATTTTTCGATACATCTGCCGACTGGGGATGTCGCAATATTATTTTTCTGTACTTACGATCATACTGTGACCTGAATAATCACGATGATCGATTAAGCTAACAATCTTGACACCCATGCTGCCAATTCAAACCCTTTTACAGTTTAACAACTTAAACTAAGCACTCGACACAGTTAATTATGTCTTCTCAACCAATTTGCCCTGTAAGAATCAATTTGACATTTGAAGCTGAATCAAACCCGGTAAAAACAGTTTGTCGCCTCTTTCCCAGTAGTAAATTCACAAATACCCTTTTCTCCTTCCATTAAAACCATGTATTTATGTTTTTGGCATGTTTTGAGCTGAGAACGCCGCCGCCGCTCGCGCAACAGCCGCACGCGCCACTGTCCGAGCAACGTAACAGGAGGTTAATCCAATCATCTCCCGACAGCGGCGTAAATCACGTCCCGGGCCAAGCGCATCTTTGCGGGCCGGGGGAGGGTCATTCTCTGCATTCCGGGCGAACGCGGCGATGCCCAGAAGGGGAGCAGCTGAAGGGACGCTCTGTTAAAGCCCAGCGAAATATGTATGAGGCGTGTAGTCAGTGATCCTCTGGAGAAAAGGACGGGACGGGGGCCGCTTTGAAGGCTTTCATGAGCTTTTAACTGTGTTCTAACAGCAAAAACATACACACAAAAAACATACACACAACAAACACACACTGGAGTGGCATTTACTGTAGTATTCTTGTCACTTTGCCTGTAATGTATTCCGTCCGTGTGCTGCAGGGTCCATAAACACAGCCATAACTTCCTTTTGTATATAAAATTACAATAAACTTAAGTCACTTTAACTGCTTTTTATAATGGTATTTGTTCTGTTTATAAGCTGCACTGTTACATAACCATTGTTGTTGTTGTTGTTGTTGTTGTTGTTGTTGCTGTTGTGTTACTTTTAATGGCGGTTGGCAGCCAAGTGAAAAGGTGCATTTACCGCCACCTACTGTAGTTGGACGTCTGCAAAGTATGTGTTTTACGCTGTACTGAAGAAAAGGAAAAAGGGGGGTAGGCCATAGGCTGTAGCCTGTATCGTTCAAGTTCGCTACACCTGTCACAAGACTAAAAAATGACTTCAAACATAAAATTATCATTGTACCATTAGCTCATGACCAAAAGTTCTCCACTCGCATCGCGCCAGTTTTTTTACGGCGATAACTTAAATGCGGAACTATATTCTCAGCCTGATAGCGCAATATCCCTACGCCTGAATCATTCCGCCTCTGAATCACCCAATCAGGGGAGAGATTACTACAACAACATCAAACATGGCTGCTCCCGTGGAGCGTCATGTTGTCTCTCGAGCCGATAGAAAACGCTATGAAAATATGGATTACACCTGCATCACACACATTTCATCGGTAGAAAAAGAACAAACACAGCCACAGACTGTTGTCCGCTGGAGGAAGCTGGTGACTTGTGCTCAGAAGTGGATAGAAATTGACGGAATAGACCGCGCGTTAGCGGCAGCTGTTTGTGTACATGATGACGACTTCGCCAAACAAAACTATCCTACGTCTTCTGTGGCTTCTTCGGACGGAAATCTTTCTCATTTTCTGGAAAGTAACAAGCCAGGCGTTCACCCTACATGCTATAGACGTTTCACCCTACATGCTATAGACGTTTCACCCTACATGCTATAGACATTTCACCCTACATGCTATAGACGTTTCATTGACAAGAAACGAATTACTAGTGCTGAAAAGCTTGCGGCAAAACAGTCGGTCTGTGGGCAGCATGGAGAGGGTTAGGATGACGCTGAATCTACCACATCAACTCTGCCACCTTCTCCCAAACGACTGAGATCTACCACAGATGTAAAGACAAAATCATCTAAAAAGTCAAGTGATGTACTTCCTGCAGTTTGCATCATTTGCAGAAGGTTGATCGCTGTATCAAAGAGGCTCACAAGACAAAGAAAGATAAATTGGTCCAAGCTGAAACTTTAACTGCTGGTGAGTAGATTATATACTGATTCTTGCATGTGTGTTTTCTCTTGCTCGTGGTAAATAGGACTAATCACAGTGAAATAAGTTGGCGAAAATATACATAGATAAGATAAGATATTCCTTTATTGTCCCACGTGGGGAAATTTCATTGGTGCAACGCAGGTAGATACAGAGGTAGATACAGAAGAACAGATCACTTATAGGAAGTCTGAAAAACACTTTCAGTAGAAGATCTCCTATAAATAAATAAAAACTCCCATAGACAAATAAATAAATACATAAATACCATTGCATGTGATCACGACAGTAATTGCACATGAATATGTGTCACGACAGCACATAGATTGCACATGAATTTCACAGTAATTGCACATGAATTCCAACAGCAATTGCACATAAGATAATCCTTTATTGTCCCACATGGGGAAATTTCATTGATGCAACGCAGGAAGATCCAGAGGTAGATACAGAAGAAAAGAACAGATCACTATAGGAATATGTGCCTAGTTTATTACATGTAGGTGTAGATTTAATGTATGTAAGACTGTATGATGATGTGAGTTGAATAAAAGGGCAATACAACTTTTGCGATTGTTTACTGATTGTGCTCACCCTTGATTGAAATTCTTTTACTTCTCCTTTACTAGGAAGTTTGGTCAAAGCAGCTGAATAAAGAGCAGATGAATCCATCCTGATGTGTACCAGAGGTAAAGATTGTGTTGCCATTGAAGGCACCTCTATCACAAGAGGTGTTACAAAGAATACACAAGCTTTCCGACAAAGAAGACAAGTGATGAAAGGTAACATTTTGGTAATCAAATAAAATATATATATTCCCATATATTTAGATAAATTCATAATTTAATTGAAAATTATTGTAATGACTACACGATAATTTTAAAGACGTTTGAATCAAAGCAAATTTCTGTTTGTAGTGAGCTAGTACATTTCAATCACTGACCAATCACTGCATTTCCTTGCTTTATACAGGTGACCTAAAGTCTGGGAGTATGGCGATGCATATACAGCATTCTGTGACACTGTGTCATCCGGACACGACTGATTGAAAATCAGGAAATCCTCAGAATGAAGAAGCTCTTGTCCCTGTTCCAGAAATTCATCAAAAAACACCATGGTCATGGAAGTTACCGGTAATTAAATTATTCTTATTGTTTATGAAAGAAAACAAGAGACGATCAGATAAACATCACAGCTATGTTTCTATCCATCCATTTTCTACCGCTTGTTCCCTTTTGGGGTCGCGGGTGACTGGAGCCTATCCCAGACTTCGGGCCTTAGGCAGGGTACACCCTGGACAGTGGCCAACTTATCACAGCTATGTTTATTCATGAAATTTCATTCAAGATCAAACCAATCCAGTTAGCTACAGGAGTCTACATATTTTCATTCATTTTATTTATTTATACAGGGAAAACCCAGTGAGAAAAGTGGTTATGTTAAAACACAACACAAAATAAACAACAAACATAGGATACTAAAACACAAATAAAATAATAATTCTAAAACTAAAACACAAATAAAATAGTAATCTATCAATACTTATGAATTTCTATTCCTTGTCTAATTTTTACAGATCCGATGCGAAGAAGAAACCTGAGTGAAATGGTTTTCACGGAGACGACAGGATTTCTCCACCAGGATTTTTCAACTGAAACTGATATGTCAGTTTCTGAGATGTCATGTAGTGATGGAGAAATGGTGCCAGAAAGTGGTAAAGATGCAGCACTGCGAGAGCTCTCAAGGACAGTTTACAGTGCAGGTGTATCACTGAAACAAGCGGTCAAGAGTGCCCCTAGGATGGATGAAACAAGCGGTCAAGAGTGCCCCTAGGATGGATGAAACAAGCGGTCAAAAGTGCCCCTAGGATGGATGAAACAAGCGGTCAAGAGTGCCCCTAGGATGGATGAAACAAGCGGTCAAGAGTGCCCCTAGGATGGATGAAACAAGCGGTCAAAAGTGCCCCTAGGATGGATGTAAATCTGCCTCCTACATCAGAGGATCTAAATGTTTCCTCTGCCAGAAAGATTGTGCCAATTGAACTTTATAACTTACTAGCTTGGTGTGTAGGTGCTAGTGATAAATTGACATTGTCTAACATGGTAAATGTATCCGAGGAGGTTGATCTTTGTTTACTGTCAATTTGCCAAGATATATATTTGTCCTCAAAAGGTAAAAATCAAACCAGTGTTGTACTTACACATTTTGACATCAATCATACTTATATCATTCCTCTGTTTGTATGTATATCCTATTCTGCAGAAAGTTTGCCTTATACTAGCTCGAAAGATACACATGTTAATTAACCTGTTTATCACGCTGTAAATACTGCTTTTATGATTGTAATTATTTGTTCATATTGAAAATACATTACATAAAATTATATCCGTTCTATAGAATAAAACCTTTACCAATAGCCTATGTTTTCTTTCTTCAAATGGGCAACTGGTGTTGAAAGGGTTAAAATACTACTTTTAGATTATGTTTTTATAGTGTAGTATGAATCAAGAATAGAGAATTTGTAATTGTTGAAGCATTCAGTTGAATACTAAATGTGGAGTAAGAGTTTTCAAGTGCGTAACGATAACATGCAAAATTGTTAAAATTGTTTTTTTTAACTTACGTTTGCACATAAACTGAAGCACCCAGAGTCTCACCACTTTACATCCTCCAAGAAAGTAGTAATGTTTCTGAGAATCTGAATTTCTGAAGTAATCAATCAAAGAATGAAAAAAATAAGAAGGTATGAAGATGGGTGTACACCCCAATTTGTCACATATTTGGGTAAACTGGCAACTTCGACACCTATTTTCTCAAATACTGGCAGAAATCATGCGGAGAACTTTTTCCCCCAGCTCAAGTATATCTTTGAGATTGGAAAACCACTTTTGAAAAGTAGTCTTGATGTGGTGGAGCGAAATTCATTTTCTAGCCACATTCTGAGTTACAGCCTATGGCCTAGGGGAAGGAGAGAAAGAGAGAAAGAGAGACCTACATAACGACTGATTGTACATAAGAGTGCTCTTGCTGCACATTGTATTCGATTTAAGACTATTTTAAAGTTATTTATCTAGCTTTTATCTTGCTTGCACGCATCTATTCCCCTGCTGTTCTTGAACTGTGTGGGACAAATGAAGGTTCTTTTATCTTATTATCTTATCTTACCTTATTAATTTGCTTCATTCACGCTAGTTTGAACAAAAGATTCAGCTGTAGTCCTAAAAGATGAGATGAGCATATTTGAAAGCTTCTAGCAATACAAATAGTGCACAATCATTGTCCTTTAAGATAGATCTGTGACAGATTTTAAAATTTAAATAACGGATATTGGGGTCGGCAAAATTAAAAAAATGTTTTGTATTGGATCCTCACTTAAAACGATGAGCATTTAGATCTGATGTCAGTCAAAGCAGAACTAAGTAACATGTCAGTCCCTGTGATGGTTAAATATGTATTTTCGGGGCGTTTGAAGTGTCCGTCGTCACTCCCTGCTGTCTCTGAGCGGAAAAACAGTTTTGTAACTCTCCTGAGAAACCCTGGCCCTTTTTTTTAAATATTTGGCTACGTTAAAGATAAAGAATGAAAGAAAAAAGCTTTTGAGTCTGTTCTCTGACAATGTATTTTCACAAGACAGCTGTAGGGGGAGCTCTTTCGCTAACGTTATTTAGCTTTAATTAGTGAAAATGTGTTATGGTTTAGTACATTTGACCTCCAGGATGTTGGAACCTTTTGATTTGAGCATCTTAAAGGGTCTGTAAAGATTAAATGCATTGATTTAATTATATATATATTTTATTGATTGAATATTGATTGATTGATTGATTGATCGCTCCCCCTCAGGTGCGGAGACGCTGCTGAAGCCCCCGCTCAGCCTCTTCACTCACCCGCCGCAGCCCTTCCAGCACCTTGACCCTCTGCCCCCCCTGTGCCCGCCGCCCATGGGTCCCACCGCAGCCCTGTGCCCGCCGCCCCTCGCCCCGGCCCCGCCCCTGGGACCTGCCGTGACCCTGTGCCCGCCCCCAAGACCGCCGCCCCTCACGCCTCCGCCCGGACACGCGCTGGTGCACCCGCCTCCCCCCGTCGCGCCCAATCCGCAGATGGGGCCGCCGCCGTCTTTAGCGCTGCCGCACCCGCCGCATCCACCGCATCCGCCGCCGCACCCGCTCCACCCTCCGCCCATCATCGACCAAGCCAAAACCATGCCACCGCCGAACATTGACATTCGAACCCCGCCCCCACCGCTGCGTTTTGCCCCCGCGCCGTGTCTGGAGCCCCCTCAGATGCCCCCCAGCCTGGTGCCAGCGCCGGTTCAAGGTACGATCACAATTTAACGATTATTCACGATAATTGACACCACAGTAAATGAACGGTGATAAATACTGTGTGAATCATTTTAACACTTTAAAGCAGTTTTGGAACCTAGTATCAGGTCAATTTCACACCAAAAAGTTATTTTCTGAGGTTGTAACGGCAGATGAGTTTAAAATGAATGATTTAAACAATATATCACTGCAAAAAAGATTCCTGAATAATTAACAAATGATCTGAATTCAGGACTTAATTCTAAGTTTCAATACATTTCAAGAGCTAAGAGTATTTGACTTGTTTTCTAGGTGTTTTTGAATCAGGTTAGAATGTTGCACTTTCCTCATTAATTGTCTTATTTCAATCTAAATTCCTTTGTGTCTAGGTTCTGTGTTCAGGTCATTTTGCAGCGTTGGGCCAATTCCACCCGCGGGCCATAGTTTGAACAACCCTGCAATAAATTAGCATAAACAGACATTTATAAAAGCTTTGTATATTCAGGTTTACTTTTTTGAGTTTTGAAATTACTTATTTTTGCTTCTAAAATGGTCACGATTATTTATTTATTTTTAATTTGTACGATTATATTGTGACTAGAGGTTTGCAATACATCGAAATTTAGACAATAGTGTGATTGTTGTTTTGAAGATATGCAAAATTTAAATATTGAGTGTGTCATTTATTCTGAAAAATGCTAACTAAAGAGCTAAATTTTCAAAAAAAAGGGACGTTGTAAACTTAATAGTGTCATATTTCTGCACTTTTGTGATTAATTTGACAGACATTTCACATTTATCTGATACGTACAATCCAAAAAAGGGACAAATGTTTGTCAATATCGCCCATATCTAACCGTGACCCGAACAATCAATGAGTCTCGCCCGTAGTTTCAGGGCCGGCGGCGTGCGGAGCGGAGCAGCCCCAGGACGAGGGCTCGCTGGCGGGCAGCGAGGAGCCGGACGACGCCCTGGAGGAGCTGTGCAAGCCGCTCTACTGCAAACTGTGCAACGTGACGCTCAACTCCACGCAGCAAGCTCAGGCGCACTACCAGGTCAGCAGCAGAACATACCGTCGCAAACGGTGTGTGCGACGCGTGATGACGACACAGGCGAGCGCAACGTAAAAGTCACGGGACGATAATCACACTTTTAAACAACAACATCAGCATAAAGAAACATCCATGAATCAGAAAGTGACTCAATGTTTATGTGGTGCAAGAGGCAAAAGTAATGAAGCTCACGACTCAAGTTCAAGTACAATTATCGTATTTTCTGGACTCTAAGTCGCACCGGAGTATGAAAAAAGCCAACAAATGCATAATAGAGAAGAAAAAAACATATATAAGTCGCACTGGAGTATGAAAAGCGGTTGCAAATGTGAAAATAACAAATAATATCACATATATTGATATACTTCTTCCGCCACCGCAACATTCTTGACTCTCTATTTCCTCCTCATGTTGCTCGATCTCAATATTTGATTCTATGGCTAAACCTCGATCTCGATTGAAGATTCTCTAACGTGTCTGTGTTTGTTTGTTTGTTTGTGCCACAGGGTAAGAATCACAGTAAGAAGCTGAGGAACTTCTACGCCGGCAGCCAGCAGCCGCCCGCCGTCCGGATCACCGACGCGCCGGACGCAAACGGCCAAACGTCCGGCAGCTCCGGCGAAGGCGACGCCAACCGACCGGTGAGAAGCGCGTTAAAGGGGGCGGCGACATACTGGTGCAAGTCAATCACATCGCAACTTGTACAAGATGCTTCGGTTTCACCGTAAAACTGCTCATTCTGCTCTCTGATTGGACAATGGGTCGAGAACGTAAAATAATATCATAGACAACTTTTTATATCATGTAAAAAAATATATATATTGTGAAATGAACCAACCTTTAAAATACATGTTTGATTTGAAATGTAAAAACACAGATAAGGTAAAGAATATGCGCAAAATAATTAAAGGACATATCACGTATTATTTGTACACATAGTTTACATTGTACACACTTTTCAGCCAGTTTTACGTCATCGTCTTGTGTTTTAGAACTTAAATTAATATATATATATCTACTGAAAGGACACGTTACTTGAAACGTGTGGCGTTCCCTCGTCAGGATTTGGAGTTACCACTCCATCTACTGGCAGCAAAAGGAATTACCATGGGGAGAAAAATAAAAGCTAGCTTGCCTCGACAACTCAGGGATGCTCAAATCCAGTCTGTTTGATTTATGGACTCTGGATTTGTACCTTTGACGTCACAAATCTGGGAAATGTTGAAGTGTTTTCTGAGGCTCGGAGAAGATGACCTCGTGAACAGGATTAACGAAATGCGACTGACGCTGTTGTTCGAAATATCTGTACGCTTAAGTACCATTTCTTAAATATTGTGACTTCCTTTGGTTTTATTATTTGGTTAATCGATAATTGTGATTATTATGGTCAAAATATAATCGTATTAATCATGAACCGCATTTTACGGACTATAAGTCGCACCTTTTTCCATAGTTTTGGAATTAAAGGATTTTCGCTCGGCTGCGCGGGCGGTCGACCGGGGCCATTTGTGTCTGTTTAGGGTTCAGCGTGTGCCCACTTACCCGGAGGTTTAGAGTTTAATCCTGAACACGGAGGACTTTTCTTTATTTCTTTTTTTCGTTTAAATGTGCAAATGACTGTGTACTAGAGTGCAGTGCTGTCATGGTAATAGGATGGGAATACCATGGCGACTAAAACACTCAATGATGGTTATTACATGGCAAACGGCTCCAGTTTATTTTCTGGTGACACAATTAATCCTAAATTGCTACAGCAATAACCCAGTGTGAAGGTGGTAAATCAAATGGCTGCTGTTTTTCTTTTAATGACATAAAAGCAACTATTTTATTACGTTACGGATTATTATTATTAAATATTGGACAATGGGACAATCTTGGACTTTGTGCAGGAACGACACGTCACGTCTGGGGCAGTGCAGTCAAATATCGATGTCAAATATTGGTGTCGATATGGGACCGATGATATGTGGCGAAACCCTCCGACAGCACTGACATCAGATCAACGTTATGCCAATCTCTAATAAATACTGTTTTTCTGGACTATAAGTCGCACCTTTTTTCATAGTTTTGCCCGGAGGTGCGACTTATACTCCAGAGCGACTTATATGTGATATTATTCATTATTTTCACACTGACAACCACAAGAGGGCGCTGTAGGTTCTAAGCGACGCAGAAGAAGAATCTGCACTTCCTCTACCTCCGGAGTTTGTGGAGTTGTTTAGAAGTGACACAGAGGAAGAAGAATTCAGTGGATTTAGTGATTTGGGGTAAAACTGATGCTTTGGTAAACTTGTTAGCATGTTCTTTATGCTATAGTTATCTGAATAACTGTTAATATGTTACGTTAACATACCAGACACTTACCACAGTTCATTGTCTGTGCCTCATGTAGCTGAAGGTGTTAGCGTTAGCATACGTACACCTATTCATCATGTTCTCTCATCTGTTATTATTTTAAACTGCATTTCAAGATGAAATGTCTGTTTTTGGTCTTGAATTTCATCAAATATATCTCCTCAAAAATGCGACTTATACTCCAGTGCGACTTATATATGTTTTTTTCTTCTCTATTATGCCTTTTTTTGGCTGGTGCGACTTATACTCCGGAAATACGGTAATCGTGAACATTTTAGAAGCAAAAATAAGTAATTTCAGTTCAATCTATACTCTAATCTATATTTTTTCATATCTGGCAGTTTATGTCGACTTACATATCATTATAAGCGCATTATTAACTTGACTTTATCATTCTTGAAAGTTGGATTCCATAAATCTGGGCACAGACTGGAGGAATGGTGATCCGTTACACAATGTGAATGACATAAGTGTATTTCCTCTGTGTTGCCGTGGCGCCGTCTGGTGCTGAGCAGGTCAAATCTCCGCCCACGTTTGTGTAATAAGCTCTGAGCCGTGAGTGGGAGGCTGGAGTGGACTCAGCTCTTAGTCATTATTGTGTGTGTGTGTGTGTGTGTGTGTCTGTGTGTGTTTAGGTGTGTGTTTGTTTGTTTGTGTGTGTGTGTGTGTGTATGTGTTTAAGTGTGTGTGTGTAGTTACAGTCATTGCACAGACTGACACCAAAACTACTTCTCTGTCTCGTCGCATCTCGCTCTATTCAGAAATATCATCTAAAAATAACATGTCTGAAATGGATTTAGAAGATGTCCAGTGCTATAATTTGTTTCTTGTTATTCTTTTTGAGAGGCCATAAATGCATGGAATAGCTGCCCCTTTTTCTATCTTGGCACCATTGGTTTGGAATTCGGTACATCATGTAGAAAACACTCATCATTTTGTGGACAAAGTGAAGCATCTCCAATTGGACCCAGATGACCTCATGGTTTCATATGATGTCGTGTCCCTTTTCACCTGCATCCTGACCTCTGACGCAGCAGCAGCGGTGAGGACCAGACAGCAGGAAGACACCACCTACAGGAAAGGACCAAATTGACACCTGAACACATATGTAAACTGTTGGACAATTTTACAGATGGATTCATGGCTGTGCCATGGGCTCGCCCGTCCCTCCCATAGTGGCCAACCTGTACATGGAGCACTTTGAGAAGAAGGCACTGGCCTCCTTTTCAGGCATTGCCCCAAAGCTTTGGTTTTGCTACGTTTATGTACATTTGATGACACAGCCTTCTCAGAGCACATCAATGCTGTGGACCCACACATCAGGTTTACAAGAGAAGACCCTAAGGAGAATCGCTTGGCCTTTCTTGATTGTTCCACGATCAGAGGAGAGGACGGGAAGCTCCAAATCAAATGCCCACCAGCTCAGAGGGAAAGAGGTGCCCACTGGCTCAGAGGGCAAGACGAAAAAGGAAAAAGTCCGGAATGCTCTCTCAGCTCTCAACTGAGTGAAGAAAACCAAAAAGCAGAACAAAAGGGAAACAGAACATGAAGTCCCTGTTTATTTTAAACCAGGCAACACTTTAAGACAAAAACTGGTTCACCCTAAGGACAAGATGTTGACACAAAAACAGAGCAATGTAGTTTATTCTATCCAATGCAGTGAAGAATTGTGAAGAGCGATACATAATGAGACTAAACACTTCACAAGAGGCTTCATCAGCACAGAAGACACGGGAGTTCAGGACCACAGAGCGTCGTGCATCTTCATCTTCACTCTATCAAAGACAGTGAGGTGAAGATTCTGAGCAGGAGAAAATATGGTTTGAAAGAGTTAAAGAGGCAATCTTTGTTCTAAAAGAAACGCCATCATTAAATAGGAATGGGGGGTTAAGATTTAACCTTCCTGTTGTTTATAATAGAATTTTCTATCTCAGTCTGAATTCGCAGATTGAGAATGACTCTTGGATGAGAGTTGAAACGTTTCTTATTCGTTTCGTTTTTGCCAGATGATACAACTGAACTATGGAACACTCCTGGACGAATGAGGGACTACACCGACATATTACAATAAACATTTGCTTTAAAATAACGTACAAAAATACATTGCAAACAGACAAAAGTGACAATGGAAAACCAGGGCAACTTTAATGAACGTTCTCTTTTTTGCATATTATCAATTATTATTTTTTAGATTTATAACAAAATAATAAACACAGAAAAACAAAACAAGACCAGAGAGAAAAGACATAAACCAAAAAAATTATAATAAATAGACAAAAACAAAAAAGAGAAAAATAATGGCTCACAAAACCCAAAGAAAACGTCAAAAAACATTCTCCAAACAACACAGCGGTACAACGGTTTATTTTTATGTATTTTCTGAAATGAAATGATTGAGTACAATGGTTCCACCTTGCACTCGTTTCACAGGGGCCATAATAAGTGTGACACACCCACTTTTACATGCGCACGACTTCCTCTGTCCTTCACAGAACGGAGCAGCCTGCGTTAAAGGCCTCAACGTTTGCCTAAATGTGTTGATAAATTGAAGGTTATTGTAACGTTGACCTGTAAAAATGTCAATGTTAATTTAGTTAATTTTGTCTTTGTGCGTAGAGCGCCAATATAAAGCACACTCATTTCTGCCTTCAGCGTCTGTGTTTAAAGCGCCCCCTACAGGTCAGGCGACTCACTAAACTAAAATGCAGTTAAGATAAACATGTTTGGAATTTTGCTAAAAATGTTATCCCAGAACATTTTGGAGGTTTATAATTGCACTTCCTGTTTGTAATTGATGACATCACACTGGGAAATTACCCAGCAAACACTGGGCCAAAACTCATCTCAAAATTTTTGAAATTTGACCCCAAAAGTTATTTTGTTGAATTCATGTTTAAACTTTGACTGGAATGATTTTTCAACGTTTTCTCCACAAATACTTGCTCGATCGGTGTAAAACTATAATTTACCGTATTTTCCAGACTATAAGTTGCACCTTTTTTCATAGTTTTTGCCCGTGGTGCGACTTATACTCCGTTGCGATTTATAGTCCAGAAAATACGATTTAAATATACCAAATTAAGTCAAGATTCAGAAATTGTAAAAACCTGTCAAACCCTGCCCCTCACTGTCCCTGTGTGTGTGTGTTCAGGCGCTGTACAAAGGAGCGGCGCGCGTCATCCTGGCTACGGAGAACGACTACTGCAAACTGTGCGACGCCTCGTTCAGCTCGCCGGCCGTGGCCCAGGCGCATTACCAGGGCAAGAACCACGCCAAGAGACTGAGGCTGCAGGAGGCGCACAGCAACGGCGCCAACAGGTAAGGCGCCCGCGGCCCGGGACACGTGCGCGGTTTGTACATTTGCGGCGTTATCTGAGGCCTCGACGCCAGGAGCACTTAGGCGCCATTTCCCCCAGTCAGACCCGCCCACTTTCTGTTCAAACGCGGGAGGATCTGGAACTACGTAAGCCGCAAAGAACCGTCGTTTTTCGCAGCGCGCGTGTCTCAAGTGCATAAGACTTCTGCTCACGAATATTATCCTTTCAGAATTACATAAATGACAGCTTCATTGTTAAAGCTTTATTGTTAAATTTCTTTTTTTACACAAAGTTATTATCTCTATTTTAACTAAAAATCTGCCATTATAGCTGTGGAACATTTAGCGATACCTCATGCACTACCGTTATTCTTGTACTTTGTATGTTTATGCCAGCTTGAAAAGTTAAAACATAAAAATAAAAAAGGTGTTATTCACAAAAATACATGCGACATGTAAACAACATTCACATATTTGTCGTTGCAGCCGTCGTCACTCTCTTAACTTCTGAACATTCATATATCTTCTCTTCGGTCGTCTGCTCTGTCGTTATGTAATGCTTTGATCGTGTTAGATGCATTACGCTCTGGAAATATAATATCTTCAGTTTAGAGTGCAACAGTACAACTGCAAAGCTTCCGTGCATGTCCGGTTGTTGTTTATGAGACTGTGATTCCCTCTGCAGCCAGTAGTACTCAAGAGCAAGTTTAAAAGCTGAAAACAAAACAAATTAACGTGTCATATTTTTCCTTTAAACAAATCTTCACAATTAATCTTTTTTGTTTTAGTCTAGTTTTAGTCGATGAAAATGTCACGTTAATTTAGTCGACTTAATCCATAATAAATAGTTTTAGTCAAACACAAAATTTATGTTTTATCTTATGATCATTTGTATCGCCTGGTTCATGTTCAAACGTGTTTCTTGAACGAGGCTCTTTGAGGCTTTTTATTTATGTTTAGCAATAATTACTCAACGAAAATATTAGCACTTAAGTCGACAAAAATATCCACTTTTAAGTCATAGTTTCAGTCAATGAAAATGTGAAATTTTAGTCATGGTTTTAGTCTTTATGATTACTTTTTATTTAATTTGAGTCAGCAAAAATAAGACATTGACGACAAATATATGAATGAAGAGCTGATTTAAACTGTTTTATTATTATGTATATTTTTATGTATATTATATTTATTATTATTATATTATATACATTTTAAATACATTTTGATTTATTTTTTAATTTTAATTTATTATTTTTTAATTATTATATGCTGTATATTCCCTCTCCCGTCTCTGTTTCTGGTCCAGTTCATCCTTAACACTCTTAACCTTAACATCACGTGCCGTCGTCCTTTGTAAATCTAATCACGCGCTTCAAGACGGCGCTAAATTTGGACTCGGGTTTATTTTTAAGCCCTTTGTTTTTCCAGCGACAGCAGTAGCGAGGTAACGCCTAAGCGGAGCCGGAAGGACGAGTATCGCCTGGTGAAGAGTCGCCGCAGCCCACAGCTCGCCGCCCCCTTGACAGGTAACAAGCAAACTTATTATTCGCAACACAAAAGACGAGCAAATTGAAAATAAAACGCCGCTGTTCCGTTTTGCGTGAGCTATCTGCACGCCGCAGCTGTGGGCGGAAGGCGAGGTTTATTCAATCGGGAAAAATCTGTTATTAATGTTCTCGACGTTAACATGAAGCAGGAGAACACGGTTTCGCTGAAGTCGGCAGTAATGTAAGAGCGTTTTGAACAAATTAGGGAAAAGGAGCAGTAATTAATCAAAGCAATGTATAGGAGAGGGTTTGTCATTAAAAAAAATTTGGGCTGGGCAACGATTAAAATTTTTAATCGCGATTATGATGATGATCGCATTATTTCCCTGATTAATCACGATTAATCACATTTTTACGTGCAAAATTCAAAATGAATTTAAAAGAAGTATAAAGTGCATCAGCATTTTTATTCAGTAGCAAATATTAAGTATTCACTTGCCACAGAATCCTGAGCCACAATCATTAAAGATGAACAGGCCACTTCGGAGGTAACGTCAGAAACATTGTAATCTCATTACATTAGACACTCAAAACATATTTTAGGAGCAGCAGAACCAGTCTAGTACCAAATGTCCCTAAACCAGAAAACACTTCAGTACAGTTTGTAAATTCTTAGAACTTGACACTAAAGCGCCATAACATTAGTTGTGCAAACAAACACTTAACCAGTTAAATACAAATAAATACATGGTGTACATTTTAACTTCAACAATGTTATCAAACACAAAACTAAAGCTTATTGTCACTGCCAGGGCATTGAAAAGAACCAGAAAAGTTTGTAGATTCCTAAAACTGGGTGTTTTTTTACTCCTCTGCACTAAGCCAGTTGCTAAGGCACCAGATTATTCACGTTTTCAGCTGATAAAGACGCGCGCCGGGCCCTTCTCGCGGATCTCCCCAGCTATGGCGGGACCTGCTCACACGGGCCCCAGGCGGGACCTGCTCACACGGGCCCCCGGCGGGTTGCCTCAGCTGGCGCCTAGCAGCTGACTTTGTGAAGTTAATAAACCAAAGCCATGATCTGCCATTAAACTCCATTTACACCACGAGAAAAAGCAGCACAGCACAACTCCTCCACTGAGCATGTGCAGGACGACTCGACTCCACTGAGCATGTGCAGGACGCCTCGACTCCACTGAGCATGTGCAGGACGACTCGACTCCACTGAGCATGTGCAGGACGACTCGGACGCTCGTCCGCTGCTGAGTGTATTCTACGGACATGAGTCCGGCGCGTCGAGAACGCGCGTCCGGTGCGTTTGTCTTTCTAATGTTCACGCGCTCAAATTCTGCGTCGGGCGCGATTCGTACGAGGCTTTAGAACTGGTGCGGACCAGGGGAATCCGACCTGCGTTAACGCGCTTTAAAATAATTGACGTTAAATTAAAGTGATGAGTTAACGCGATAATAACGCGTTAACTTGCCCATCCCTAAAAAAATATATATTAAAAAAAGAATAATGAAAAATATAAAATAAGAAAACATTTAAAAAAAAAATAATATATTGTTTTAGTTCCAATTAAAATAGCATAAAATACAAATACATTGTAATACAAAATATAAAATAATACATTTGAATTTTTTTTTTTTCTAACACAATACAATACAATACAATACAATACAATACAATACAATACAATACAATACCAAACCAAACCAAACCAAACCAAACCAAACCAAACCAAACCAAAACAAAACAAAACAAAACAAAACAAAACAAAACAAAACAAAACAAAACAAAACAAAACAAAACAAAACAAAACAAAACAAAACAAAACAATACAATTGTAGGATATGCAGATGTCCTCCCCCTGTTGCCATGGTGACAGGAATGCGGGCTAGGTGTTATCTACTGCCCGTGTGGAGTTTTGCGCCCCTCTAAAGAAAGAGGACGTGATAGCGACAACAGAGACGCTCTGAACTTTGAAAATAACTTTTCATCAAATGACTCCTTTTGGATTACAGAGAGTAACGATCTCTCCAAGACAAACGCTAAAACGCTGAAAGACTATGCGGTTTTAGTGGTTTTAATAGACAATCATCAGATTGCAAAAATGTGTCCACCAGATGACTTTACATGTACATATTGTGATATTGTGTTTAACATGTCATTTTAACTGTTTCATAACTTGTTTTGTGGACAATTTTACCTTTACGTGTAACTCTTGTGGCCTAAAGCCAGATCTCGTTCCCTTATCAGCTCTGACCCCAGCGTGCATGCTGATTGGCTGAAGCCACGGCGCCAAAACCCCCGCGGGGTAAGACAAAAGGAAAGAGCAGGGAGTTACAGACCAGTACCATCTGAGCTCCAGAGCGAGTTCCATCAGAGTTTCTTTCGAAGCTCGACCCTCCATCCAGGGTCCCACCAGCAAGGTCCATGAGGCCTTGGGAGCAGGCCTCGGGCCTAGTTAGCGTGAGCGATGCTACGCTACGGGACAAAGACTTTTCCAAGAGAAGCTAATGTTCCCTCCCGGAACTAAGAAACCTGTGCCCGTTTTTAAAAACGTGATTGATGCTGCATCACGCAAAATCAAGCAAGGACCTTTTGCAACTTTTCAAGTCCACAGCCTTTTACACCAGCCACATCGGTGGAGCAGCACGACGGCCTTTTCATTCGGGAACGCCTCAGAGCCAAGGAGAACGCCTCAGAGCCAAGGAGAACGCCTCAGAGCCAAGGAGAACGCCTCAGAGCCAAGGAGAACGCCTCAGAGCCAAGGAGAACGCAGATTGCAGAACCGATCCAGTCCTTCTTTGGCCAGACAACGTCAGAGCCGAGCTCCAGAGCAGGCCCTTGGCCTCCAAGCAGGCCCTTGGACTCCACGCAGGCCCTTGGACTCCACGCAGGCCCTTGGACCCCAAGCAGGCCCTTGGACTCCACGCAGGCCCTTGGACCCCAAGCAGGCCCTTGGACTCCACGCAGGCCCTTGGATCCCAAGCAGGCCCTTGGACCCCAAGCAGGCCCTTGGACTCCACGCAGGCCCTTGGACCCCAAGCAGGCCCGTCTCCTCAGGATCACAGCTTCTGGTTCCGTTCGTATGAATGCACCTCACAGGCTGGCTGAATATCATCTTAGACTTAACTCTAACACACACCTAGATAGATCTAGAACCATCATGTCTAGTGTTTTCCATCTGTTATCGACTCATTTGCATATTCCTAATTCATATTTATCTGTTTAATTATTTGGTCATTAAATCTTCATAACCTACATTTGGTTAAGTGTTCCTTCATTCCAGAAAAGGGGTCAATGTCACGGTTACGTTCTCAAACCTTTAGATCAACGAGCAAATTAATTTCTAATTAATTAATTGATCTAGATATCTGATTATAGAGTTGTTAAATTGCCGATTATCCGGCTGGTGCCCCATTCTACTCTTAGAAATACGATTCAAACTTACCCACACTTAGGCAGTGTGTCATGTTTGAATTCTTGAACAATTCTTTAATCAATATCAAACCTGAATGCCCCGCCCCCTTCACAAGTGGGTGGACATTCATAACCTTACAGTACTTGTACTAGTATGTTACCCTACACAATACAATACAATACAATACAATACAATACAATACAATACAATACAATACAATACAATACAATACAATACAATACAATACAATACAATACAATACAATACAATACAATACAACACAACACAACACAACACAAACCAGATGAACTAAGTGAGTGACTGAAGAGCAGCTTTTTTTTAAATATTTAGTATTAATAATTAATTAATTAATTAATTAAATAATAATTAATAATAATAAATATAGCCGCAAGCGGCAATGATCGGCCCTCACCACGCCGCCGCCACACCGCCGCCAGGCCGCAAGAGGAGGGGGCGCTAACGCGCCCCTATTGTCCTTTTATTACATCTACTGCTGAATCTGTGAAGCTGTCACATCTTCTCCCCTTTGTTTTACCATCAAAAAGCTATTTTATTTTGAATTCTTGGCAAAATGTGCGGCTTTGCCGCACAGACACCGTGACTCTTTGAATAAAAATGTGGATAACTTTTTATGGTCCACATAAATTTCACGTTGATAGGGCTAACGCCCTGGGAGGAGTTGGTGAAAGTCTAAAGTGTAAACATGTTCTGGTGATTTCCCCATTGGAATAACATGGGAGGTTTCGGTCATCGCTACAGCAAAGCCGTAACAATTATGACATGGGTCTCATTTACTTTTTTGATTGGGATGCCAAAATTGAGTTTTGTGTCAAATTTCAGATAATTTCGCAAAACTAAACATTTAACCTCCATATAAAATCTGTAGGGGGCGCTGTGGCGCCAAATTAATTAATTTCACTTCAAGTAGGTTTAGGGCAAAGAGTTTAACAACTGATTCTAATTTGACGCAATTTGGACTTTATCTGCGCAAACGGCAGAAATGTTAAATTTGGGAGATTTCTGAAATTCTAGCTACAGTTTGCGGCTTCGCCGCTCAGAGACCGTGACAGGTATCAATGTAATTTGGATAACTTTTGATGTCCCACTCCTCAGTAGCATTTTCACCAAATTTCAGCTTTTTAGAGCCAACGCCCTGGGACGAGTTCGTCAAAGTACAACGTTTGGAAAAACTCCCGAGTCATGCTTAGCCATTTTTGAACCAATATGGCCGACATTTGGTTGGGTGGACGGCGTTGCCGTAATAATATTTTTTACTTCTCTTGTCACCATCTACCTCTGCGCCAAATTTCATGATTCTACGATCAGATTTTTTTGGGGTCATTTCCTATCTCAATGCATTTTTGGTACATTTGGAAGCGATGACGCGCCAATTTTTTTTTATTTTAGAAAAGGGAAATAGCCAGAATGTAGAGAGGCACGATTTTTAGAGGTGTGCAAATTTTTGTGACTTTTCGTCAATGTTCACTGGGTGAAAAATAGGGGGGTTGGTCCCGAGAAGAAAGAAAGAAAGAAGAAAGAAGAAAGAAGAAAGAAGAAAGAAGAAAGAAGAAAGAAGAAAGAAAGAATAATATTCCGATGCGAAAACAATGTTTCCCATTTTTCAAATATTATAAACTACACATTTTCGGAAAGCGCTCGTGCTTTCCTACCTCATGGTGTGGGTCCCTGGTCACTGACGGGTACTTTCGTTAATTTTGAGTGGGCTCCGCCCACTTTGTGTTTTTGGCCCTCTATACAGTAATAATGTTAAATTTTTGCATTACATGCTTATATGCACGGAACATGCAAGAGATGGGGAACGTATTCGTGAGCTACTTAGCGCAAATGAGTGCTTTATAAGGGGATGACGACCAATGTAAAGTGCTCGTTTAGTGCGCACTTTTGCACGGGCTTCGCCCGTTTACAACGGTAATGTTCCATTTTCCTACTACTAATTAATATGCACGGGGCGTGCGTGAGTGAAGGAGTGCGTTAGTGAGTGTTTGGAAGTGGGCGAGCGCTTCGCGCTCGATTTCGTGCGCACTACGTGCGCACTTTCGCAGCCGTGCTTTGCACGGCCTTACGAGATTAATAGGCCTCTCGCCAGCTTGTGGCGCTCGGGCGTAATTAAACATGCAACTCATAAATTGTTAAATACTTTGTCAGCAGTTAGTTATGACTTAAGTTATTTAAGTTAGTTATTTGACCCTTTACTACTTTTCTACTGCTTTTAAATGTGTCTACAGAGCCGCAGCGCGCGGCCGAAACTGCTAGGCTATTTCATGCCGCGGCTCCTGAAACTGCTGGGCTATTTGACCGCGCCGGGTTAGACCGCGCCGGGTTAGACCGCGCCGGGTTAGACCGCGCCGGGTCAGGGTTAGGGTCAGGGTTAGGGTCAGTGTCAGGGTTAGAGTTAGGGTCAGGGTTAGGGTTAGCCATGAGGCTATATGGCTGTGCCGCGGCTCCTGAAACTGCTGGGCTATTTGACCGCGCCGCGGCTCTGTAGCCACGGCCTTTAAATGTAGATTGTTTGATTTTCCTGTCTCTTAAATGTGTGATGTTTTTATGTTTTTTGTGTTGTTAAATGTTCTCTTTGCTTTAGGTCACACATGAAAAAGAGGTGGTTGATGGATAAATAAATAAATAAATATATATAAATGAATTTATAAATAGACTTTTACATTTCCAGTTTCCGCCACTGCTGATGCTAAAAGTACAAATTCCAGTCGGAGGAGAAGAAAGACTGGATGTACACGGTTTAGAACACGACTGATGTGAGTCACTTTGTCGTCCCTCAGGACCGTACTACCACTCGCGCCCGAGGCAGAGGATCCCGCGCGACTTGGCCATGTGCGTGACGCCGAGCGGACAGTTCTACTGCTCCATGTGCAACTGCGGCGCCGAGCAGGAGCCGGACTTCAGGCAGCACCTGGAGAGCAAGCAGCACAAAGCCAAGGTGTCCGAACTGCGCTACCGCAACGAGATGGTGACGCTGGGCTACAGCTAGAGGGCTCTGCAGAGGGCTCTGCAGAGGGCGCTGCAGAGGGCGCTGCAGAGGGTGATGGACAGGGAGAGGGCGCTGGAGAGGAAAAGGGAGCTGGAGAGGGCGTTGCAGAGGACGCTGGAGAGGGCTCTGGAGATGACGCTGGACAGGGAGAGGGTGCTGCAGAGGACGCTGCAGAGGGAGTTGGAGAGGGCGCTGCAGAGGGCGCTGGAGAGGACACTGGAGGCAGGGAAGTTTAGGGCCTGGGCATCTCACATGGGACACTTTAAGGCCTGGGCATCTCACACAGGACAGGGCGCTGGAGGAAGGGAAGTTTAGGGGGCTGGGCATCTCACATGGGACACCTCGGGCCTAGGCATCTCAGACGGGACACTTCAAGCCCGGGCATCTCACACGGGACACTTCAAGCCCGGGCATCTCACACGGGACACTTCAAGCCCGGGCATCTCACGCGGGACACTTCGGGCCCGGGCATCTCACGCGGGACACTTCGGGCCCGGGCATCTCACATAGGACACTTCAGGCGAGACACTACAGGAAAAACGCTCATTTCGCTCATTTCCCCGATATTTGAAAGGTGATTTTTACTTGAACCGGACCCCAACACAAGCCTGCGATGGTGACATGTTTTTAATCACGCTTAGATGAAGATGATCTTGTGGTTCGTGGCATATCTGCGACACGGAGCGCACAACAGCACACACACACACACACACGGTTTCGTAATAACACACACGTCTTTAGGTATTATAAGCCATCTACAAATGCTAATAAAGTGTGGATTCATGTGTTATGAATATGTTTATGAAGTTATTCAAAAGCGTTGCTATGGCTTTTTTAGGTCAGTTTGGTCTCTCAGTATAAAGGCTTTTACGTGAAAATAACAAAATTGTCCAATCTGCGCCTAAATATGTTTTATTCTATTAATTTAATGCATTCGCTTTCATCGATTTTGCAGCAAATAGTAAATAAGAAAGATAAAATATTTTTTAAAAATCGAATAAATCAACAAGACATTTAAACCTGGATTTATACATTTTTCAGATTTTAACGTCCCAAATTCTAAATAATATTATGTGCAATTTTACACATAAAATGCCTTATTTTTGTATGAAAATATTGCTCGGTGAAAAACTTGTAATAAATTTGTTTTTAAATATGTAACAACACAATACGTCTGAAATTGATTTATCTAAATTTAAGATTATTTTCACCTGCAGTGTCTCGCCTTTAACGGAACAAAACTAAATAAAAATCCAAATTCTGGGGTAGTACCATTCACTCAAGTACTTTTTAAAAAATTGTACTTTTTAGAGCAGTTTTCAGACGCCATACTTTTACTTCTACTGTACTTCTACTCTTCTAACGCTTCTGTAAAAAACACAACAGATATTTTATTGGAAAACGTACTGTATATTTATGAATTCACAAGGTCAATGTAAGGTACTACAAAGTATTTATGTATTTATTCTGAGTTTTTGTCATGAAAGTCACAAACAATTAACAGTTCGAGATGCAAACTTAAATTGTACGGGAAACATAATTGATATTTTCATTCTCCAAGACTTTCTACAAGCATTTATCAGTCGTAAAAGAAAGACGATGCCAAAATCACGTGGTGTAAAATAGCTCCGATACTCGCAAATCAGTGTATTCTGGTTTGAAAACAAAGCACAATGAACTTTCTGTAGTAGTAGTAGCAGTATTAATGTGTTTCAGCCAAGTGTAAATACTGCGGTTTGTGCCTTCGGTGTGAATCAGGCTGAAGCCGTGTCGGGGGTTTGTGGATGTGGATGTATCATTAGACCTGGACCCTTATATATTAGCTCTTCAATTCATTGATTCTGGGCAGTTGGCAGATATTTAGGTTGTGTTTGGTTGTGGGGAAGGTGCGGCCCAAACTCGTACAGCGATTAGGAACAGACATTAAATTTAGAGCCGCCGCGCGACCAAAAGACGAGCGTTCTCAAAGATGTTCTAATTAAAATGTCTTTCTACAAACTGGAAATGTTGCTGCTTTGACTCTGGACTTTCTTGTTCTAAAGTCTTACAAATGTGCGCAACAGAACCTGCTAGCTCAGTGTTAGCATCAGTGTTAGCCCAGGGTTAGAGCAGGGTTAGCTCATGGTTAGCGTCAGTTTTCGCCTAGGATTAGCGCAGTGTTAGCTCAGGGTTAGTATCAGTGTTAGCTCCGGGTTAGCATCAAGTGTTGGCTCAGGGTTAGCATCAAGTATTAGCTCAGGGTTAGCATCAAGTGTTAGCCCAGGACTAGCGCTAGATTAGCGCAGTGCTAGCTCAGGGTTAGTATCAGTGTTAAATGAGGGTTAGTGTCAGTGTTAACTGAGGGTTAGCGTCAGTGTTAGCTCAGGGTTAGTGCCAGTGTTAGCTAACACAGTGTAACACTGTGTTAGCTTTAGCTCGAGGATAGCATCAGTGTTAGCGTCAGTATTTCCTGTCTAATTCTATGCGGTTTTCACTAATTCAGTCTAAAATTAATAAATACTTTAAGATCAGTTTAAGTGGATTTATCTGAAAACATGTTAAAAACGTCACAAAAACAGGTAAATACTTTATAAAGGGAAGTGTTTGAGTCTCAATGCTAACGCTAAATTTGTTGATTTTAAATTCTCTTAATAAAACAAATTAATTGGACAGTTTTTAATTTAAAATTGAATTGGTTGTTTGTTATATATTTTACTTTTTAATAGCAATTAGCATTAGCGGTGAGAGTCCATTTGCAATATATTAGATAAGATAGCCTTTATTTGTCCACACAATGGGGAAAATTTTGATAACTTAAAATATACTAAACGTTTTTCATTGTTACGATAAAATGGCCGCTAGTGTGAGAAAGCCATATCCAGGTCTTTTATACATCCACAGGAAACTCTGCCATGTTTTAATATTAAAGACAATGTAAATATGCTACTGCACCAAGTAAATATGAAATACATTAGTTATTGTTATTGTACATAGTTTTAATGTGATTTCATATCGACCCGAGATTGAACGGAGAGAATGGATATTGTGTGCAAGAATTTGTAAAATGATTTGCTGAAATTTAAAATGGAAATGTTGTTCTACTGTTTGTGTTAAAAAAGAGGAAAAAAAGAGTTTAGTTGTCATGGGCTGCGTTCACACTTGTCCTGGTTTAGTCCTGGTTTAGTTCCTGGTTTGGTCTTTGGTTTAGTCCTGGTTTAGTTCCAGGTCTGGTCTTTGGTTTAATCCTGGTTTAGTTCCTGGTTTAGTCCTGGTTTAGTTCCTGGTTTTGTCATTGGTTTTAGCCAAATGTAGATTTGGTTTAGTCCTGGTCTAGTTTCTGGTTTGGTCTCTGGTTTTAGCCAGATGTAGATTTGGTTTAGTTCCTGGTTTAGTTCCTGGTTTTGTTTTTGTTTTAGCCAAATGTAGCTTTGGTTTAGTCCTAGTTTAGTCCTGGTTTAGTTCCTGGTTTGGTCTCTGGTTTTAGCCAGATGTAGATATGGTTTAGTTTCTGGTTTAGTTCCTGGTTTTGTTTTTTGTTTTAGCCAAATGTAGCTTTGGTTTAGTCCTGGTTTAGTTCCTGGTTTAGTTCCTGGTTTAGTTCCTGGTTTGGTCCTAGTTCACTCCCAGTTTTGAAGTGTTTTTTGTTCTTTTTGTGAACGTGTGAAGTGTGAACGCAGCCTTTTTTAATCTCGAATGTAAACCAAGTGTCACGCAGCAAAACGTGTGCATTTTATTTATTTGACATTAAAACATATAAGTTTTATTTTTAAAACAAATTAGCGTAAGAGAAACACATAGATGCGTTACATTATAATTATAGTTAAAGGTGCACTATGTAACTTTTCTGGTACTTGCATTTTTCCCATAGATTTTGCTCGGGCTCATTATCAACTCTATTTTTCTATTACCTTATCAATCAACAAATCGTGACTAGACAACTATGAAAAATAATTGCAGTTGCATTTTGACAACAAAGACGGCAATAATTAAATAAAGTTAAAAAAAAAGGATAAACTATTTCAGATTTACTTGTTTTTCATAATTGTAAATATTCATTGTATGTAACAGCCGTCCGTCACTATATTTCAACCTTTATTCGATTACAAACAGATTAACAAAATGTATAAATGTGCAATAGAAATCATCAAAAACTCACTTACCTCCTTAAAAAGAAACAAAAACACCTGCAATCGAATAAAATAAAAGAACAGAACCGTTATTCTTTGCGACACAAGTAGAACGCAGAAGAATGAAGAGATGCAGTGAAACATTAGGATCTAAATATACATATTATGTGTTTGAAGTATTCCAGGCGAAGTATGACCTCGTGGAGCGGGTGAAAGAGAGAAGTTACACAGTGCAACTTTAACTATTTTTTTGAGCGATTGTCGAGTTCCGTCTCCGTCCTTGAAAACGCCCCATAAAAGTGTACACTGTATTTTTGTACGTTTCTAGTCCGTTCACAGCTTGATATGTTCAGATGTATCATTTACACGTGCGCGTCGTTACTGACTGTGGACATACATTTGTGATGAACATATTTAGTATGAAAAAAGATGTAACCTCAAATATACTTGAAAATGATGTTTTCCTGTGGGAGGAGAATGAGACGTTTCAGACCTCAGACGTGTCTGGTGTCACTGCACAAAGTTCACTTTTTACAGATTTAAGAAAAGTGCAATAAAAGTATTCATTTCAACACATCGCGTCTTTATTTATTTATGTATTTATTTACCGTATTTTCTGGAGTATAAGTCACACCAGCCAAAAATGTCATAATAGAGAAGAAAAAAGCATACATAAGTCGCACTGGAGTATAAGTCACATTTGATAAAATCCAAGAACAAGAACAGGCATGAACTTTTAAACTACATCTTGAAATGCAGTTTAAAATAATAACAGATGAGAGAACATGATGAATAGGTGTACGTATGCTAACGCTAACACCTTCAGCTACATGAGGCACAGACAGAACTGTGGTAAGTGTCTGGTATGTTAACGTAACATATTAACAGTTATTCAGATAACTATAGCATAAAGAACATGCTAACAAGTTTACCAATGCATCAGTTTTACCCCAAATCACTAAATCCACTGAATTCTTCTTCCTCTGTGTCACTTCTAAACAACTCCACAAACTCCAGAGGTAGAGGAAGTGCAGATTCTTCTTCTGCGTCGCTTAGAACCTACAGCGCCCTCTTGTGGTTGTCAGTGTGAAAATAATGAATAATATCACATATAAGTCGCTCCGGAGTGTAAGTCGCACCCCGGGCAAAACAATGAAAAAAGGTGCGACTTATAGTCCAGAAAAACAGTATTTATTAGAGATTGGCATAACGTTGATCTGATGTCAGTGCTGTCGGAGGGTTTCGCCACATATCATCGGTCCCATATCGACACCAATATTTGACATCAATATTTGACTGCACTGCCCCAGACGTGACGTGTCGTTCCTGCACAAAGTCCAAGATTGTCCCATTGTCCAATATTTAATAATAATAATCCGTAACGTAATAAAATAGTTGCTTTTATGTCATTAAAAGAAAAACAGCAGCCATTTGATTTACCACCTTCACACTGGGTTATTGCTGTAGCAATTTAGGATTAATTGTGTCACCAGAAAATAAACCGGAGCCGTTTGCCATGTAATAACCATCATTGAGTGTTTTAGTCGCCATGGTATTCCCATCCTATTACCATGACAGCACTGCACTCTAGTACACAGTCATTTGCACATTTAAACGAAAAAAAGAAATAAAGAAAAGTCCTCCGTGTTCAGGATTAAACTCTAAACCTCCGGGTAAGTGGGCACACGCTGAACCCTAAACAGACACAAATGGCCCCCAAATCCTTTAATTGCGGCCGTGTTTCTATTAGCGTTCGTTTCTTTCCCCCGTCCGAGCGCGTTACGGTAAAGGCGCTTCAAACGTGGACTTCTGCTCGGGCGAACATCGGACTCGTGTGGCAGATGTTCGTACTGCGTCTTCCTGAGGACAACAAAGCGCTTTAAGGGGAATAATAACAACAAGGGAGGCGTTTACTTTTCAACAAAACTGTACTTATAATAGTTCAACTTTTTTATTACCCGAGTATTACATTTTGTAGTATATAACTGCAGGCCGCAGCTTCAGCACAGCATACTCAGGACTTATATATATACTTATACTTATAGTAATACGCACGTATTTTTTACAATTTTCTAGTTTTGACTTTATTTGATGTTTTTATACCTATTGTACATATACATTATAGTTTTACAATAGAGCAGGTATTTGTGGAGAAAATGTTGAAAAATCTGTAGAAAATGACAGGAAGTGACATGACACCAGGGACACTATTTCCAGTCAAAGTTTTTGCACAATGTACACATACTCATATAGTTGTTTGTCTAATAAAAAATGTCCTATACCGCCATGCTGATATACCTATCATTCATCTCAAAAGGACTGAGAACTTATCACACGACACATGTGCATCTACATTTTCAGTCCTCCGTATGCGTCTGTAACAAAATGGACCGCGTGATTGAGCTGAGGTTAGTGTTTATGAAAAAGATAGTTTAACTCAGTCGGCGCCACTTAACACTACATAGGACATGTGTTTCTCTATCAGGGTGTGAAATTTGACTTACGCAAATGGATTCTGGGATTGAAACACGCCCAGCAGCGTCATCGCAACAAACATGGCGGCGTCCGTGTCCGCCGCATGTTCCCCGCGCTCGCCTTCGCTACCAAAATAAAGGATAGTGGCATACAAAAGGTCGATTGAAATATCTTAAAATCGGGAGATTTAGTCTCTCGATCGGGTTGAGAGAGACGTTTTCCGTCATTGACTGTTGAAGCCTGACCCCTGGTGGTCACTCCGACTCAGACTTTTGCCTTCAAAGTAAAAAAAATAAGAATTTGCCTACCGTCCGAGCCACTTAAAAAATGTTGACTCGGGTTACAGCAAACAGACAATTTATTTGGGGTAGCCCTATGAAAATGTATGAAGTTACAGAATACTGAATACCTGAATTAAAATGTATTTTGAAACAATGTATTCAGTTACTTTGTCCAGTCAGAGTACTGCATACTGAGTACTTATAGTATCATATAATAACATAAAAATGCGATTAGGATTAAAACAGCTTTATGGTGCTTTAATTTTGTTATTACTAATTAGAGAAAGATAAAATTACACGTATTTGCTGCATTATTCAACATAATCCATGCAAACAATACAATAAGTAAAGTACATAAAGTCATGTAAACAGTTTGGGGGGCAAAAGGCTGCAGTTTTGGAGGCGTGTCATTCATGGTCCGGGGCGCGGGCGTGTCATTCATGGTCCGGGGCGCGGGGGCAGACGTGTCATTCAGGGTCCGGGGCGCGGGGGCAGACGTGTCATTCAGGGTTCGGGGCGCGGGGGCAGACGTGTCATTCAGGGTTCGGGGCGCGGGGGCAGACGTGTCATTCATGGTCCGGGGCGCGGGGGCAGACGTGTCATTCATGGTCCGGGGCGCGGGGGCAGACGTGTCATTCATGGTCCGGGGCGCGGGGGCAGACGTGTCATTCATGGTCCGGGGCGCGGGGGCAGACGTGTCATTCAGGGTTCGGGGGGCGGGGGCAGACATGTGGATTGCGGTTAGACCATGATGTGGCAAAACAATTCCAGCAGAAGCAGCGTTGGCAGTGCCTGCAGGTCATGAAGTTACAGCCCCCATTTTTCTGAAAAGTATTGAACTAATATTTATTTTAACAAACAAGTTTAATTTTGTCAACTGGACATGTTTTTAGCGTGAATATCAAACACAACTGGGATTTTATTTATTTATTTCTCCGTATTTGCTCCGTGTTAGCTCCGTGTTAGCTCCGTGTTAGCTCCGTGTTAGCTCCGTGTTAGCTCTGTGTTAGCCCCGTTTTAGCTCCGTTTTTAGCTCCGTGTTAGCTCAGTGTTAGCTCAGTGTTAGCTCAGTGTTAGCTCAGTGTTAGCTCACCTCGATGCGGCTGAAGCAGTGCGGGCAGCTCTTGCTGTTGGCGCTGATCCAGTCTTGGGACAGGCCGCTCTCCAGGACGTTCTGCAGAGTGTGACGGCCATATCTTTTCTCCAGAAGCTTCTTCCGCTTTTTGCTGCCGCTGGTGTAGTCCTCCCAGACCGTCGTCCTGCCCTCTGCGTACAACACGCCGCCGACAATATCAGAAAAAGCTGTTAAAAAACTCTTCTTCAGAACTCTGTATTTGGCGGGTATCTATGGGGCATCGTCCTGGCAGCAGCGGAAAAGACCCTCACAAAAGAAATGCATGACAAAAAATACGCCGACTATTGAGTACTGGACTGACATGACATTCCTAAATTTTGAAAAAAAAAATATCATTTGGACTCAATTTGAAAATAGACAAATTTGAGTGGGACTATTGTTAGGGTTCATTTGTGTTTTAGTTTTTTTCATAGTTTTGGCCGGGGTGTGACTTATTCTCCAGAGTGACTTATATGTGAAGTTATTTGTTATTTTCACACTGACAACCACAAGAGGGCGCTCTAGGCTCTAAGCAACGCAGAAGGAGAATCTGCACTTCCTCTACCTCTGGAGTTTGTGGAGTTGTTTAGAAGTGACACAGAGGAAGAAGAATTCAGTGGATTAAGTGATTTGGGGTAATACTGATGCTTTGGTAAACTTGTTAGCATGTTCTTTATGCTATAGTTATCTGATTAACTTAATATGTTACATTAACATACCAGACACTTACCACAGTTCTGTCTGTGCCTCATGTAGCTGAAGGTGTTAGCGTTAGCATACGTACACCTATTCACCATGTTCTCTCATCTGTTATTATTTTAAACTACATTTCAAGATCAAATGTAAGTTCTTGGATTTTATCAAATAAATTTCCCCCAAAGAAGGCGACTTATACTCCAGTGTGACTTATTTGTGTTTTTTTTTCCTTCTCTATTATGCCTTTTTTGTCTGGTGCGACTTATAGTCCAGAAAATACAGTACGTTTGTCATCCTCTCTAGCTTTGTTTTTTTTTTTTTTTTTTTTTGTCATGTTTGTATGTTCATAAAGTTGAAATTTTTTAAAAATCGTAATTTTTTTTTTTTTAATAAAAACTCTTCAACCTCCAATTTTGTACTTGTTATTTTTATCCGCGCTGTTACTAACAATTATTTAAGTAGTCGACTAGTCAGCGATTATGTTTTCAGTAAGTTGACCGGAAAATACGGTATGCAAAATAGAAATGGAAAATGCAGAAACCTGTACTTAAACATGACGTACTTGACACGGGCAGAACGCACCTTGTGACTTCGGCAGCTCGATCCAAACCCCGCCCCACACGGGCGCGGCCGAGGCGGGTGTCGGAGTGTAACAGGCCTCGGTGCCGTGGTACGTCTTCTTGCAGAGGACGCAGAAGGCGAAGCTGCAGGCGGTGCACAGGGCCATGGAGCCGGCGGCGAGGACGGCCGAGGCGCAGGACGGGCGCGGGCAGTACACCACGTCTGAGGGCACAGAGGGCGCGGTCAGGGCAAGGGCGCGGTCAAGGCGTGTAGAACCTCTGCATTGACCACACAGCCCCATTCCCACACGCACTCTGCCCCGCCCTCGTTCACACAGGCTTCAGTCCCAGAACATTGCCGGGTTTTTGTCATGTTTTTGTCATTGTGAGGTTGTTCTGGTGAATTAGTTCCTTTAGTAAATCATTGTCATAGTGTTTCATCCGTCAGGTGGCTGAAAATGACAGGAAGTCCTTTTCATCTACTGGATTCAGGAAGTAAAGCTTCTACGACAAAACACCTGCACCTCTGTGATGTCATCAAAAAGTTTACAGTTGTGGAATTACCTCTGTCATGCTGTTTCAAACCAGGAAGTGAACAAAATTGCCAAATTGGAGAAAAACAGGCAAAATGTTTGGTAAAATCTTAAATATAAGCTTATTCTCTTTGTTTTACTTAAAAGTTTAGTCTAATGTGTCACATGGACTTTCAGTCACTATAGCAATGTGCTACGTCAGTTAAATTAAATAAAAAGAGAACTTAACTGCAAAGCGTAACTTAGGAAACCAAGAACCAAGAAGCTGTAACTAAAGAACTGTCCTGTCCAATAAAACCTTGTAGCAAAAACGAAACAAAATGTAATGTTTGGGTGACATCAGTCGCTCACTTAAAGCGCCCCCTACAGGTCAGGCCACTATTTGAACTAAAATGCAGTTAAGATAAATTAATTTATTTTGAACTGAGCTAAAAATGATAAAAAAATAATTATCCCAGAATAGAACATAGGTTTATGATTTCACTTCCTGTTTGTAATTGAGGACATCACAGTAGGAAATTACCCAACAAACACTGGGGCAAGAACTCACATTTAACATTTAAAAATAATTTAAATATATGAGAGCAACTTTATTTTGTTGAATAAATGTTTGAAGTCAGAAAAGTTGTTTCTTTGTGTAAATTCGGCATAAACTTTGACTGGAATGAGTGTCCCTGGTGTGATGTCACTTCCTGTCATTTTCTACAGATTTTTCTACTTTTCTCCACAAATACCTGCTTGATTGGTTTGGAACTATTATTCATATTCAATTAAATTTATTTTTGTAACGCCCAAAATCACAACAACGGTTGCCTCTAAGGGTGAAAAAAAGTAAAAAAAAAAAAAAGTACAAGAAGTATTAACACACCAAATAATGTCAAAATTAGAGCTTCATAGGAACTTTAACAGACCCCTGGACCTGGAGCCTGAAAAAAACCTTAAAGCTTTAGCATGTATAATTGTATGGATTTTACCATAAAATCAGAATCATTATTTCCCACAGTCTTCACACCCACTCATTCGGGGGTGAGGGCTTGACCAACTACACCACACAAACATGTTTGTACCGGGCATAGAGTCGAGAGTGTCCTGAAGCAGCAGGCGATCGTAACGACGGAACAGCTCCTCCCCAACAAGACTTCTCACCTACAACACAACAGAAAACTCACTCCAGCAACTGTAAAAATACTCAAATCTGATTAAAAACAAGAGCTCATACAGAACAATGGTGAGACATTACAACTGCAGCGGGCAGAACGTATCGAAATTAATAACATCTTATCCACAAATGTAAACACACCGTGGGCCTACGGAATTTACTTTAATGTTTACACTATTTACAATTTAATTTAATGTTATTTAGGTGTAAAATGCAGACAGCAAATAAAGGATTATTTAATAGTCAACTAGTCTTTTTCTTTATTCTTCTGTGGCATTATAAAAACACGAGGTTTGGAGGAGATTTCAGTTCACTTTGGAAGAAGAAAATGTATATGTTTGTCGACATTTGGGATTTCGAAAAAGTCTTCCTTGTTTTCGATCATCAACCGTTTCGTGCTAAACGTCATATTTATTTATAGTTTTCATAAAGAAATCATAAAACAAAAGATCAATATTAATATAAAAGCTGTGTTATTGTGTGCATTTTTAAGTGTCTCGCTCTGCGTTCTTGTCGCCTCGTTAGGTCTATAAAAAATAAATAAATACTATAAATACTAAAGACTATATATTACGATCCCTTTAATGACGATTAAAGGGATCTTTCACTGTCGCATCTGCAGATTTTTGGTCAGGAGCACGTTTTGCCTCCCGCGCACGTTTCGACCGTCGCATACATTCGAGAACGCAGTGTTTTCCAACCCGCCGGCGACCTCTCTGACCTGCTCGGGCGTGGGGGCGGAGTCGCAGTCGGGCAGGACGCACGTCACCGCCCTCGCGTTCCCGCCCACGATCTGAACCTTGCAGAACTCCGCCAGGCAAGCGCGGCAGAACACGTGGCCGCAGTCGCCGAGCCGGACGCACTCGAAGCCCGGGCGGCTCTCGAAGCACACGCCGCACTCGAACCGGTGCTCGGCGAACGCCCGCTCCGTCTGCGCCGCGTCGTGGATTAGCAGCCGGGACAGGAGCGCTTGTCCCGGGGTCAGAGATGGCGGGAGCTCGGCGTTTGCGCCCGCGGCACTCCCACGGTCGCGCCCGGAGTCGTCCCAGTCCGAGGGTATGTCCAGGTTATTCGTGACGCCCAGAAAGGTCAGCATCTCGCATTTGAGGAACTGGGCCCAGGAGAAAAGCACGACGGCGCCCCCTGTGGCCCGGTACAGGTCATCGAGTTTGGCTGTGAGTGACGACAACTGAGGAAACAAGACAATGAGAATCTTTTATTTTCATTTTTATTATACAATTTGATGATGTTTGACTCTCAAGTTTTAAAGGCGAACTATGTACCGTATTTTCCGGACTATAAGTCGCACCTTTTTTCATAGTTTTGGCCGGGGTGCAACTTATACTTATATTTATACTTATTCTTATATGTGATATTATTTGTTATTTTCACACTTGCAACTGCATTTCATACTCCAGTGCAACTAATATATATGTTTTTTTCTTCTCTATTATGCATTTTTTGGCTGGTGCGACTTATACGCTGGTGCCACTTATAGTCCGGAAAATACGGGAACTTTTTCATCACATTCTGGTCTCCGTGGAGATGCTTTTGCGTTGCCTGGAGTGTTCCGCAGCACGCCCATGAACGTGTCTACCTTTTATGGATTCGGTGGTGTTTTTGCTGCATTCTTACAGTGAGCGGGCTCGCCTCTCCGCAGATCTGACCTGTAACATGGCTCGGCGCTTGTTTCCATGGAGATAGACAGGTTCAATGCCTTGCTGTGAGACGTTCCGTGAAGAAAAGCGACGGAGTAGTGGCGTAGTGCACCTTTAAACGTGGACTTTCATGAGCTTTGAACCGTGTTAGAAGTGTTCCCACATCGTTTGCGTACGCACTGTTGTTGTTGTTGTTGTTGTGTTTTTTAATTGAGCAAACGCGTCGACTGGCTGTGCAACACTCATTAAATCGCTCATTAAGATGTAAAGATGTGTGTTTTTTGGGGTCTACCTGCTTTGGAGTGAGCCAGGAGCAGTGGAGAGTGAAGGCCGGAGGAGAGCATGATGGGTAATCCTCGGGCAGGTCAAAGGTCAGGCGCAGAGGCGGAAGAGATGTGATTTCATATTGACTCACAGCGCCACCTAAAGAGGCATACAAAAACTGTAAGTAACGTCCGTTCCAAAGACGCAGAGAGTGAAACGTGATTAACATCAATAATCCAGTTTGTTGTTTTGTTTTTGCAATAAAAAAACAATAGCAAATTTTAACTGCTGTTTATAGAAAGACCTTAAAATGTAGATTAAGGCTCTTTAAATGACGTACAATAGGGATGTTTTTGTATTAGTTGTAATTTGTAATCTGCGCGATCACGAGTAATACTAGAAATCAGTGGAGTCTGGCGCCACCTGAAGGGCTGTAGAGGCACTGCAAGAGATTTATTCAAACTATCTTTATTGAGCTTTTAACACTCAGTAGTAAAGTTTTGTACAGTGTTTGATTGCTTACACTGTCCATTGTATTGCATTGCCTTGATTTTTTATAGAAAAGCATGTCGGTCCTTGAGTGTTTGTAAAGAGCTCTATGAATAAAAGTTGTTTTTTATATATACACTATAAACCAAATAAATATTAAAATACGTTGACCAAAGGCTTCATGATAGAGAACATTTACAAATAAAGTGTGTTTTTGCTGACAATCCCAAATGGTTGTATTATTTTTTTGGACATTTTGATTGAACAATGCTGGTGATGTCTGGTAATTTTGTGTTTTAGATACAATAACAATGATATGATCAAAAATATGACTATAATTATTTTTGAATAGGCGACTAGTCTCAATTATTTGTTACAGCCCAAATTATCATTATTTAATTGTTATTATTGTTTTTATTGTATGTGCGGAAATGACTCAAAAAGGTCCTTCAAAACAGTAAGAAATCTCTATCATATAATTATTATTATTATATATATATTTTTTTAATGAATGAATTTTATTTAATTTATTTATTGCATATCTCATATCTTATATTGCTACACCGTTACCATGACAACAGACGTCGGGTAAACACGGAAGCGAGTTGTCAAACGCGCCGTGACGTAGTTTGTAACGAGTTTCATTCAAACCTCGGATTGAATAACGCAAGAACAACAACTCTCTTCTGTCAAAACGCCAAAAGTTTACGTTTTATTCTGTGTTACCGTGATTTAGCGTGACGGTGAAGCGCGAGGGAAGCTCCGCGCGCACTCGGAACTCCCCGGAAAACTCCGACTCGCTCCGGACGAACTCATCTGGCTCGAAGATGCTGAGGAGCGCGAGTCTTTCGTCGTGTTGTTCGTCCAAATCCGAGCTCATCACGCGACAAAAACACGGCGAAAAGTTAAAATCTTAAAATGTAGAATGTTTTTTAAAGAAGGCGCGAAGGAGTGAGTAGTGTGTCCGGTTATGGGGCAGTAAAAGGCGCTCCTCCCTCAAGTGCACTTTGCTTTAGTTAGCGACTCACGCGCGACTGACGCAACCAGCGACAGACAGACGCAAACAGACCCTATAATAATAAAGATAATAAAACATAAAAGCAGTAAAAACCTCAAGCAGTAGTCCTTGTATAACCCGAAATAAGTTAACACTCCATTATAACTTTATTATTACTGTTCTTATTTTCTTCTTGTTACGGTTTGTGTTCATTCATTACTTTTGGTTCAGATGTTGTTTTATTTATTTGCTTTATCCAGACTGCTGCACATGGTTTCTGTAAACTTAATATACCTTATCATATTAATGTCCCTTAAGATTCTAAACAACAACAACAACAGCAAACTGGTGCAAACAGGAAAACACAAAAGCAGGAAAGACTGTATCAACACAACAAAACATACCAAAAATACTGCAAATATTAATGTTTTTTGTTGAAGACATGTATTTTAGCGATCTATTTAAAGGCGGTATGGACAATTTTTCGGCGATTTGAGAACGCAGGCGGAAGTGCGCATGCGCACTCCCCGTGCGGACTGATACAACACACACGTGCGTTTGTTTATTAGCGCAACGGATCGCATCGCATCTCTCGTCTCCCGTAGATTTCTGTCCACTTCTGTGTCAGCTCGAACTGTCTTTCTCCGTCTTCATTTTGCCCCGTACACTGAGGGAACTATATTATGATAGATCCATGCGCTTAGGCACGCGGAAACGTGGGGACGAGCCTGATGCGGTGAGCGGTAGGTGCGTTTTATGATTGATACGTGGCAGGACAAATGATTTATCCACGCCACGAGGAAATATGATAAAAAATTTGCTGAAAAAAATCGTCCATACCACCTTTAAGCTTTTATGCATTCACATTGCTTATTTTATTGCAACGGGGATCCTAACAAACAAAACAAACAAACAAATCATAACTTTTTCTTCAAGCTTTTTACTTTTTCTTTAGTAATTTATGAATAATCATTAAAGCTATGTCACTTTTCTGATTGAGGGTCTTCTTGTCTCATTGGAGATGACACTGAGCATCTTGCATATGTTCAATTACTGAAACAAACAAACAAACAAACAAACACACAAACACACAAACACACTTGTATCCTGGCCTGCTCGTCTCCATGAAGAGCTATACACTAAACCAATCCACCAGAAAGGTTTATTTACCTTTATTTAATTCATTTATTTAGATACATAGTACATATTTAACCCTGACAATAAATACATACGTTTGTTAATGATATTGTTATTTTTCAGAGCTAAATTGATACATATTTTATGATTATTATTATTATGATTTGTCAAAGTTTTTTAATGAACATGATTTTTATGATTCTTATGATTCTAATTAGTGTTGCTGTTATGATTATGATGATTAATAGTAATAAAAACTACAGTAAATCTAAATGTGCAGTGCATGAAACAACCAGCAGGTGGAAGCATTACACCGCTCGTCTCATCACTTGTTGACGGAAAGAAACAACAATTATAAAATCACAGCTTATCTTGTGTATTTTCGACTCTTGAATTACTAGTAAAACGTAAACAGCTTTGGTGAACATTTTCCAACCTGTTTTCGATTGACCATCTTTGTTTCTAACCTGGAAAACGCACATTTGAACCCATCAACATCTGTAAACTTGACCTAAAAGTAGTTTTACGTGTGGCGTCCATTAGCAAACGTTAGCTCTGATGCTAACAGAAAAGTTTAGCCAGCTTTTCAATAAAACATGGAGCCGTTTTTCAAGCCCCCACTTCACAAGCAAAGACACCAGTTTGTCGTCGATTTCATTAAGAAATACAAAACAAAAAAGGTAAAATTCTGTTGTATTTTATTTGGAAGTCATTTACTCCATGCTATATTTAGCTAGCTGTGGTAAGCTAATATCTTTAGCTAGCTGTTTGTTTACTGCGTTGATTGTAAGTAAAGTACGTTTTTACTTTTAAATCTGGCCTTATCTTTGCTTCTCAAACAAATACACTAGTTTGTTGTCAATTTGTTCATAAATATAAGTTTTTGGCAAGGGATTTGGTTGATTCGGTTCGTTTTAACTGTTCTGTAGCTGTTGCTTTCGCTCCGTGTGTATTTGTGTGTTACTTTTACAGTCAAACATGATCAGTTTTATGTCATTTTCACTTCCAGGTGATGGATCTGGGCTGTGGCGAATGCCTTCTCCTCAAACGACTCAAGTTTCACAAAGAAATCGAACATTTGGTGGGAGTCGACATCGATGGAGCCAAAGTCAAGAAGAAAATGTAATAATTAATATTAACATTTCTATCATTAAAGCAGATGCCCTACATTCTCTTCGAGCTCAAACTAAAGTGAAATATGCAGTACACTATTGTCAACAAGATAGAATGTTAAATATATGGGCAAAAAACTTCAGTAATGTAGGATTCACTTTAAAGCGTTCTCCAAAAATGTACACTATGATTCTCTGAGGACGTCACAATGTTTGAGTGATTAACAATTTAGTCATTGATTATCACAATTTAGTCATTGATTATCACACTTTTCCATTTTATTTCAAAGTCAGAATAAAATGTCACCCTCTAAAAACTCTGTGCATATAAGATATTATTGGTGATATTACGTATTCTGATGGCGATCCATGTTACAGTGCTCAGCTAAAACCACATGGTAAAAAGAGTAAAAATAGCTAAACCCAAACAGTAAAAATGGTAAAAACCACATAGTAAAAAGAGTAAAAAGAGCTAAAATCACATAGTAATAAGAGCTAAAACCACATAGTAAAAAGAGCTAAAACCACATAGTAAAAAGAGCTAAAACCACACAGTAAAAAGAGCTAAACCACACAGTAAAAAGATCTAAAACCACACAGTAAAACAAGCTATCAGAACTAGCAAGCTTCATGCAGTCCCAGAGGATTTATAGGGACAGCAGTGTTTGCTATTGTCGGTTTGGACAATGGTGGACAGAACGAGAGAATGCGGTAAGAAGAGAGGAGGTGGTCTGACTGTGTATGTAAACACGAGCTGGTGTAAGCCTGAACATTGCACGGTGAAGGAACAGCTATGTAACAAAGACATTGAACTGTTGGCTATTGGCATGAGGCCATATTATCTTCCCCGGGAGCTAAAACCACATGGTAAAAAGAGCTAAACCTACATTCTAAACCTATGTCCCCTTGTCTCCCCAGGCACTCTCTGGCCCCCTTCTAAAAGCGTCCCCCTTTGTCTCCCCAGGCACTCTCTGGGCCCCCTCTCCACAGATTATCTTCAGCCTGGCTTTGAGCAGCTGTGTGTGGAGCTGTTCCAGGGCTCTGTGACTGAACCAGACGCCCGGCTCAGAGGCTTCGATCTGGCCGTCAGTGTCGAGCTGTAAGTCGCACGATGGACTCAGAAGAAACATGACTATAGTGGGCAGCTCTGTCTTCTGATCCGATGGTCGGCGGTTCAAGTCCCGCTCTCACCTGGCAGAGCGGTCAGATCCACTGACCCGCAGGTCGGCCGTGCGATCGCAGCTGCCTCAGGGGAATACTGCCGTTGTGTCCTTGGGCAAGACACTTAACCCGACTCGCGACATCTGGTGTGTGATTCTGTGTGTGAGTGTGTGTGTGAATGGGTGACTGGTTCCTTGATGTAAAGCGCTTTGAGTGCGTTTAAGGTAGAAAGCGCTATATAAATGTGACCTTTTACCATTTTACCGTATTTTCCGGACTACAAGTCGCATCTTTTTCATAGTTTTGGCCGAGGTCCGACTTATACTTATATTTATACTTATATACTTATACACTTGTACTCCGGAGCGACTTATGTGTGATATTATTTGTTATTTTCACACTTGCAACCGCATTTCATACTCCAGTGCAACATTTTTCTTCTCTATTAGGCATTTTTTGGCTGGTGCGACTTATACTCCGGTGCCACTTATAGTCTGGTGTGACTTATAGTCCGGAAAATACTGTATAACGGGTTAGTTCGGTCGGTGTATCCCTCACCCATGCAGGATTGGTCCATGGTAGAAAAGGTGGACACTGTTGAAACGGAGACATTTCTACATTTTCAATCTGAAGGTACTGGTGCTGTATCTCCTCCTCAGCATCGAGCACCTGCTTCTGCCCGACGTGGAGCTCTTCTCTGAGGTGCTGTTTGGAGACATGGCCCCGGTCCACGTCATCATCACCACTCCAAACTCTGAGTTCAACCCTCTTCTGCCCGGGCTCAGCGGCTTCAGACATCCAGACCACAAGTTCGAGTGGACCAGGGTTCAGTTCCAGTCCTGGTGAGAGACTTCATCACTGTAGAGTTTAGTCTGTAACATGTTCTCACTCTCTTCAGCTGGGCCAAGGTCAGAGCCGTGAGGGAGGGAAGTGTTCTGAGCACAACACTAGACGGGATTAAACAAACATGCAAGAATCAATCCAAATGCAACTTTATGTCAGATCATTATGAGGGAAAACCATGTTAGAACAGGCATGGTTCAAAGCTCATAAAACAGATCTTACATGATGTTAAGTTCACTGTTCTCACCTCTGGAGTGTTTATCATGAGGTGTTACTTCATAGAACAAGTGTTTGAACTGGACTTGAAATACTTGCAGGGCTCAGGTGGTTTGTGAGGACTTTGGATACAGGGTGGAGTTCACCGGAGTGGGACTGGACCCTGGCGGACGACACGACGAGTTTGGGTTCTGCTCTCAGATCGCAGTGTTTCACCGACTCAGAGGAGGGTTCAACGTGTGGCCGGGCGAGACGATCCAGGGGGAAACTTCATACACACTGGTGAGGGGAAGTATCACCACAAAGCTGCTCTGTGATTGGTTCCAGTCCTGTCTGTGGGCCCTAAATGCCGTGTGATTGGCCCGTTAAATAAATGATTGCACTGGACAAAACTCTGAACATGAGGTTTTGTTTCTGTGTCAGTTGCACAGGATCAACTACCCAAGTCTGAAGGACAACAACGTGCTACGGCGAGTTCTGCTGAGCGAGGTGCTGTTCTGGGCCGAGGAGCTGAAGAGGAGGTGGACAGAGAGGGAGAGCGAGGACACAGAGGAGAGCAAGGAGGAAGACTGGAACGAACACACAGGAGGTAGAGTCAAACAGCTTAGAGGACTATTGTAAAATCATACTTGTTTGGTACTTTCTTGAACAGTTTTAGAAATTATTGAGTATTATCAGAACTAGTATGTGACCACATGTCAATAATAAAGACTTTGTGGCTGGATGAACGCATAGGAGTTCACTAAAGCGACAGTGGTTTGGTCGCCTGACCAGCCGGTCCCAACACGTTTTGACACAGAATGTAGCAGGAACTGGCTGGTTAGGCGAGTAGTTTAGCAGTATATTTGTGAAAAATGGTGTCAGTTGTTTAATATTCACTGCACTAAATGTCTGCAGCTTGTGGAGAAGAGAGACCTCCAGAGGAAGAATGGAAAAGTGTAGCTGCTGATGATGAGTCTGACCTGTGGCGTTTGAATGGAATAGCTCAAAGCAGAAACTGTGCTTCTCAAAGGTAAATGGTCCTGCCTTCAAACCCCTCAAGCAGAGAAGCTTTGTGCGTGCGTGCATGATCTGTGCGTTTGTCCGTCCAGGGGCTGCGTTCCTCTGGACCTGCTCTGGGCCTCTTCTCCTCGGGTCGTGCCTGTGCCTCTGGACCTGCTCTGGGCCTCTTCTCCTCGGGTCGTGCCTGTGCCTCTGGACCTGCTCTGGGCCTCTTCTCCTCGGGTCGCTGCTCTCTGTAAGAGCCCAGCAAACCTCAGACTCTTCCTCATGAACGAACCGACGGTCAAACTGAGCCAGGATGGATGCGCTCTGCTCCTACGAACAGGTACGAGAGGTTTACGGAAGCGAATAACTTCAGCCGAAAGCAAAATTTGAAAAATAAAAAATTCTGTGGGAGGGGTTGGGAGTAGCAGGTGAGGAGGCGGGCTTTCGCCCGGTGATTGACAGCGGCCGCCGACAGGACCATGGTGCGGACTGCCTGCCTAATCTGGATAAGAGCGGACATTCACCTGATGCCAAGATGCTAATAACAATGCTAGCGCGTTCTCCGCGATCTCTGCCCCTCCGATCTCATGCAGACACATGGGCGGGGCTGACGGGGGCGGGGCTCACACAGGGGCGGGGCTCACACAGGGCGGGGCTCACAGGGCCTTTTAGCACAGACATATCCAACGTTCCTGAATAAATGGTAGAAAATACCCTCTTTGTTTCCTCACAGTCCTGTAATGGGCTATTTACATCATATTGTAACCTGACTTTGGCTCCCTCCTCACCGAGTACCTGGTAACCCTCAGAATGCCCTGGGCGTCTCCAGGGTTTCAAGACACTATTATATATCAAAAGGAAGCGAGCTACAGTCAGGTTACAATAGGATGCAGATGGCCCATAACAGGGCTGTTAGTTAACAAAGGGTATTTTCAAGTGAAACCAAAAACACCCTTTATCAGGAGGTCCCGCCCAGTGGGATAAAAGTTCCCAGACTCGATTTGCAGATTGAGAATGACTCTTGGATGAGAATAAAAAAATCTTGTTTTTCTTTAAACAGAGTCCAGATGATACAACTGGAGCGGTTTCTACAATAGAACACTCTGGACAAATGAGTTTACACAGACATGTTCCTGAATAAAGCTTAAACGATTGTGTGATTTTGGATATTTCTCGATGATTCGTTTATATGATTCAGACGTGTGTTTTACAGATGAAGACGAGGAGCGTGAAGCAGATCTGGACCGTGGCGGCGCTGCAGTGGAACCAAACCAAAGGGTGAGCGCCAAACTTCCGGAAAACTGGGAGGACTGAGCCACAGGAAATAATAATAATGCAGCAAATCGTGTGTGTGAATATGAAAATACACGTTAAATGTTGTTTATAATCCAGTTGGAAAAGTCTCAGTAATGATGTGGCTGGTTGTAAAAAGAAGCGCGTTCGGAGTGAAAATGTGGTACACGACTTTGATACGACTCGAGTTCACTTTATCTAATCTAAACGAGTAAAATGACCTCCACGTCAAATTGAAGCTGTCTGAACACTCTGGAGCGCAAACTATCGGTTTTGTGTCTGATTTTCTGTCATTATAAGAACAGTCTGTGTTTGTAACAGCCGATGGACAAAGTCCATCTGTTTATTATTGCGTTGGAGAAATGGACTGAGCGTTTGTCGAGTTCTGACAGTTCTGAGTTAGTAATGGAGTAAAACATGCTTGATTTGGCTGAAAATAAGTGAGTTAAAGCTTTCTTTTATGTTTTATACAAGCCCAGGAGCTTGAGTGTTCCCTTTATCACATAACTAACATTGAAGAAAAAGTTAAAGGTAAATTTTTAGCCTTCACTAAACAAAGACAAATATTGAAACTGTTCAGGGTGCAGTTTGTCCTGCTCTGGTCTTTTGTTTTAAGTAAAGCACCTCAAGACTTTTCTTCATTCTAATTCTACGTAACACAAAACAACGTTGCAGAATTGAACCATTTAATGTAACAGTGTCAGGTACATTTAGTACAGTTTGGTTTGGGAAAAGCTGATGTAACAGGGTTTCACTGAGAACAGCGCGGGACACATCACTTTGACTACAACTTCACAGAAGAGAAGAAGCACATGTCTGGAACATGTTTATAAAAGACCACGCCCACACGGGCAACAGAACGGCACCAAAGAAAGGAAACGCACCAAGTAAGACAAAACGGACAAAATGAAATATTAAAAAACATCAAGGGGAGACTAAATTATAGCTTAAAGGTGCATTCACACTTCCACATTCAGCACATGAAAACTGGGGCTGAACCCAGACCAGAGCGGGACTGAACCCGGACCGGAGCGGGACTGAACCCGGACCGGAGCGGGACTGAACCCGGACCGGAGCGGGACTGAACCCGGACCGGAGCGGGACTGAACCCGGACCAGAGCGGGACTGAACCCGGACCAGAGAACCCGGACCAGAGCGGGACTGAACCCGGACCAGAGAACCCGGACCAGAGCGGGACTGAACCCGGACCAGAGCGGGACTGAACCAAGTCCATATCAAGTCTAACTCAGCTCAGTTTAAGTGTGAACGCGCCCAAAACAAAAAGTGCCATATTGAACTCCTCTGCTCGGGTCGTCCGCTCTCTTCTGCTTGTCCGTTTCCATGGAGACGTCTTTGCCAGGAATGTTCCACAGTATGGCATTAAATGTACTTGCACACACTATACCTCGCATTGATTCAATCTCAGCAGTTTTTTTTTTTTTTTTTATCCCTCTCACTGCAACCTAGTGACGTTGGCGCTCGTCTCCACGGCGATAGTCAGGTTTAACGTCACACTGTGGAACGATCGAGGCAAAGAAATATAATCGGTATGGAAACAAGCGCCACTTTATGGCACGAAATACAAATGAACTAAACATTAGAAATCATAACATATTTAGAACTTCACGTGTAGAAAACGTCACGCACCGTTCTTTGTAGCACGCGGCTTTAGTTCATCCAAAAGGAACAAACATGAAATAAACTCAAACGGCACTACAAATTCAGACAAACGTAAATGGACACAAAATGTTCCTAAGTGTTAAACTGTGGTTTCCATAGTGACGTGCGTGACCAGGGCCGGGCACTTTCACGTTTAGTCGGGCGTCCACACCGTTTGACGCCAATACTCGATTTACTTTTTGGCTACGAGTCCTTTAATTCATCTAAAATCTGGAGTGTCAAAACGCATCATCCGAGAAGTACTTTTTACTACAAGTTTAAGAATCCACTCCAATTATAACATCAATAGTGTTGTAGTACACGTTAGCGCCAAAAATACAATTCCAACTCCAATACTGAATAACTAATGCATTGTTAATTTGTTAGAACGTTTAAACATAATTAATAGCTAAATTAGACCCAATTTTCTCAATCATAATTGGGATTAACGGGACCAACTTCTTGCTACCCTTGCCACGAGACAGAACTGACATAAGGACCCGATTCTGACTTTTAAGGGCCACGAAAACCCGAGCAAACAGAAGAACGACGTCACGTGAACAGCACCCGGCCCCACATATGAAGTCCATTCACCAGACACACGGAGCATGCAGAACACACCTTTATTTTGACACTCAGCTTCATCTGTGTCGTTAACGCGCCGCTCGTTTGGAGTTTTAGAAGAGTCGAGAGGTTTACAAAATGTTTAAAGTGCACATGACTGGATAGAGTGAACTTAACACATATTGTCCTTATTTGACAGCTTTGATGAGGTTTATAACGTGACTTCCTGCTTGGAGTCACTTCTGTTGCTGTAGTGAACGTAGTCGAGCAGATTCCTTCCATCAAATGTAATCACGGAATATAAACTGTTTTCCTGTAAAATACCTGCTCAGCATCTGTATTTATATTTAAAGTGATGATAAATAATAGAAAAGCCCCTTTGTTTCCAAATTAGTCCCATCTTTTTGGTAAATTAATTTAAACTGAGCAATAATTAGAGCTACAACAAACTGAACACATAATAAACACATTTGAAAGAGTTGAATAAGATGCCAAATTAGACTTGGCCTTCAATCGGGCACTGACGAGGTTACTTCCCGTTTCCTTTAACCGTTACCTGGCAACCATACTGTTAACAGGCGTAAAGTATATGAGCTTTGCCCTTGTTATTTTATTGTGAAAAGTAAAAAAATGTGTTTGTTACATGTTAAATATTGCCCTCGTTTTGGATCAAAGTTTGTTTGTCGAGACACAAACTGAGGGATTTAGTTTTAGAGCGACTTTAGCGCCATTTTCAACACTTTTCTGCACAAACTGCGACTTAACTTACAACTATAAGAAATATTTACCAAATGTTCTTTTCTTTCCCACTAAAAAGCAACAGTAGGAAAAAACGGTCACGTGCACTTTAAATAGTTTGCGTTCTCCACTTCCGTCTCGTATAACTGGCAGCACTTTACGGGCAAAATATACTTTTCTACGTTATATATTTTTTAAGGAAAAACATCTACACAACCGCGTCTTAATATTGCCCGAGGAAATACGACGACCTCCGGGGCACATCTAAATCATCTTAACATCTAAAACCGTCACCGTCGTTCCGTAAAAGTTAGGAATTTGTGTAAGCGAAGGTTAAAGGCCATAAGTATTGAGCTGCTTTGTTAAATATCTGACTTATTATTGATATGAACAGACCAGCTGTTTGGATAAAGAAGCCTCTATTTCTATGTTGGCAGTGCAATAACCTTTGTACAGTCCCCAAAAAACCATGAGAAGCGTCAGTTTAGAACATGTGCAGCAGCAGTCGACGGGAGCAGGGCCGGGCGATGCGTTCAGAACGCACGGAACCGTCAACGATGGAACGAGAAGCGACAATGGGACTCGACAATTGAGCTAGACGTGATGATGGGACGCGACGCGATGATGGGACGCGACAATGGGGCGAGACGCGAAGATGGGACGCGATGATGGGGCGATACGCGCCGGTGGGACGCGCCGATGGGACGGGACGATGGGGCGCGACGATGGAGCGCGACGCAACGAGAGTTTGACGTCTCGTTTGCGGTGAAACGCCCTCACAAGTTTGTCGCTGGCGTTACGGAGCAGCTTTTGTAAATTGACGAAGGCTTCTCCAAACGTTACTAATGAGCACGATAACAAAAATAATGTCACGGGAAGATTGTTAACACGCATAGGATGTTTTTGGAGCGAGATCTTGTAATGGTCGTCTTATTTCTGCGACAAATCTGCTTTATCGTAATTCAATGGCTGAGGTTACGTTGATTAGAGTTTTAAGAATATTAAAATGATTTAAATGTGAATAGATGTCAAGAGAATCGGGTTGATTGATAATTGTGAGTTAAGGTCACAATATAATCATAAAGGACCAAAAAAATTATAATCATGACAATTTTAGAGGCAAAATTATGTCTTTTTAGTTCAATCTATCATCCAAAAAATAGATCTAAATGTAAAGAGTTTTTTGTCTGGCCATTTTCACATTTAACTTTATTTTGTCTCGATAGTTCAGTTTTGCCGGTCTCAATTGAGGAACAGTCACACGTCAGACCACGAGAATGACAGAAAATTACAGATTTCGCTGTCGTTCGGTCGCAGTCTTAATAATCGTGAAGTCGTGATGTTTTTTTTTCACAATAATCTAATTGCTAGAATTCAATTTCGTGACATCTCTTTGTGTAAACGGCAAACTCACGATCACGTTTGCATCGGATTCCACAATTTACACATTTAAATAATCTTAAAAGTCTGGAAGTTAAATCATAACCAGTGTGTTTCTATTTAATATACGAGCGTGCTACAATTTCATCGCTTGTTTAGTGAAAGTGTTTTTTGCGACACATTTGATGTGCACGTTGGCGTATTGTTCAAGTCGCAGTTTAGCAAAGAACTACCGTCGTTCAAAAGCATCCTGTTCGTAGAAAATCCCGTGAAACGCATGGATTTCCTCATGCGCCGCAGCCGCGACAGGCGGACTCGACCAATCGCAGCGTAGTTTAAGACGACATGAAGACACGAACTGAACGTGAACTGTGGCGCGGGTCGTGTTCGCTGTGTTTTTTCTGCACGACGCCCGTCCCTGCTCGACAAAACGACTCCAGAAATGCACAAGAACCAAGCTTTGGAGACTATTACGAGAGAATATCCCCGAGCGACCTTCACATCTCCAGTAAGAACCTTTTATCCTCATTAAATCGTTCAAATAAACTAAAAAGTCAGACATGTGATTAAATGAGAAGGTCGTGCTTTGAATATTCTCCAAAGCTGAATTCTATTGGCTTTAAAAGTTACACGTCAAACTCCCCGTTAAGCCCTGTCACGTATACATCAATACTTCAGTTTATAAAAGGAGAAAAAAAACTCTATAGATTTAAAAAAGAACGGTTTAGATCCAAGCCAAATATTTCAACTAAAATTAAAAGTAAATTTACAGTTTAAAACCGGAGGGAAATAGATTGCGTTCAGTGAAAATATTGTAAAATAGTTCAACATCGAGCCGTTTCACCGTTGTGGGCCCGGTTTACGGTTTGTGTCTCTGTAATTAAACGAAAACTGGCACAAAGTTCAAAGTCTTCCGCTTTAAAAGGACACATTATTGTTCTTTAAACCGGTTGCGAGTACATTTACTTTGGCATCTTGAGACGGGGCGTTCCCTCTGCAGGATTCGTGTTAGCGCTCAGCCTTCTGGCGGAAGAGGGAAGTATAATGGGGAAACCTAGCTTGCCCTCACCATGCTAATGTGAGCGCACAGCTATAGTTAATGATTTTTGAATCTTTTATGGACGTGAACGGCACAGGAGACGTCACAAATCTGGGGAACTTCTAACTGAACTCTTTCTGAGGCTCAGAAACTTGACATAACTAAAGTATGAATGAAGCTCAATACAACTCCAGGTATGTTTTTGATGAGGGAACAAAGTTATACATGTTAAAAGCTGGTACATTTAGCTTACATGTGTCCTTTAGGCCTATAAGATTAATATGGCAAGTTTGTGGAGCCAATCTTTAACAAATAACGATAAAGTGGATCATACATTCGGATGTTTCTTTCAAAATCAGTGTGAAACAGGCCCTTTCTCTCCATCAAAGACTAGAACGTGAACGCAACCTACTGCCCTCGTCAATTATTCTTCTAAAATGATTAAGAAAATGAACAATACGTCTTAAAAAAACACACAAAGAAAAGAATGCGACACAGTAAGTCAAAGTGATGAGTTCAAACAAAGTGCAGGGACCACGGCTTCTCAGCAGCAGCAGCAGCAGCAGCAGCAGCAGCAGCAGCAGCAGCAGCAGCAGCAGCAGCAGCAGCAGCAGCAGCAGCAGCAGCAGCAGCAGCAGCAGCAGCAGCAGCAGCAGCAGCAGCAGCTTATATCGACGAGGAATGTATCGAAAACATGGCGTTAAGTCCTTCCGCTTCAGCTCGCTCCAGCCGCATTCACAAAATCCTTCTCTGACAGTTTTTGGGAGTGAATAGTTACGGCTTGTTTCGTTTTTTGGAGATGACAGAGCCGCGTCACGTCGATCCAGCCGCGGTTTTGTGACACGGGCGCGGGCGCTGTATCGGCGCTTCACAGACGAAACAAGCCGGGTTCCGGGTTCAGCGCTTCATGACGACTTGTTCGTACGCTCCAGCTCCAACCCTGAGAAGAGAGTCAAAGAATGATCAAATATGTTTCCCCTCCCACATATTTCTGATGCTTATTCAACCTTTTATGCATCTTTAATTCACCAATAAATAAGCAGAATATCATTTCTTCGAGGGTTTATGTGACTTAAATATCATTTTTTGAGCAGATAATTAAGAAGTGTGAATACGATAAATAATAAATCAATAAAAGGAGCTAAAAACATCTTCTAGTTTAACAATTTGTGGTTTAGTTTTGCATCATATGGAAGATACTTTTGGTTTAAGTTTATTACACATTTATACGTGAGACATCAATGTTCACTTTTACTTTCATACAATTTCCTCCCACAGCCCTGAAAGAACATTGCTTTTATAAGTCGTTTTGAAAGCCTGGAAGGTCACACATTCAATCACTTTGCTTTGTATTTTCAAGCTCAACTAGAAGTTGTACGCGGACATTCTTTTATTACTTACTCTTCACTGCAGCAGCTGTTCTTCAATTGGCATCTTGTACATAATCATTACAAAGGTGAATCTTTCTTTTATTTACAAGGCATGGTACGGAATAGTTTCAAAAGCCAAAATTTGCCTCGTTGGGTCAAATAACCAATATTTGCCCATATTGCTGAGTCATAATCCCAGGCACAGGGACGGGCTCTAGTCAACCGCAGCCCCTGGAACAAGCGGTAGGAAATGAATCATCCATGGCACAGGCAAAAATTTATTAAAATTTAAACAAATTGTATTTTCTTTGATATAATATAATTTGTTATCTATATTATTTGTGTAAACATAAAGTCACTTATTAAAGAACACATTATGCACATTTGTGTTGTCATTGGCCTTTAAACAGGCTCTTTGCTTTGGCATCTCATGTTTTAGAACTTTAATGTAAGTATATGTATGTTATTGTATGTAAGTATATAAGATGTAAAAGGGGCAATCCTCCATCAGGATTTGTCTAAGCAGTATAACTACTGGAAGCAGAGGGAATAGCCATGTTAAATTAAGCATGCAGTAATGAACGTAATTTGACGGAAGAAATGCTCAGAACAAGGAGTTATGGACAGCATAGGAGACTTGGATTTCTACCCTTGACGTCAAAAATCTGGAAAAATTTAAACCAAGTGTTTTTGTGAGGCTCAGAGAAAGACCATAGAAGACAACCTCGCAAGCAGAATTACTGAAACGAGCATAAATCAAGCAAATACAAGTCCAGCTGTGCGGGGCCGTGCGCGGGGTGTACTGACCGTGTGGGCAGGTGGTGACTCCCCAGGGCGGTGCTACCTCCCGGGCCCACAAACAGACGCAGACCCTCCTCTGGAACACACACAGCGTTATTTTACATGTGTGTGTCATCGCTCGGTAACCCGACAATGACACGCTTGAAGATTTAACATTCAACAAAAGTGACGTCATGTAACACAATTACAAATATCGGTTTAATTTATTTGTTTTCAATCCATTTCTATATTACAAAGTAAACCGAAAACAAGGAACAATTTACTAATAATTGTCATGATCAGAAATCCACTTGTACCCTTGTTTTGGAGAGGTCATTTTTAACACTTTTCATAACAGACTATTGCCTTCAAATGTTTGCGTGAATCCAAAACAACAATTGCGATATTATGAATTCCTCGACGCGTCTCCCAGCTCTACGTGGAATATTTCTATTTCTGCACGCAACGGGGGGAACACAGTCACATTGGCTTGACTGCAGAGCTTGTCATACGGAGCCAGTTGCTAGGAGATCTAAAAATACTCGTGTGTATTGACAGCGACGTGGTTGGTCAGACTCTGAGCCGTGGAGACCTTGAGGAGGGAAAACTGTGCCCTCCAAAGTGCAGCGTGACTCAGGGAAACACGAGACCGGACAACGCCGAGGGGACACTCAGCGGCACAGTACAGTAGAGTACAGTACATTACAGCACAGTACAAAACAATACAGTACAGTGAGTTTGAGGAGACGTTTTGTACAGAAAGAACCTCGACACGGCAACCAACCCCAGAGCTGAGCGATTTGGAAGAACGTGTAATTGTGATTCTTCTGGCGATCATTGTGATTACATTTGGATGTTTAAGTCTGGGCTCAAAACTCATTTTAAACACAAAGTTTGAGAGAAAACGGCAAATGAACTGGTAAAACTAATACAAGACGAATCACAAGTCTTTCAGAAGAGTTTGTAGAGGTCTTTTTACTGTGAGCATATGGCGATATATCGTGATGGACTTCTTGGCAAAACGTGTATTGATACAGAGATGTGTATCGTGTTATGCTAAAAACAACAAAGTCATGAGAAATAGCAGAGTTACATTTCTGAACCTCCAGACAGCTGAAACGAGGCGGAGTCTGAGGAGCTGAACATGTGACTTCATCATGGGACAGTTGTGTTATAATATTGAGTGTGAACATGAGATTCTAAAGCATTTTGTCATTCTACTTAATCAAAACATATTTTTTTATAAATTTTAAGGGATATCGTGAATCAGGACGCATATCGTATAAAGTTCTCTGTATCGGATTTGTATTGAATCATGAGGTATAACCAGGCTTTTAGATATAGTCCCGTCTTCCCGTATTTTTAAAATGTGGACGGTTATTTTCGAGTGCAGGGACGGCCATTTTATTAATAAATCTTAGAAAAAAAGGGATCATCATCATTAAATCGTTTGGGAAGCGTTTGACAATAGTCCACCATTACAGTTTACTGTTTACAAGTGAAAATTTGCATGTTGCACGCTGATTGGTCGACGAAATTTGTGTGCTTGGCTCTGATTGGCTGCCGAGCCGTGGTCCGGAGAATGCCGAAGCTACTCGTTTTTTCGCCCAGTCGGCCCCAGTACACGGGGTGTTTTCAGATCCTATCTAAAAGTCTGGGTACAAGACAATACCCAGCCCTAGTAGAGCTGCAGTAATTAGTGTGAATGAAAGTGAATTATTAAAGATGTTTTTGTTCATGATTAACTGAACAATCATGGTGTCTCTCTTCACAACGGTTGTACAAATGTACGCTCACCCTCGGCGCTGGAGTCCAGTAAACTCGGGGTGAAGTCTTGACTCTGGAGGATTTTCTCCACCACGTCGTCGGCGTCGACCCGAGTGTCGTCCATTCGCTTCAACTGAGACTCCATGGAGTCCTGCTTCACGGGGTGTCTGTGGACATCACAAAGATTTACTCTGAGGAAAGTCAAAACAACACTAACAAGAAAATCATGACGCTCTAGCGCAAACATGAGCAGCCAATATCCAAAAGTAGGGCGGAGAATTTTGGAAAATGCCCTCTATTCTGCTGCATTATAGATCAATAAAATGGCCTACACAGTAAGTTAGTGAGACCTCAGATTGGCCTATATTCAAACCTATAAAGGCCTATACAGGATATTTTTAATAACACATACCGTATTTTCCGGACTAAGTTGCACCAGCCAAAAAATGCATCATAGTGAAGAAAAAAAACATATAAGTTGTGTGGTACAGGTTTTGTTTCGCTTAATGCGCTTTATATATGAACAATTATTGGAAACAGACCATTCATTGACTGCGCCTTATAGTGCGGAAATACAGTACATTAGAATTAAGGAGCTGATGAAGCTACGTGGCCCGCAATGAACTAAAGCAGAAAGAAGCGACGAGCTAGAAGGGTTTAATGCCATGCTACGGAACTTCCAGAGCAAAGCGACCTCTGTGGACAGTTAAGTTACATTGGACCGTATTCAGCTGCGGTCTGACCTGTTGAGGCGCTCGCACGACGACGCGCTCCGGACGGGGGAGGAGCTGGCGGCGCTGCTGGGCGACGGCGTGTTGGGGTGCTCTGGTAGGACCGGGCATGTCCTTGACTCCTTCTCGTCGCTGGGCTCCGGGATGCTGCCGATCCCCGTGGACGTGCTGCCGACGGAGTGGTTCCTGCGGTGGCTGAACTCGGTCATGCTGGAGGAGCGCGAGTGGCCCGTACTGTAGCCTGCGAGGGACAAACCACACGGGGATGAGACACTGCACAAGACGAGTCATTTCTAGACTTGTGGGGCTGCAATAAGTGAGCCATTACCAGGACTGGGTGTTGTTAAACTTAAAAGATACCTCAGTGGTGTTAAAAAAGATCAAAAATATAATGTTCTACTGCGATCAAATGTGATGTCTGGAAGAATAAAGACGTACGACTACAGAAGGTGGTGGTAATGAAACACTTGGATACAAGTCAAGGACCGGCCTCCTGCTGGTCCCACCACGAAGAAGAATACAAAGAGGACGAAGAGGAGGACAAAAAGGAGGACGACGAAGAAGAAGAGGATGAAGAAGACCACAGCCTCTGGTGTGACCAAATCAGTTGTGATGTTTGGAGGCTAATGCTAAAGCAAATGCTAATGCAAACGCTCGCACTGAAAATGCATCAGAGCAAATGAACAGAACAGAAGCGGCCTTTAGAATGCGGCTGTTCTGTTCACACAGTGGGAGGGTTTAGATTAGCGTTTCATCTTTAGTTTACATCGTGACGAGGATCTGATCTGTAAACTCTTAAACTGTTACTCTTCTTCTGATCTGTCATTTAAGAGTGCATTTAAAACCACATCTTAAAAGAACAGATAATATCCTGTATGTGTTTGTGTAACATGAGGCCCCATTCTAATCCAATAATCCTTTTGCGTGACATGCTTTCACTCATAAATACTTGACGAATGTGAATATCCTTCATACAATATTCATAGAGTTCTGGGCCTTTAGTGCTTCAATGACAAAGCAGCTCGTCTGATAAAAGAACAATAAGTCAAACAGCATCAAAATAAAGTGCTTTTTATTGCCTAATTTTCTTTAAGAACAAATGGCCCTTTCAACAACCGTATACGAGTGGTTAAAAGGCCTTCACACGCTTTCATTTTAATATCATTTAGTGCCAAAGTAGATGTCTCGTGTTGAAGTGAGAGAACGGCTGCATCTCGCTTCCATCTTTGATTACCGTCATCTGATCCGACACGAACGGAAACCCGAGCCTCGATTAGAAAACCTCGGCTCGATGGTACGTGCTTTCACTGTGGCCCTTTCAGCAGAACACTTCCACATCGCTGCATCTTCAAGAGCCGCTTAGAAAGACTCGTAATACTTGTCTAAAAAGTCTTTATTTTCATGATAGGACACGTTCAAAACAGAACTCAAAAAGGGAAGAAGCATTGGCCACCTTTAAGAATGTTTTTTTCAAATAAAACAGTTTCTATTAACAGCTTTATTAAGAATACTTGTGGTTATATTTATTAGGCCCGAGCGCCACAAGCTGGCGAGAGGCCTATTAATCTCGTAAGGCCGTGCGAAGCACGGCTGCGAAAGTGCGCACGTAGTGCGCACGAAATCGAGCGCGAAGCGCTCGCCCACTTCCAAACACTCACTAACGCACTCCTCCACTCATGCACGCCCCGTGCATACTAATTAGTTGTAGGAAAATGGAACATTACCGTTGTAAACGGGCGAAGCCCGTGCAAAAGTTCGCACTAAACGAGCACTTTACATTGCGGTCGTCATCCCCATATAAAGCACTCATTTGCGCTAAGTAGCTCACGAATACGTTCCCCATCTCTTGCATGTTCCGTGCATATAAGCATGTAATGCAAAAATTGAACATTATTACTGTATAGAGGGCCAAAAACACAAAGTGGGCGGAGCCCACTCAAAATTATCGAAAGTACCCGTCAGTGACCAGGGACCCACACCATGAGGTAGGAAAGCGCGAGCGCTTTCCGAAAATGTATAGTTTATGATATTTGAAAAATGGGAAACATTGTTTTAGCATCGGAATATTATTCTTTCTTTCTTTCTTTCTTTCTTTCTTCTTCTTCTTCTCGGGACCAACCCCCCTATTTTTCACCCAGTGAACATTGACGAAAAGTCACAAAAATTTGCACACCTCTAAAAATCGTGCCTCTCTACATTCTGGCTATTTCCCTTTTCTAAAATAAAAAAAATTGGCGCGTCAGCGCCACCAAATGTACCAAAAATGCATTGAGAGATGGGAAATGACCCAAAAAAAATCTGATCGTAGAATCATGAAATTTGGCGCAGAGGTAGATGGTGACAAGAGAAGTAAAAAATATTATTACGGCAACGCCGTCCCCCGAACCAAATGTCGGCCATATTGCTTCAAAAATGGCTAAACATGACTTCGGAGTCTTTCCAAACGTCGTACTTTTACGAACTCCTCCCAGGGCGTTGGCCCTAAAAAGCTGAAATTTGGTGAAAATGCTACTGAGGAGTGGGACATCAAAAGTTATCCAAATTACATTGATACCTCTCACGGTCTCTGTGCGGCGAAGCCGCAAACTGTAACAAAAATTTCAGAAATCTCCCATATTTAAAATTTCTGCCGTTTGCGCAGATAAAGTCCGAATTGCGTCAAATTAGAATCAGTTGTTAAACTCTTTGCCCTAAACCTACTTGAAGTGAAATAAATTCATTTGGCGCCACAGCGCCCCCTACAGATTTTATATGGAGGTTAAATGTTTAGTTTTGCGAAATTATATGAAATTTGACACAACTCAATTTTAGCATCCCCATCAAAAAAGTCAATGAGACCCATGTCATAATTGTTATGGCGTTGCCGTAACGATGACCGAAACCTCCCATGTTATTCCAATGGGGCCAGAACATGTTTACACTTTAGACTTTCACAAACTCCTCCCAGGGCGTCAGCCCTATTAACCTGAAATTTGGTGAGACTCATCTTCAGGACCATCAAAAGTTATCCACATTTTCATTCAAAGAGTCACGGTGTCTGTGCGGCAAAGCCGCACATTTTGCCAAGAATTCAAAATAAAATTGCTTTTTGATGGTAAAACAAAGGGGAGAACATGTGACAGCGTCACAGATTCAGCAGTAGGCGTGATAAAAGGACAATTGGGGCGCGTTAGCGCCCCCTCCTCTTGCGGCGTGGCGGCGGTGTGGCGGCGGCGTGGCGAGGGCCGATCATTGCCGCTTGCGGCTATATTTTATTTTATTTCTACTAAATTTACAAAAGAATTCAAACAACCTTCTTTCACGTTTTCATTAGAATTTTGAAGCAGATAATTAATTTAATCCGACTTGAAATAAGGTTGTAACAAAACAATACTGAACACTATCCGGATGCACAGTATCTAAAACGACAAAGAAGAGGACGAGGAAGAGGACAAAGAAGAGAACGATGAAGGGGACGAAGAAGAGAACAATGAAGGGGACGAAGAAGAGAACGATGAAGGGGACGAAGAAGAGAACAATGAAGGGGACGAAGAAGAGAACGATGAAGGGGACGAAGAAGAGAACGATGAAGGGGACGAAGAAGAGAACGATGAAGGGGACGAAGAAGAGGACAAAGAAGAGGACAAAGCAGGGGTTGAAGAGGATGAAGAAGAGGACGAAGAAGAGGGGAACAAAGAAGAGGAGGACGAAGAGGACGACAAAGCAGGAGATGATAAAAGGTAAATAAAATAAAAATAAAAAACCATCACTTTCCGAAAAGTCTGAGGAATAAAGTCTGGCGGTAATGCAACACTCGGATGCCAACCGCCATAAAACAACAACAACAACAACAAAACCATCACTTTTTTTTATTTATTTTTATTTCACTGCCTCATTGAATAGAACGTTTACATCAGATATAAACGTTCAAATGTACAGAAGCGTTAAAGCGTGGGCTGCGATGAAAAGGCAGCAGAATGTGTCTATAATGAGTCACACAAGTTATTTATTCAAAAGTCTACAGCTCAAATGTCATTGTAGTTCAGAAAAATGATAAAAAGTCACAAATGATTCACAATGAAGTGCCTACGGTTAAAATTGAACCACCAAAATGATTTCAGACTCATCTGTAGTTGTAATAATTCATTGTTTGTTTACGTCATGAACAGATGTAAAATAAAAAAGGCACAACTCTTAACAATATGACACAAAACTAGCAGATTTACCTGAGACTTTGGACTGTTGACTGGCGTAGCTGGACGTCCGAGAGTGACCGCATCCTCCCAAGTCGTCGGACACGACCGGACATTTCCCCTCTCGACTTTCTGCGCAATCGAAACAAAAACACGCGCGTTAAAGGACAAATATTATGCATTATTTGTGCCGTTATTGGCCTTTAAACAAGCCACAGTTGTACGGGTGAGTGATTAGTCGGGAGACGTGTACAGGACGAGTCTGGAGATGATTTATGGACTTAAAAAACGCACAGAAGATTCTCAGAGCCACGTCAAGAGATGGAGAAAATGTCAGTTATGGAGGAGATTCAGAACGGAGTGTTTTTCACGCTCGGAGGGGAGAGGACTTTCTATCCAGGATTCATCAAACTGTAAATGAAGCTACATGTGACTCCAGATGTATTTGTGTGGAGGAATCCTTAATCAATGGATTTTTTTGGGTAACAAGGCAATACAAGGTCTTAATTTTTTTTACATTTTCTCTTTCATTTCTGTCTTTTCCACATTAGTTTTTTTATATTTTGTTTGTCAAGACCTGCACACAGTGTGAACAATCAGAAAGAAATCAGATTACCGTATTTACCGGATAAGTCTTTTTTCATAGTTTTGGCCCGGGTGCGACTTATACTTATACTCTGGAGCGACTCATGCGATATTATTTGTTATTTTCACACTTGCATCCGCATTTCATACTCCAGTGCAACTTATATATGTTTTTTTCTTCTCCATTATGCATTTTTTGGCTGGTGTGACTTATACTCAATATTCACAAAAATACAATACTCACATCGGACGTAACCGTTTTGACATGACACTAGAATAATCTGACAACACACGGATTTTTGCCGCGCACATCGATACCGCCCGAAAAGTTACAACGTGCACCTAATATGCCACCGTTTGCATAATCGTCGTCATAAGAACAGAACGTCGCGGGGGAAACAAATGCGTGGAGTTGGAGTTGGTTGATGTCGTCTCCATAGCAACAGATGGTGAACAAAAGGGACGTGACAAACACAACAAAAGCTGTCACCACAAAGTCGCTCAAATGTGGCTGGAAATGACTGTGAAAGGAGGAAGTCGTGTTTGCACCGTCGCACGCGGCTGCAGCTCGTCCTGAGCGACGCCGTCAGTCATCGTGATAAAAGTACGAACGAATACTAACAAGACATCAAGGTCGTCCAGCTGCTGAGAATATTATTTTCCAAATCCAAGTGTTGCGCCTTAAAATTGAAACCCAGATACAGTTTGACAAGTGGCAAAAATACTGACGTGCACTTAAAGGCGGTATGGACGATTTTTCGGCGATTTGAGAACGCAGGCGAAAGTGCGCATGCGCACTCCCCCGTGCGGACCAATACAACACACACGTGCGTTTGTTTATTAGCGCAACGGAGCGCATCGCATCGCTCGTCTCCCGTAGATTTCTGTCCACTTCTGCGTCAGCTCGAACTGTCTTTCTCCGTCTTCATTTTGCCCCGTACACTGAGGGAACTATATTATGATAGATCCATGCGCTTAGGCACGCGGAAACGTGAGGACGAGCCTGACGCAGCTGCAGGTGAGCAGTAGGTGCGTTTTATGATTGATACGTGGCAGGACAAACGATTTATCCACGCCACGAGGAAATATGATAAAAAATTTGCTGAAAAAAATCGTCCATACCACCTTTAAGTAAAAGTACAATGACTTACAATTACAAATGACTCTGAATCTACTTTTAAATTATATGCAAAAAAGTACACATCGGAAATATACTTAATTAAAAAATAAATCAATGTGCTTTATAATGAATTAATTTAAATGTCCAACCAGGGACAGGAGTTGAAAATTAGCGCTGGCTATAAACTTTGTATGCATCACATCGGCTACAAGCTTTGTTTTGTAACTATGTATGACTACATTGGCCCTGTAAATATTTTTTTTTTTAAATAAATAAAATTACAATTAATTTGACTCAAGTGGTAAAAGATGAGGCACTTTTCTGGCACTCGGGAGCATGCTGGCGTTAAGGAGAGCATGGATGTAAAGAAAGATTACGAGTCTGTTATATTGTAAGGAGTAGAAAGTACAGATACTTGCGTCTGTTTTTATATTGTAAGGAGTAGAAAGTACAGTTAAAAGAGTAACGAGTAGGACTATAAAGTTGCCAGAAATGTTACTACTCAACTGAAGTACTGATACACAAAAAATTTACTAAAGTACCATATTGAAGCACACAATTACTTTCCTCCTCTGCAGACTGATACTAAAACTACACTTAACACCAGTAGATACTATTTGAATAAAGTGTCGTTAAAATATCACACAAATAGGACAGAATTGGACATTTCCTGATTATTTTTTTAGAATGGTTTTGATTCATATCAGAACTAGTACAAGACCACATGGTAAAATAAAGAAACTACCGTATATTACGAACTATAAAGCGCCCTTAAAAGCCTTTAATTTTCTCAAAAAACAACAGTGTGCCTTATAATCCAAGTGCGGAAAATACGGTACAATTATTTCTGTTAAAAGATGCATTATATTGAAGGAAAAAGGTGCTGAGACGAGCAGAAAACTTCCACAGTAAAACTTATGTCTTTGTTTGCAGGAGAATAAATGACACAAATGTTTGAGTCATCTTTAGAGAGGCTAAATGAGAAGGTAAAACCATCTTAAACCATCTTTGAGCTGTGACATGTGTGAGTCAGAAGTGTCCCACATGCAGAGCAAACACAGATTGTCATCGCTCATCTTTAGCGTGGCGCAGCCCCCATCGCACTCGCACACGCCTCTATTTTTATCCTCTCACAACCCAAGGGTCACAGCAGATTGTGGCTAATCTAAGAGAGTGACTTTAAATTATACATGAACGAGCTCGGGCTTCGTCTTCACACATGAACAAGCGGCACATGGGATACAACCGAGGCTGAACAGCACGTTTGAGACTAGCACGGGCGGATTTTAGGGCTGCGAAGATTAATAAACTCATCCCGACTAGTCAAGTATAAAATAAATAATCTCATTTTAGTCATTGTACTTGTTATTTGGATTATACAGACTCTAAAACACACATGAAAAGAGCCTTTATACCAAAGACTGTGGGATTGTTGAATCAAATTGTCAAAAAAGAATAAACAATTTCACATTTTCAAATATAATACACTTTATTTGTAATTATTCTCTACCATCAGTCACTGTATTTTGACCTTTATTTGGTAGAAAATGTATTAAAAGTTTCAGTTTACAATAGAACAATTTGACAACTAGTAAACTACTAAAATAATTATTTGTTGCAGCTCAAGTGGGTACAGCTATGTACCGTATTTTCCGGACTATAAGTTGCACCTTTTTTCATTGTTTTGGCCGGGATGCGACTTATACTTATATACTTGTCCTCCGGAGCGACTTATATGTGATATTATTTGTTATTTTCACACTTGCAACCACATTTCACACTCCAGTGCAACTTGTATATGTTTTTTTCTTCTATTATGCATTTTTTGGTTGGTGCGACTTATACTCCAGTGCGGTATTTTTTAAATGTCCATTTTATTTTACTTTAGACAAGAAAGTTTTAATTGAACACTAAAATACTATGCCGCAAATGATTCACTTTTACTGGACTGAAAACCTCTCAAAGTGCAATTATCTTCATCTTAGATTCAGTCATTTTTAAATTGTCTGCGTGTTTTTGATTGCGAGGTCCACAGCCAATCGTCTGTCAGTAAACACATGACGCTTCGACGCTTCGAATATTTATTTTTGGGGCGTTTGAAGTGTCCGTTGTCGCCCTAAAGACAACTCTCCTCCTTTCATATTTGGCAACGTAAAATGTTTTTGTATGTGATTAGACTGTCTTATTATGATAAAGAAAGAAGGAAAGAAAGAGAAAATGGTTAGAAAAGTTTAAAAAAAAAAGGCTGTTCTCTGACAATGTATTTTCACAAGGGACCTGCAGGGGGAGCTCTATTCTGCTTTAAATTCAAAGCAACCTTGTTCCCTCATCAAAAATATACCTGGTGTTGTATTTATCTTCATTTACGCTCGTTTCTAATACTATTTAAACATTCTCTTGGTTCTGAGCCTCACAAAACACTTAGTTTCAAATCACCCTGATTTGTCACGTCAAATGAACAGGACTAAACCAGAGCTAGAACAGGACTAAACCAGAGCTAGAACAGGACTAAACCAGGACTAAACCAGGTCTAAACCAGAGCTAGAACAGGACTAAACTAGGGCTAGACCAGGACTAGACCAGGGCTAGACCAGAGCTAAAACAGGATTAAACCAGAGCTAAACCAGGACTAAACCAGAGCTAAGGCTAAAACCAGGACTATGTAGAGATCTGAACTTCTCCCGTGCCATTTTTTGAAGTCCATAAATCATCACTTCGTTACAACCGTGTGCTTACGTTAGCATGTCGTGGGCAAGGTAGTTGAAAATGGTGGTCATCACATGTAACCCATCACAAACCGTTTAAGCTAACAGATCTGGGTTGGACAGAACTTTATTCAACTCACAACACAACAACATTAAGCGCGCTCACCAGTGGATTTCTGAGAGTCTCCTCCTCGCCGTTCCTCGAGCAGACTTTCCCCGTCGCTCTGCAAACCCACGACTGTAGCTGTGGACGGCGGCCTGCGACACGACAGGGAAACCGTTACCAAGAGCGTATTGAGTACTTTCATCAACGTCACAATACTGGAAACGCTGCCATGTTTGCTTCTTTATAGTGACTTTGAGCGGCTTTTTTTGAGACCGACACGTCACATAGGAGTTGATATTTTAGAATTTTTTTCACAATAATTGATGAAGTGACTGGAAAGAAGTTATTAATGACAAATATACTTGTTTGTCTCTGAAAATGTGGCAACCCTCGACATTTGAGTGAAGGATAATGACAAAAACGTATATTTAAGACAATATACAAATATTCTAAAAGGTAGATTTTAGGAATGCAAATGCATTTCTATTGTATGTAGACATCAAAATTACATTTGACCAAATAAAGGTTGAAATATCAGAAATAGTTTGTCCTTCATTGACATGATTATGCTGCTGTATCTGTGTGTGTGTTTTAGAGTCTGTATAGTCCAATTCACAATTACCATGATCAAAATAGGGACTAAATTGGACTTTGATCTAAACCAGGACTAAACCAGGGCTAGAATAGGACTAAACCAGGGCTAAACCAGTACCAAACCAGTACCAAACCAGTACCAGGGCTAGACCGGGACTAAAACGGGACCAAACCAGAGCTAAACCTAAACCAGGGCTAAACCACAGCTAAACCTAAACCAAGACTTCCACATTCAAAGTTAAACTCGTTAGATTCCACCTGGAAGTGGTTGCATAAAGAGGACTTTGTCTGGCGACCTCGTTTAGAACACACAGAGCCGCCGCGTGTGGGGATTTATATCAAATGAGTCAGTTTTTGGCAGAAATAACTGTGCTGTCGGCGGTGAATCATTTGTGGGTCATGATCAGCCTCGGAGTAAACCTCCTTCTGTCGACAGAGGGTTTAACACAAGCTTTTACTCCCTTTAGTCGAGCCGCCATGGAAGTCACAGCATTCAAATAGAGGACAAAATATACATGTAGAGTACTGAAGTAATGGGATTTACAATATATTTAGTTTTATCATCTTCATCATCATCATCATCATCATCATCATCATCATCATCATCATCATCATCATCATCATCTCACACTTGTTATTGTGACAGATCTAGTTGATGGTAAATTTGCAGAATATTGTGTCGTCATGGTTACATACTATACACATAAATATTACAGTTAGGTTATCTTAATTATTATTATTTTAATAGTTTAATGTGAATGTTTTAAGACTAGGGGCCAGGTTTTATGAGGTCATCTTTCACTGGTGGTTAGA